>NW_017732707.1:0-102327 GCF_001890085.2 Hipposideros armiger | reverse complement strand
GGGGAGACCAACTAAGAGGCTGCAACACCCAGCCTGGAAAATGTTCAAAGCCTGGATCTAAAATGTTCAAAGGTAGAGTCAAAAGGGACTTGGCAACTACTTGGATGAGGGGGAGAGAGGAATCTCTAAGGTGGCTGGAAAATACTGGGAGCATGGGGATCACCAAGAGAAAACACAAGCAGAAGAGGAGATTCTTAGGGAGGAAGATGATGTGTGGGCTTTGAGGCATGTTGAGGTTAACGGTCAGAGGGACTGCAAGTGTAGATGTTCAGAAGTCCATCAGATAAGAGGATTGGGGCCACACAGATGAATTCGGGGATCATCGACCTACAGGTAGTGTCCTTCCAGAGAACATGAGGAGTGAGGAAGAGTGAGCAAGGAGGGAGCCCTGAGGAATAGTGACATTCCCGGCACCTTCTCTGGAGTCCTTGAAAGTCAAAGAGGACTTTGAGGAGAAGGGTGAGGAATATTAAATGCCACTTGGAGATCCAGCCACCTGAAGGCAATAAGTGGCCAAGGGTAATGCTGACAAATGCCAGGTGCAGAGGAGCCGTAGGACGCGAGGCACTAGCCTGGACTGATCTTTTCAGACTCAGCTGTGAAACGAAGGTGAGAGAGGGCGAAACCCGCAGGAAAACTGCAGTCAAGGGCAAGTTTCCCAAACTGAGAGACTTGACCATGACTTTATGCTGGAGGGGAAGGGAAGAACTGAAGATTGAAGGTGACCGATTAGCAAACTCCCTAAAGTGGAAAATTGGAAGGAGGGACAAAAATATCGATTTGTAACATACCAGCTTTAGAAAAACATAGGAAATCTCCCAAAATATTTATGAAAGCACTTTGGGATTTCCAATGATTAAGGTTACTCTGATAGGAGAGATGATAGAACTAATTTACATGTCAACAGATCCGTTCTCTATGGATGATTCCAAAGGTTATTCTTATGAAAAATTACTTTTAAAAACCTTAATAAGGAAACCTGGCTGCTTCATTTCGTTATGTGATGTGTTTGGCCACCATTTGAGATACAATTATGGATATATGCCCATTAGTTACAGAAACTAGTCCTTTGATTATGTCTATAAATATAACTACAATTAAATTATGTTAATCATTTTATTATGTGGTTCATTCACATAACATTTACGAATGACAGTTTACAAAATACTTCATTACAACACTAGTTTAATTTCCATTAATATCATTGTAGGCTTATAATAAATGCTTCACAAAAATTAGAAAAAATAATTTGGAGGCTTTACTTCAAAAATAGATGTGTTCTTGGAGTTTTTTGTTTAAGAGGAAATTGCTATTTTTAATGTTTTGCTTTTAAGAATAAAAATCAGGCCAGATCCTATTAGGTGAATAAGCTGCCCTATAAGGACAGTTTGTAGAATGGAAGATAAGTTTGTTCCTTCAAGCTGCTAGGTAGTGCCTTGATTTGTGGAACGTTTACTATTCTTTGAGTTTCCATACCCTCTGAGAAGTCCCCACCAACAAAGCATGAATCTTAAGTCCTTGTTTCTTGTCCCTCTCTGGCTCTAGGCTATGAACCTCTACAAAGGCACCCACCCACCCATCTAATTCACCAAACACTGCTTGTACTAGCACAGGTGTGGTCAACATTTGCACAGTGGAAATTGTTTGTGACTGGGATTGACGTGAAAGGAAAGCTAAGACTTCCCAGGAAACTTGATCTAGGAAGAGCTTCACCGCAATTCAGTGAGTGCATGTGATGTGCCAGGCGTTATTCTAAGACACGTCTTGAGCAAATCAAAGATGGCAGAGAGAAAGCCCCTTCCCCAGTGAAGCCTGCCCTCTGGTGGGGAAATCAGACATGTGCGCATCAAACTGAAATAAGGACTGCGACAGGCATGCAACTGAAGTGTCATGAGGATGATGGATTCCCACTTAGGAAGGAGGGGCGTGGCTATCAGAAGACAAAGCTTCAGGTTGGGCTTTCAGTTAGGCCTTGCCAGATGAGGAACATCTTAGTTAAGGAGGCACCAAAGTCCAGCTTTCCCTGCTCTGCTCTCTGCTGTACTCACCAAACTTCCTCTTCTATCACAGAGGCTCCTTTCAGCACTCACCTTGTCAGCCCTGGCAATGTGCAGAAGGGGACAACTGATGTCCCCCTCTGTCATCCACCTGTGAAGTGTGAGCCACTAGTCCACCCCATGTTCTCTTATTCACCGCCAGAAAGTTCCTGGGGTTGTGTAGACTCTCAGCCCCACTGGGTAGACCTGAAAGGATTTACTTTGGTTCATTAGCCAACAAGAAGCATGTTAAAGAGTTATAGCTTCATATTTGCCTGGAAGCCACAAACGCAAGGATTCATTGAATCCTACTGGGTGCTGGGAATACAGCAGCGAACAAAACCAATAGAAATCCCTACCTATCATGAAGCTTGGCTACTGATGGAAAGCAACAGATAATCAAGAGTAATAATGATATATTAGATGGTGATAACTGCTTTGGAGAAAATAAACTAGAGATAGAAAATGCTGAGAGAAAAGCTGCAAATTTCAATAGGCAGCTCAGAGAAGCCTCGATGAGAAGGTGACATTTGAACAAATGTTTGAAGGAGTTGAGACAGTGAGCTCGGTGGATCCCTGGAGGAAGAACATTCCAGGGAGTAGGATCTGCAAATGCCATGTCCCTGAGAGGGGATAATACAGTGTTTTCCAGAAACAGCAAGGAGGCCAGAGTGGCTAAAGCAGGGTGAGCTGGGAGAGGGGAAAGGGATGAGGCGGGGGAGTCTATGTGAGCCTCATTGGATAGAATCTTCTAAGTCATTGTAAAGACTTTGGCTTTCTCTTTGACCTGGGGAGCACTGCAGGATTTTGCACAGAGAAATGAGTGCCATGATCTGACTGACTGGTCACTAAAGATGCCAGGACGAGACCAGTGTGGTGGGTGGAGAGGTAGAAGGGGAGACTAGTGAGGACACCAGCAGAAATATTCCTGCCAGACCTGTTGCTGGTTCGGCAGTAGACAGGTTCTAAAATATTTTGAAAGTAGAGACAACAGATTTGCTAATGGATAGCATGTGGAGTGTGAGAGAAAAAGAGGAGCCCAAGGTGACCCCAAGGTCAGCATTTGCTTACTGTTGCATCAGTTCCGTTGCATGCCTTCTCAGAGTGAAGATGGCACGTCTATCTGACATGAGTCTATGCTTCCAGAAAAAAAGGCAAGGGATAAACATAAGGAAAGTTCAGGTGCACTTTGGCTTTGTAAGCTACCTGCCAGGCCATAAACTACAAAGACAGAGACAGGAAAGGCAGAACTGAAAACACAAAAATAGATTTCAGAACACTATTTTCAAGTTTTCCCTCTGTTTCATTTTTTTTTTCTTTTCTTCTCCTAAACCAAGGTCTGTTCACCAAGGTGTGTGGGGGTGCCCCCCTTTGCATCTAGATACCTCTTTGTCCCGCCTCTTGTGTTGCTAACCCGCAGACTGTTCCATGGCAACCAGGACCTAACCTGACCGCCAACCCAAAGGTTCCTTTGTAATACTGCCTATTACTGCCTATTACAGGCATGGTGGGAAAGATGTGAAGGAATTTCCGGGGGCCGTTTTCATCAGTCAACAGCAGAACAGAGCAAAATTCATTTCCTTTGCATGAACAAGCCCCTTCAAAGGTTATTTTGCTGCGCAGCTTGGGGCTTCTGTTTTACGTCAGAGCGATTGAGTCACAGATTTTGATTTCTGGTTGTTTTTCAGAATTCATCCGTATTTACATTAGACCCTTATGCTTTGATCCTTCCCTTCCACACTTTCCTACCCCTCCTTGGACAAACACTCTCCTGGGCACTTTCAGCTGGTGTTCTTTTCCCAAGCTCAGACCAAAACTAGACTATATCAAAATTGTGCACCAAGTTTTGACACAGGTGCCTCATGATTTCAAATAGCAGTTTGCTATTTTGAGACTTTAAGTATACAAATATCTGTTGCTAGATAAAAATACAACACTTTAAAGGTATACTCTGCAACAGAGTCTACTTTTTAAGGTTGCCTTAAAATGTGTTTTAAAAAATCACTCCTTGGCTCACTTTGAAAAGTATTCAAAATGTCTTGATTCTTTATCTCCAGGCACAAAGCTGCAGTTGTTTCTTAGATCTCGACTTCTGTGTCAACCTCTATGCCAACGTGGAATCCGTGCCTATCATAGTTTATCGAGGCAATCCCTTTACTGCCTACATCTCCTGCACCTGGGACTGCTCAGCATCAATTCTGTTTTGAATACCAATCTTTCTATTTTCAGTAATTTATGGGAAAAACGTCCTGTCATTTACTCCCACAATAACCACCCTATCTGAGTAGCGATTTCTGAACATTTACTGCACATCAAAGGCCATCTAAACACCTGATGTGTATTAACGCATCGAGCCTTCCAACAACTGTATGAGGGGAATCCCCATTTTAAAATTCAGAGCCTGTGACACAGAGGAGTTACAACTCAGGAAATTAAAAATCAGGAAGCTCTTTTGAGCCGACCCAAATCCACTGTGCAGCGGCAGTAGTACCTGGCCTGGGTCTGACCTCACAGGGATGGGAAAAGTTGATCACCATCTTTCCTTTTGAATTGCAGGGGTCTCAAAGTTTAAAACACAGAAGACCAGCTCCGTCACCTTGACCTTCTCAATTTGGGGAAGATCTCAAGTGACCCTTTTCCTAATCAGTTTTGGAATTGACTTTGGAGGACTCGCTGAAACCTGAGACCCAATCCAACAAGGCACCCCAGAGATGCTTAAACTGTGGGGTCAGGATGTGGCTAATTCCCCAATCCTGTGTGTGTGGATGGAGAAACAGGAAGATGTCAGTGGTTCTCCTAAAGCAATTCGGGGCCATGTCACCCTTGCCCCTGAACTTTTTGTTAGTTTTTCTTTTTCCTCTTGGTTACAGACTTCTTCCACTGCCAGGAGCCGTGGTAAGCCCCTTACACACACTTTCTCATTTGAGCCTTGTACGTGACTCATGAGTCAATGCCATTGGAACCCTTATTTAACAGGAAAACTGAAACACAGAAGTATTCAGGAAGTTACCAAAACTCACCCAGCAGAGCACGTGAGAGGCAGGGCTAAAACCCAGATCTACCTGCCTCTGAATCACATCCATTTAACCACAGCACTGTACTGTCCCCAACATATACCCCCTACTTGGTGTTCTGCCCAGTTTGTGGCTGCAGGCTGAACAAGTCATTTTGACATTCATAGGTTCTGTGATGGCTTCTACCCCAGTACCTCATGCTCACTCCTGTCCTACTAGCCTCTTCCTCACAGCTTTTCTCAAATAGTGCCCTGTGGCGATCCCAGGGGTGTCCAGTTGGGCTGGGATGAGCATGCCTTGCTTTGTCAGGCTCTGCCCCACCTCAGGAGAGCATCTGTGTGCTGAATTCTGAAGGGGCGCCTTCACCTGCTTTTCTAGAAACTAAGCTTTAAGAGAAAACCCTTTCAGCCATTGTCAGTACTCAGCATGCAAAATGATAATCAGGTCTTGCTAACTGACAAAAGTTGAATTAAAGAAGTTGAAGACGTGGGTGGAGAAGATAACTCCCCAGCCAGCCTCTGCAGCTTTGCCTGTGGCAGGCCCCTAAGGCTAACCCCCAAGACAGAACAGATAAGGCTGATCCCTCCCACCTTTCTATAGCATAGAAAATTCTCTGTGCTGCTGCTTTGGGAAAGGTGGTGACACACAGCAAGAAAACCTTCGCTGACCTGTTCCAGTGTTTGAGAACCTACGAAATTCTAATTCTAGAATCATTTCCTACCCTACTCTTCCAGCCCTCCTTTAGAGAATTTGGGGAAACCACCCATCACTGTTCAGTATTTCCTGACAGAGGGAGTGGTTGAACCTTTCAATGCTTTTGGGTCCCTTTTATAATCATTTCTCTCGGGTACATATCTAAGCTCTGAAATGGTTCTTATAACCACAAGCAAATATGCAGTTAGCTGGTTTCTATCAAATAGTTTCTCTGCCATGATTCATGACTTTGGGGAATTACTTGGATTGGGTTATTTCAGGTTTTATTTCCTCTCCTGAATGCTTTCTTGCTTTATTATTATTATTTAATACATAATTGTAAAATAGTAATTAGTGATCATCTTTATTTCGTAGAGCTGCTGAATGTTCGAGCTCAAAAAATGATCTAGAGACCACAGAACGATTTTATTAGTAGAAGTATCATTTCCAATAAAGTTTCAGAACCGCCTTTTTCCTCTTTTCAGTATATGATTTGAGGACTTCTTGGAGTTGTTTTCTACAAGAAATACTCCTCTTTAGTCTTCAGGCTATGGAGACCTGAAAACCATGCTTCATTATCTGTCTGGCTAGACCCCAAATAAGACCAGGCAAGCGTCTTCCATCCACGCTGCCTGGGCAACCTCCAGACAATCATAGCCCCCTGCCTACCTCCTCCTTCCTTGAATTACTTCTTTTTCTCTCCTTTTTCCTTTCCTGTTCCTTTTCCTAGTCCCCAGACTTTCTTTCCTTTCCCTTTTTCTTCCCAGAGTTTCCCTTGAAGATTAAGTAGAAACAGCTAAACTCAGAATGCTTTTCAGCATGGTGAACCTAATGCTGACCTTCACAATCCCTAAAGCCATCACCTCATCCTTATTCGTCGTGAAGCCCAAGCCACATACTGACCTACTTTTCTCCATTTAATGTCCTTCCTACTTCCTCTGGAGCACATTCATTGCCTAGACTAAGGTACTTACATCCCAGCAATTGTCTGTGGTAGCAAGTCATCTAGGATTCTGACTAATGGAGCCTGTGAGCAGAAAGGGCTCTGTCCTATGTCACCTTCACCATTAGAAGCAACTGATCTCACTCGTTTACAGCTTCCTCTCTCCCAACCAGTCACCCAAGTCATCACTATGACCCGACCCCATGCTTTCCACCCATGAGGAAGGGAGGGGTGTGGATGCCAACCTGCCGCATCTCATCCTAGGAGAGACTCTCCAAGAGAAACGTTTGGGTCTGGTTTGCTTTGATTTTGGTCTAACTAGAAAAGCAAATGAGATCCCCTGTTAATATGCTGCTAGAGAACCCGACCAGCAGCAGATACCTGAAGGGAAAATTGAAGGAGTTGTGGTGTTTTAGGGGACACATCATATCTGAATCTAGGCAATAAACAGTTTAAAATGAGGTTCCTTTGTACCTTGAATGTTCTGGGGATGGAGGAGGTGGAATATAAGATTAAAGAAGAAAAATGTGCTATGATTTACTAATCTCTACACTTTTGCATGCTTTTTTTTTCTGTGCTTGTTGCATGCACTTACCCATTAATTATGTCAATAATTGAAAGAAATGAAGTGTTGTACTTGTGGTACACCTGTTTAAAATGATTACTTTGAAATGGCATTTTTTTCCAGGACCTTTCCCAAAGCGTTTCATCACCGATGGATATTACCTGTTGTGCTCAATTCATCATTCTTTGCCTTAAATTCCCAAATGGAATCAATTGTCTCCTTGATGCTTTAATTGCAGCTGACTCAGCTAATTTGGAAAGCTTTGATGCATGCTACTGACTTGTTTAGAAGCTGCAATGTTAATTATGATAAATGTTTGAAAACCAAAGTCAAATCAAAGGATCCCTGGGCTTGGCTTTCCATTGTCAAAAGCCAGTTGTGGGATGAGTATTGAATTCCAGAGATATGGCTGTGCCTCCAATGCAGCTCTGTTTCTTTGGATTTGTTTTGGGTCTCAGTAGTAGGGGGAGTTTTAGTGATGATTGGTGCTTTCATTTATTTTGTAAGCAATTAGAAGGGCATGAAGAGGTCCAAGTCTTTTGTCTATGGTCCAGCAGCTTGAGATTCTCAAAGAGAGAATTAAGCTGAAGAATCCACAAATGTAAGAGATGCCCTTCATGCGGGATATAGGGCACTTGGATTGAACAGAGAGGAGTGGTCGCTGCTATCGTGCAGCACAGCGAAGGAAGCCACGTGCCTGCTTTGCCCATGCTTTGCCCTTTTCCACAGACCTCTCTCTCTCTTTATCTCCCTCCTCACCCTGTTTCCTTTCACCACTTTCTCTTGCTTCAGGGAGGTTCAGAGAAAAAGCTTCAATTCTCCACAAGATTGCCAAGAAGAAATGCCAGGTGGATGAGAATGAGAGGCAGAATGGAGCTGCCAATCATGTAGGTGAGTACAGGAAGACTCCACCCGGTGCCTTTCCTGGAATTGGTGGAGGGGAGCAGAGAGCAGGACCCAAGATGGGCACCCCTGACTCAGTGCACACACAGAACCCTGCAGCTCAGCCCTTTCCTAGGTGTCAGGAGGAGTCCCGTTGGGTACAGGGTATGGATAGGCACAGTGTGTCACCTACTGTAGGAGAACTCCAAGAAAAGTCAAGTGATTCTGTGAGGAACCTGAAATAAAACAACTCCTAACCAGACATTTCCCTTGAAGATGGAAATGCATGTATTTACTTTATTATAGGGATTCCGTATGAAAAGGATACACACACACACACACACACACACACACACACACACACCCTTTTCGTTTCATGTTTCACCACAGGTGAGAGAGTACCCCTTCTGAAATTCTTGCCCGGTAACCAAATTGTATACCAATGGCATTGCATACAGCACACCCCCTGAATTACCAGATGGTTCACTTGGTCACTCCTAAACTAAGTGGCAGGGTCCCTGCAAGATGACATAGCCTCCCCTTCCTTAAGAATTCAGCAACACTAGCCCCATTCTCTTCTGGCTGACTTCTTCTGAGCTCCTGTTTGACCAGGTCAGGGCATTCAGGGAATTTATTTTAACTTGGAACATAAAGTTCCTCCTCTCTTGTCAGTAACTATAATATAGCTCTCTAATTCTAAATTCAACTAAATTTAACCTAATCTGGATCTATGCTATAAATGATGCTATTGCCCAAGAAACTAAAATTATCTGCAGACAAAAATTCAACCGTGTTGCACTCAAAATACATGATGCTCCTTAGAAGAATTTCTGCCTCTCCTGCTATCCTAACTTCCAGCTCAGGGAAAACCTTTGACCGAGAAACAGTCAAGATTCTATTGGGTATAAAAAAATAAAAATAAAAACTGGAAGAACATAAGCTAAAATGCTAACAATAGTTACATCTTGGAGTTGGAATTATGAGTTATATATTTTTTCACTGCTTCTTTATGTTTCTGTGAACTTGGGCTAATGTTTTAGAATGAACATACTTTGCTTTTGTATTCTAAAAATGCAAAACCACACCACAGAAGACTAATTGCAAAAGCTAAGTTATACTTGTGATATTTCAGTTCAATTACACAAGCTAGTTTTCAGCCCCGTTTGTTACTTTCCCTCTTGTGGAATGAGGCAGCTGGAATACAAGACTTAGCTGCCCGGAGTCAGTCCCAGTCCTCTTCCTAATGACTAGCTGACCCTCTTATTCTTGGCATTAACCTTGCATGAGGAGGTAGGATGCATAACTCCAAGGATCCTTCCAGTGCTCACTCAGTCTCTGAACGACTTTATAACTAAAGATAATGTGTGTCCAAAACTAATGCTTTTGAAAGTAAGTCCAAGATTTATTTTCACATTTTTCTTTTGTGATAAACCTCAGCCTGCCATATAAAAGTCATTCATAAGCTAAGACATGCATATTTGGTTAGATATTACACCTGGGAGTTTCTTTCGTCTCATCTGTTCATGTCTTTCTTGGACATCTTAACTCCACTTTGGTACCCAGTATCCTGTGTTGTCAAAGTCAACTTTGGTTATTGCAGGCTGATCCTAAAGTTGTATTTCTTCAGCCAACAGACTCCCCTGAACAGAGTTTTTATGTTCCCCTCGGGTAGTTAGTATTTTTTAATTTAAATAACTGAACCAACATGCTAGGATAACCTGGCATAGCCACACACAACAGAACATCACATCTATGTAACTGTCACTGCTAAAAACATGGAAAGATAAAATAAATTTGAGTTTCTATGGCTTTCCATATTTAAATATATTTATGCCTCTGTATTCCACAACTAAATACATAAATTTTAAAGATTTCCCTGTGATTCCCCAGATGTGGCCACTTCAAACTCAACAATTTTTGTGTGACTCCCAAATTATTTTCCACTGATATTTTACCAGGGATAGAAATTTTTTACTTCTTCTGAAGTTGCTAGACAAAAACGTATTTTGCCACTCTGTGAGCAGCCTGGTACTGCAATTTTCCGATACGGATGAGCATTCCAGTACCCTGGCAGCTCTGACACTGAGCCAAACAGCTTCATTGTCTCCTGAAATCTAAGACTTGACCCAGCACAGCCAGAGGACCTCCCTCCCACTGAAGTCATGGCACACCTTGGTGGTCCCTGAACACTGATCACCTGGAAGTGCTCCTCTGAGCCCTAAAAGAACAAAAGAACAAATCTAGTTCAAGGCAGGTACTGTTATGAGGATTAGAATTGTTAATGTTTCTTGCTTGTTTGCTCTGTACCAGGCAGTGTGCTAAGTGCTTGGCATACCCTTTGACCATATTGGTGGTGGTGGTAGTAGTAGTCATCATTGTCGTCATAGTACTATTGTCATTATCACTCCAGTTTTACAGATGAGAAAACTGAATCTCAGAGAAGTAAGTCACTCGCTAAGGGTCACACAGCATAAGTTGTAGAGCCAAAGTATGAAACCAGTCTGATGTCCAGACTGGTTGAGATATCCAGTGTCAAAGAGTCCCATTGCTTCACCATTACCCGCGACTCACTTCTCAACGTCTAGAGGAAAATGCATCTGCACTTGCTGACCCGTGGCTTCACGCTAGCCAAACATTACCTCTCATTCAGGAATGCTACAGACTTTTGTCTCCATTACCTGTTCAGCAACCCCTTGCCTGCAATAGAATGCCTGGGTGTGGAATGTGCTAAGTAGCATTCTCCAGGCATTTTTGAGAAGGCTGGGTTCCCGAGCCTGCCCTCCCCATGGCCACCCAGGCACTGGCAGAGCCAGAGAGAATTAGATCTGGAAGCAGCCATGGAGGTCAACCGTTGAACCCCCTCACTTCATAGATATGTTTCCTGAAATCCAGAGGAAAGAGGGGACCTGTCTAAGGTGACAGCCTGATATAGTAGAGCATAGCCTAGGACCCATGTATCTGTAGGCCCAGTATCTTTTCCAGAATGTACAGAAGAAAAGATCCAGCTGTAAAAAAAAATAATTATACACACACACACACACACACACACACACACACACACACACACACACAGTAACACCTTGGTTTGCAAGCATAATTTGTTCTGGAAATAAACTACTCATATTGCAAGACACTGCTCGTTTACCACGTTAAAATGTATTAGAGGCTGACCGAGTGGCTCAGTTGGTTAAGAGCTCGCTCAAGAGTGTGAGTTCTGAGCAACAGCGATTCTATTCCTGGCCCAAGCTGAGTTGCTGCTGAGCTGCCAACAGGTGGCAGGATGGCTCAGCTAAAAAAAATATAAATATAAATAAATAATGTATTAGAAATGTTTGCTCATCTGCAGAACAGTCGCAAACCAAGTTACTCGCAATCCAAGGTTTTACTGTGTGTGTGTGTGTGTGTGTGTGTGTGTGTGTGTGTATGTATGAGGGGTGTGGTCATAAGTATAAACAATGGTGTGTAGGCTGATTTGGGTTAACAGGTGTCTGTGTTCATGTTCTTGAATGGCTAGTTGGTACATTTGCCGAATCTAGAGAATGCATACCATGGGAGGGGATAAGGCACTCAAGTTAGGACATCAGGCCAGAGTGGGAAATCACAGAGCTATTAAAGAGAGCAGGAGAGCTGCGTATGCTGAAAAGCGTGGGGGGGAAATGGGGCTTTTCACCCCTCAGGGACCACTATCTTCTCCCTTGACCCAACATTTTAGGATGTTCTTTCCAATAGGCTCTTACCCCATTGACTCCATTTGCTTTCTTTGTGTGTGTCTGAATTATGTCACAGAAAAAATCGAGCTCCCAAACAGCACCAGCACAGAAGTTGAAATGACGCCATCCAGTGATACTTCAGAACCTATACAGAATGGAAATCTCTCCCACAGCATTGAAGCTGCAGAAACCCAGGTATGGCTTTTTTCATTGCTTTTCTGGCTGCTGTTTTTTAATACCTTAGCTGAACAGTACAGACCCTACCTGCGTTCTCCTTGGAAGTCCCAGCTCCCAGCAGGGCAGACACAGGCAGAGTGTTACTCATCCTTGTGTGTATTTTCCAGCACCAGCCCAGGGTCCCACATGCATCAAGCTCCTCATTTATGGAATAAACACACATACTCTTCAAACCATTGTTTCTCAAAGTGAGGTTGGAGGACTCGTGCATCAAATCCCCCAGGGATAAAAATGCAGATTCCTGGGCCATATCCCAGACCTGATGAAACAGAATCTCTAGGAAGCAGCACCCAGGAATCAGTATTTTTAATTTGCTTCCCAGGTGATTCTTGATACACAGTCAAGTTTGATAGCTGCTGCATGCTAATCCCTTCTTTGCGTCTTGAAGGTCAGGGTTAAATAACAGAGAAACCACAGCCATCACAGCTCGGTGAGCCCTGTTTGGCTTCCCCAGTCCCTGCAGTTGAAATTAATCAAGACTATCTGGCCCAATCCACCAGTCAATGGTACAACCATGGATAGCTGTTTGACCCAATAGTTATAATACTTAACATTGACACATGCTATATGTCTCAGATTCAGTGCTAGGCACTTTACATATGCTAGCTGTCACCTTTAAACCTCACAGCCAAAGGGATAGTCATATAGTATCTCCGTTTTATAGTTGAGAAAGCTAAAGCTTACCAACATGAAGTTGTT
Source organism: Hipposideros armiger (assembly GCF_001890085.2). Lineage (NCBI taxonomy): Eukaryota > Metazoa > Chordata > Mammalia > Chiroptera > Hipposideridae > Hipposideros > Hipposideros armiger. The sequence goes on along the minus strand of NW_017732707.1, from coordinate 89,548 downwards.
CGTCAGGATTACCTAGCTTGCAGGTAGTAGAGCTGAGGTTTGGTTTCAGAACAGTCTAAACATAGCACTTATACTGTTTCCACCACAGAACTCGGCCTCTACACCACAGTTGCTCAGAAAAGTAGGCAGACAGGAAAAGTAGGTGGTACTTGTTAGATTTCTGGATCTCATCCTGATCAAGTGAATCAGAGCTTTTAAGGCGTAGAACCCCAAACCTGCATTTTAAGCAGGTACCCTAGGTCGGTATTTTTCAAACTTGAATGTGCTTACGCATCTCCGGGGAGATCATATTCAAATTCAAATTCTGATTTGTTGGTGTGGCGTCGGGCCCAGAGTCTGCAGCTCTAAAGAGCTCCCACGTGATTCTGATGCTGCTGAACCAAGGACTACACTGTGAGTAGCACTACCCTAACGTCTAAGACCCAGTTCTCCAGACAGGAGCTTCCCGATGAGCTGAAAAAGTATACCGTGCCCACAAAGAGAGGCCAGACTACAGTGAGTCTACCCCAGGACTCTCCTCTGCACCAGGATATACTCTGCAGCAGAGGGAGTCTGTGCTTCTTAGAAAACGCATGCTAATTGGTGCCTGTTGTCCTTATTCCTGAAGGAAAGTTTCCTCATGTAAAGGAAAGAATGAAAGATGTTGAGCACTTTTTCATATACCTGTTGGCCATTTGTTTGTCTTTTTTGGAAAGCTATCTGTTCTGGTCCTTTGCCCATTTTTTAATGGGGGTTTGTTTCGTTGTTTTTGTTGTTGTTTTTGCTTTTTTTGCTGTTGAGTTGTATGGGTTCCTTACATGTTTTGGATACCAACCCCATATCAGATATCTGGCTTGCAAATATTTTCTCCCATTCCATAGGTTGCCTTTTCATTTTGCTGTTTCCATTGCTGTGCTTTTCACAATGTATACGTATACCAAAGCATCATGTCGTACGCCTTAAATATATAGGATTTTTATTTATCAGTTGCACTTCAGTGAAGCTGGAAAAAATAAATAACTAAAGAAAGGATAAAGAAATGGCTGATCTTTCTGCCCTTGTCGCCTCTGCCTTCTGGACTCTCACCCTCCTGCCCGGAGCCCTGTGGTCCCTTCGCATTAGCTCCGGGGTGAGCTGGCAGAGCGGCTTATGTCCACATGGATAAGCAGCATGTGTCAGCAGGAGGCAGGCCCCAAGGACATCTGGTTGCCCTTGGGGATGGCATGGTCACAGGTGTGTGGAGGGCAGCCTAGTCGCTACGCCTCTCCATCTGGCTGGCAGAGGGACATCTGGGCCCCCCACAAGGGAGCACCTTGCTGCAGGGGAGTGAAAGAGTCCCAAATGATCTCTCTCTGAGGATAGCTGCACCCCAGGTCTCCCACAGGGAAACAGGACACATTTATACACCCCCCTGATACACTGAGAGCTCAAGGGCAAGCAGACCTTCAAGAGCCACCGTACCAGCAGGCTGCAGGATGACCGCATAGTGAATCCCAGGTCAACCAGGGACAGGTTACTTAACCTCACTTTAGTTCCCTCATCTGCAAAGCACAGATGATAATAGTACCTGCTTCATTAGGGTTATTAGGAGAGTTATATAAGATGATGTACATAAAGCACAGAGCAAAGTGCTGCTATTTATATTATTATATGTTCATACTTACCATAAAAACACCATTCAGAGCGTCCCTGCCCTGAAAGAGCTCAGTGTAGGTAAAATGAAAATGAAGTATATGTATATGTATATGTATTGTATATATAAAATGTTTGGGAGTATTCAGAGAATAATAAGTAAATAAATAAGCATTGGTGTTAGGTAAATAATTATGACCCAGTATGACCATGGAGGGCTGTACAAAGTGCTCTGGGGGCTGCCAGAGGAAGAATTTGACCCTGGCAAGAGAAAGTATAAAAGCTTCATAGAAGAGGTAACTTTTGAGCTGGGTGTTGACGGGTGAGCAGGAGTTTGTTTCTCAGAGAAGGAGAAGATGACCGAAATGGCAACAAGTGCAAAGGCATAAAATCTTAGGAGGGAAATCCATGCTTAATGATTGGCAAGAAGACCAGTGGAACTGGAAATTGAAATATAAGGTGAGGAGTGAGGGTCGATCCTCCAGAAAGGTTAATTGGGCTGAAATTCTTCAACTGTTCAATCAGAAAATGTTTAGGGCTCATGTCATATGGGTCAAGCGATGTGCTGGGCACTGGTGATGCCCACACCGTCCAGCAGAGCAGAGAGATGCAGCTACAGACCAAGATATAACAAGAGATGGCCATAGGGACATGGAGAAAATAAAGCAGGATGATGTGATGGGGGATGGTCGGAGAGACCCCTGTAGGCTGGGAGGTGAGGGAAGGCTACGCTAAGGAAGTGATGTTTGAACTGAAGCTGACCCCATGGAGTGAGCCAAGGGAACAGCACCCACAGAGACAGAACTGAGCTTGGCTTGTTTGAGGAACAGGAAAGTCAGTGTGGCTGGAGAGTGGGGAGCAGAGGGAGGGAGGATGGTGGCAATGAGGTCGGACAGGAGGGCCAGGCAGAGCCAGCCCACCTTACAGACTGTGATATGGGACGTTGACTTCCTTCTAGGGCAGCAACAAGCCATTGGAGGTTCCCAGATGTGATCTGCACTTGTAAAAGGTCCTTGGGGCTGCGGTATGGAGATTGGATTTGAGGCAAGAGGTTGAATAGCAGGAGTGGGGCAAAGCGGTCTCTGTAGGAGGTGAGCTGAGGGTGGCCACGACCAGTGCAGTAGAAGTGACATAAGGAGGAGGGCTCTGTAGGCACCGCCAAGCAATCTGAACTTGCCCCTGCTGGGCGAGGGAGCCACAGAGGGTTTAAAGGGATCCGTGGCACGGGCACATTTGTACGGTAGGAATCTGGCTGCTTCAGAATGGTCAAGAAGGGGCCAAAGTGGAGGAAGACTGCATACAGGGCAGCAAGGTAAGAGCCTGTTGGTTCAAGGATCAGCAAACTATGGTCTGTGGCCAAAGCTAGCCTGCAGCCTGCTTCTGTACAACCCATGAGACAAGAATGTTTTTACATCTTAAAAGTTTAAAAAAAAAAAGCAGCATATATGACAGAGACCATATGGATCTCAAAGCCTAAAATATTTACTATCTGGCCCTTTACAGAAAAAGTTTGCCCACCCCTAGTTTTGACCATCTGCATTCTTTCAAAAAAAGAAAGAAAAAGGATGAGGAAGCTCTTCATGTACTGATACGGAATTATCTGCAATAGTGCTGTTAAGTGAAAAAGGCAACATGGCAAATTACATCCAGTATACTATATTTGTGTGTGTGTGTTGGGGGGAGGGGGGGGCGCGGCGGGAAAGAGGGAAATAACATACAAGCATTTGCCTGGGATGCTATTAAGAAACTGGTGATGCTGATTATCTCCAGAACAGGGGCCTGGGTAATGAGGAACTGGCATGGGAGGGAGGCTTTCAATGTGCAGCCTTATGTAGGTTTTGAACTTTGAGCCAGTTAACTGTTTTACGTATTCAAAAAAAAATGCAACAGCAACAAAAATAATAGTGGGTTAAATGAAAACAGAAGCGGTATGCTTCCGTGGTTTAAGAGCAGAGACTTTGGAGACAGACCACATGAATTCAAATCCCAGATCTGCTACTGACCAGCTGTGTGACTTTGGACAAGCTACTTAGCCTCTCTGTTCTCCATTTTCCTTTTCTGTCAAACAGGAATAATAACAGCACCTATTTCATCACGTTATTTTGAGAATAAAATGCTCTTACCAGTTCTTGGCACATAGTAAGCATTGCATAGGTGTTTGCTGTTGTGAGCAGTGCTTAGTAAACCTTTTTTTTAAAAAGGTCTAGCAAGGCCCAGCTGACAAGGCCTTAGACCAAGTATTGGCTGTGGTGTGAATGACAGTGGCTGGATTTAGAGCTGTTTCTAAATTGAGAAGATTTGGTAATAAATTGTTCATAGAGAGCGAACAAGAAAAGGAAGTTATAGTTGATGCTGAGGTTTCCAGGCTGGAAAGACTGTGCAACAGGGTAAATGAGGGCGATGACTTCAGAGCCAGAAAAGGGATGTGAAGGTGGAATGCTCAGGCCACCCAAAGCACAGTTCCAAATAAATGGCTCAGTGCCTTTTCAGTGCGTTAGTTTTATTTCTTTCCCAGTTGTATTTTTATCAGACTACATAAAGAAAGAGGTGTGCGTCCCACCTCTATTAATGGGAACAATGAACACGGCCCACTACACTCTCATCGCTGGTATTCTCCCGAGAGTTTAGCCTGTTTCATGTAATTAACCTGCTGTTTTAAAAGCCCTATTTACAAATGAACTAATGTGACATTGACACTTCCTCTCTGAGAGCTTTCTCCAGTACAGGCTTTACACTGACAAAAAGAGCATTTTTTAAAAAAATTAGTTTCAGGTGTACAAAACAATGTAATTGTTAGACATTTCACCCCTCACAAAGTGATAACCCGCCTCCCCCAATCTGTTGCCTCTCTGACATCGTATATTTCTATTACAATTCCACTGACTCTATTCCTTATACTATACTCCATATCCTGTGACTATATATATATATATATATATATATATATATATATAAATAAAATTATAGTTGACATTCATTATTATTCAACATCAGCTTCAGATGTACAGTGCAGTGGTCAGGCACCTACACCATCCATGAAGTGGTCTCCCTAATAAGACAAGTGTCTATTGGATACCCTACAAAATCTTTACAACATTATTGATTATATTCCCCAAACTGTCTTTCATATCCCTATGGCAATATTGTAGACAGCATAAATTGGTAACTAAGAAGAGCTTTTTAAAATATTCTCTTTCACAGAGGGAGCCTCTTTGCAGGAGGTTTTTGCTTCATCTGTATATTCTGTGGAACCAAGAAAATAATTTCAGTTTTTAAATGGCTTAGTGCTAATTATATTCTCCCGATGACTGATGACACAGTGTGGTCAACCTAACACAGAGAAAGCTGTTTTGAGCTGTCACCAAGAATTTACCAGTCTTTTGAAATTTCAATGTTGGGAATTTATCCAGGTTTGAAAGATAATTCAAAGAAATATTCTCTCCCAAATCCAGCGTTTTCTTAGATTTTACTTCTGCCAGTCTAGACAACAGCCAGGTGATTGCAGAGAGCCGGCTTGCTCCATGAAGCTGCCTGCCTCGCCGCATCATGGTCCTCGATACATGACACATCGAAACCCTTTAAATAGATGCTTAGTGAAAGGATAGAAGGGGAAATGTCTTGCAAATTTCTTAGATCCTAAAATCTGAAAATCTAGCTTTTTAAAAATTGTGTCCTACATTTTCAGATATTGTGAGATGGCTTTTTATATGTTGCAACTTTCATTTCATTTGGTATCTAAAATTTTTAGATACCCTTAGGGAGATCAGAATTATCCTGGCTTTGGTTAAGAGTTGCTCAGATGTACCAGTGGGCAAACAGATTTATATAAGAAAATCACATTCCTAGGAAAAAGAGAGACTAGGTAGATAGATGATAGATAGATAATAGATGATAGATAGATAGATAGAGAGATAGATAGATAGGACAGATATGTGTAAAATGCAGCCTTTTTTCCTATTTTCTCACATTATAACTTAAATATCACTGTACCGTGTTAAGGCCTTCCTACTCCACCCTTTGGGATTCATCCCTGATTTATTTCTCCCCAATCTAGCATTGGTCTTTACCTAAACTCAGTAGAGCTCTTAAGATCTGCTTCATAAAGCCTCATAGTGCTGACAAAATCTTTGAGTGTTATGTGACTAAGTAAAGGGTGAGTAGGGAAAGATGACGGAAGTGATTGTGATTTTAAATTTCTCTGAAAAAATAAAATGCATAAAGATATCTCTCTATTAAATTTAGATCTCTGAGGATAGATAGTAAAGAAGCATCTTTATCAAGGACAGTAGTTGTTACGGATTATTGTTTAAAGTTGCAGCTATGATTTTAGGGAGACTTCATAATAAACATTGATCAAAAATGTTAACTCTGATAGGGATTTCCAAGATTATCCAAGCAGATGGTACCTAGAATCCATATGATTCTTCCTAAAATATTACCCTTAGTTAGGAAACGTTTGCATTCTTAGCAGTGGTAAGGTTTAACAGAAGGTTCAAACCCTCCTCTTATTGAAAAAGCAAGTATCTTTTCTAAATGATTAAGGTGTAAGAACCAGGTCCACCATTTTGAAAGTTTAAAAACAGCCAAGGACCTCATATCCCACTATTAATGAGATTATTCAATCTCTTGGAATTTCAGGGAAACATAGTGAAAAGAATCTGACACCCAAGAAATAGATGCTTTGGTGGAAAGTGGAGATGTGTCTCCGTGTCTGACACTGCCAGGCCACAGAGGCAGTGCACAGGAAAAGAGGCCAAGGCCTAATAATGAAAGAAGAGAGTATCCAAAGATTCTCTCCATCCCATTTTTCAAGGCCTAAGCCCTGTTAGATCTATGATTGCCTTAGAAAAGAAACTCACTAGGATAAGAGAAAACCCAATATCAACTATGAAACAAACAAGAAAAAAAAGAAACAAAAATGACAGTGTCTTACCAACTGAACCTTAGCACATGGGTTCCATTTCTGGAGGAGATAACATTTTTTGTCTTTCAATCTACACATATGTTTTTAAGGAAAAGTTAAGGTTCAGGTGCTGTATCTGACAGCCTGGACAGACCTGCTTAAGATGCACTCAAAGGCCTTGTGAACAAATTCTAAAATAAAATAGATCCAACTTTTGAGTTTCTGCCTAAATTTGAATATTGACAAAGAATTATATATTCACTAAGAATCTTATTGTTAATAACACCATTTGTCATTGTGCTTTCTGAGTTTGAAAAATGTCTATTAATCATTCACATAAGATACATGAAGGGCAGACTATTAATAAAAAGGAAAAAAACTCCATTACCACCCTGAAAAAAAAGAATACTGACATTAACGTAACTGTTCCTGTGAGTAATTCTAATCCAACTGATAATAAAATGATGAGAATTATTTTTTAATTATTTCTTGTGATTCTCCAGTTGCCTTTATGTTGGCAAATCTTTTATGATTTGTATCAGCAGGATTTACAAAGCCCATGAAACCACGCAAAAACCAATTTACAATAGCAATACAGAAAGAACTCCGTCTTATCAGTAGGTTGTACCTCAACATCATTTGGTCAAAATGCAAAGTGAAGGAAAGCAATTGCATTTTATCAGACTGTCCCAATGCCATTTTACATTATAATGAATGGTTTCTTGGCTTTTTGGAAAACTTAGGTCCAGACAGCTTCATCACTCACAGCAAAATATTTTGAGACCTCGGTTTCAATTCAAAGTCGTGTAGAAGCAAATTAAATTTTTCAGGCTGCCATTGCTTAGTGAAACCTTATCATTTTGTGTTTAATATGCTAAATTCTTGATGCTAGATTTTTTCCTATCTATATGTAAAACAAACCATGTGATAGTAATACAAGGGGAGTGAATTATCTCTTATCACTAGCAGGGAGAGATTTATCACTTTTTAAAAACTCTGTTTGCTACTTAAATGTTTAGCTCTTTTGGTTTAGCTTGTCCACACAGAAGGCAAGACAAATGTCTCAGATGATGCTCCTTTCCAAAAAGAGATGCTGTTAACCTCTTTTGGACTTACCTCTTGGAAGGAGATAAGTGACAGAAACAGGAAAGATAAGAACAGAATGGAGAGAATGAGGGATGTTAGTAAAAAATGCAAATGCAAAGACATTGAGAAACTAAGAGGACAAAAAAAAAAGAGATTTTTCTAAGACTTAACAAAGAATGAGTGAAAAAAAAGAAGTTTAAAAATAAATTTAGCAGGGCCGGCCGAGTGGCGCATTGGCTAAGAGCTGGCTTGGGACTCCAGAGGGCCCCGGTTCGGATCCCACATATGAGGGCCAGTGACACTGCCCTCTACAGCTAAGATGCTGAACAACAGCTCAACCAGGAGCTGGGCTGCTGTGAGTTGCCGGCATCAATGTAGGCTGCAGCCCCTGCTGCAGTGGGTTGCCATGGGCTACCGTGTGTAGCCAGCAGCCAGCGTGAGCGGCCAGCAGCTGCAGTGAGCGGCCATCCAGAAGCCGGCGACTGATCTGCCTCGCCTGGGAAGAGCGCAATGATGGTGCCAACTTGGGCCAGTGAGGCGACATCCTCCACAACTAGACTGAAGAACAAAAGGACAGCAACTTGTCTGTCCCCCTTCCCCCCCCACCGCCCCCGATTCCCCAGTGCTGTTCCCATCCCCCAATGCCCCAATTTTTAAAAAAAAATCTTAAAAAAAATAATAGAAAGAATGAAAATGTAAAAGTAGGTTTAAAAAAGATAAAAATAAATTAAGCAGTTGAACAGTGATTTATTTCAAAGCCCAAAAACTCTATTAAAAAATGAGGTCTTTAGAAAAGATAAATGTGGTGTTTTGTTATGGCAGCCCAAGCAGACTAGTACACTGACCATATGGACAGTTTTCGTTTTATCTTATTTCCTTTGTACTAAAGCACAGGTGTGGTTTAAACTTACACAATGGAAAGCACTCCATGGAATGTTTCTCGGGAGGCACCTTCCACTTGCCAAATAGTTGTTGATTTCAGAGCCTTTCACTGTGTTAAAGCATGACTGTGCGTTTATGGTGATTTTACCTGTGAGCGTTCCAACTCTACTATTGTTTTAGCTCTGCACAAAACACAGAATCAAGGTGTCACAATATTATGAGTTTCGCCGTCTGTTTGGAAGTTTTGTTTCTGATAAAAAGTCTACTTACAGCCTACCTGCTGAAATAAAATAGCACTTTCTCCTTAGGTCTGTGTAATTTTCCCTTTCATGTTATTTACAAGGACCTTCTATTTATTCATCTTACCTAAGAGGAAAATAGATTGTTGACATGACTACAGTCGATGAATGCTCAGTTAATGTTGGATGAATGGATAGATGGAGGGACAAAATTATTGCAGTTTCCACTTTCACATTAAATAATTGAATTATAGAATTTTATTGCTGGAAGTAGCATAATTCACTTAGTCGAACTATTGTCTCATGGGTGTTTGTGAAGAAATCATTTCCCTAAACATTTATTAAAAATAATAACAACCAACATTTATTGAGTGTTTACTATGTACCAAACACTGTTCTAAATGCTTTTTATGGATTATCTCAGTGAATTTTATAGCAGCAATAATGCTGTAAAAGAACATTCTGGAGCAGAAGTGGGTCTTTGTCTGTGAATCCCTTCTCCAACAATCCTTTTATTAGGGAAGGCACTTTCAAGATTTCTTCTCTCCCTGGGAGCTTCCCACACACTCCCTGTACAGTCACGCACACCTTTCCACCAGTTCCCAAGGAAACCTAATTGGAAAAGTCAAACATGCCATCTCTGTCAGAGAGTATTTTTAATGCTTCAATAATGAAAGAGAACGGAGGTAGACGGAGAAAGCAGATAGTCCCTGTTTAAAATGCTGCTGCTTTGTTGCGCATGTGCTTCTGCTGAGGTTCTACTGGCCTTTGAACACTGAGTGCTGGAATCTGGAAATAACCTGCCACCTATTTCAGTCCTTGCTAAAGGTAGCCTCAGGAAAGTTTATTATTGTAAAAGGCTTGATCCATCTTCTGCGATGTCCCCTTGGTATTCCTTTTAGAGGTAGCCAGCACAGGATTATCCACAGTTATAAGAATCAAGGGTGACATCAAGCAATTAAACACACATAAAATCTCAAGGCCTCATTTTGGCCATTGGTGTACTTGGTTGTCACCTCCTCCGACATCAAGCCTGAGATACATTTCTGCATTTTTTTCTTGGACAGAGATGCTAAAGAACAAGTCTTTCTTTTTCCTGTATATTTGAAGTCCTGACATTGATTGATACCTTATCAGCACTCACATTTCATTTTTGAATTTGTACCTTGGAGATATCACCCAAGGAGACAGAGGAGGGGAGAGGCTATCACAATGGCCCCTCCTATCCACACACACCCAAATGTGCCCTTTGTTTCCTCTTCAAATTTGCCCTGGATGTAATAACAAAAATGCCATAGGCTACATAGCTTCTAAACAACAGAAATTTATATCTCAGTTTTGGAGGCTGAAAGGTCCAAGATCAAGTGTCAGGTGATGGCCTGCTTCCTGGTTTGTAGATGGCAGTTTTTTCAATGTCCTCCATGGCAGAAAGAGCAACTAAGAAGCGTATGTTTCTGATTAGCTTTTTCAGGAAATGTAGACCATCCAAACCACCAGAATTAGTTCTAGGCTCAAGAATATCAAGTAAAATTATGTCAATTAAATGATTAGTGTTTGCTATAGCTAATATTTTTTGTTTAATAGGTCAAATTTATTACAAATTAAAGCTGGGAAGCCTGCTGTAATTGGGCATAAGATACATACATACCTATTATTTAGGAGTGAGGAAGGGAGGCAGTGTAGACCAAGAAAGAGCCTTGATCTGGGAGTGAAATAGGGGTCACTTGGGCCCAACCTCATACTGTGACCTTCCTTCATTGTATCACTTCATCTGTCAAATGAAGGGGGTGGTCTCAATGAGTCAGGGCTCTTCAACTCTGAAATTCTGGGGCTCCTTTTTTTTAGAACCTAAAGCTCCTATTCTAAATGATTGCAGAGGTCTGTGGTTGCAGCTTGTCTTTGCAGATCTATCAGTATCTATACCATTGAATTGAATGACAAGTTCTTAGACAGGAAGGGAGTCCCCACATTGAAGATTTCTAGGGGACAAAGAAGTTCTGCCTCACAATTACATGGTCTTTAAGGATGGGTGGGGCCTAAAAGGCCTTGAGATATACCAGAACTAGATGCCTTACAGATCGCATATACTATTATGTTCTTTGGCTATTCCAGCATTTCCATTGATTTGCCTGAGGTCACACAGCTAGCTAGTCACAGAGATGAGATTAATGTCAGAAGGGAAGAGGATTAACATTTATTGATCCCCTGGTCTCTACCAAGCACTGTGCATCCTGCAGTTGCCCGAGCTACTGTCCCCAGTCTCACATAGTCTGGACATGTCACACATTGTATTAGTGTCTTTTTAAAAACTTTGTTGAGTGTGACATTTTTAATATTTTTATATACCTACTCAACCTCACTTCTTAGGCTCAGCAAATCTTTTTATGGATCTCTATTGCACTCTTAGCCCCTCTGGGCCCTGTTGGAGATTCCAAGCATGCACCATACCCTGGGAGCTTTGCCCCATTTGGTCATTCATGTGGGTATCTATGTGGCTGAACAACATGGGGATATAAACTGACTTCTGCAGATAAAAATTAAATTAAATTATAGAAATAGCAACAACAACAATAATGTTAAGGACCATTCTCTTTAAGTAGAAATACAAGTCACTTAAAATCTTCACCTTCACCCAACTTGACCATGGCCCAGTGTCTTAGAGGAAATGAATTCTATTTTTACATAGCTATTTAAGTGCTGGCATTTTATTTTATCGAGTATCCTGCCACACTGAAGGGGCTCCCCAATGAGCAGAGGTGGCACTTTTGAGTGCTAAAGTGCCTGGTCCTTTTGTGAGGGGATAGAGAAGTGAGAACTTCACTTCCAGGCTGAATCAAACCCCAACTGAGCTGAGATCTAGTGAGGTCCAAGCGATCCTCTGAGATGAGATGTTATTACCGATCAATAAAACAATTTGAAGATGGCCTATTTTCAGATGCCTCTGGGTTTTCTTTTTAATTCTCTGTTAGAAGAGACTGCATTAAAGTGGACTCACCTTCACACTGAAATCTTGCTCACTGCCCTTCACAGACAATAATAAGAAATTGGGTTGCTTCCAAAAGATATTTTTCTGTAGAGGTAACCTCTGGACTGGCGAGTACAGCTTAGGCCCCTCCACTGGAAATCTAATGTTTATTCTGGGGCAAACCATCCATACCAGGACCAAGTAGAAACAGTGTAAGATACAAAGAACCTGAACAGATTCTCATGATAGTGGGCTACAAACAAATAGGCTTCTTCTTCTGCTCCCATTCACTAGGTAAATAAAAATTGATATAAGTTGATTGCCCCAGAGACCTCCCAGTAAATGCTAACTGACCTCTGGCACTGTTCTCTTCTATCTGTAGGTGTTCTGATGGCCAGACCTCCATATACCAACCTTCAGTATTGATAAATGAATTGTAGAAGGTGGTTGTCCATTTGTGACAAGTTGTCACTTAGAATAACATCTCCTTCTGCCCCACCCTCTTTGCTAAAATTTTCCCCCAAATTCCATTAGACCACTGAAGAGTTTTAGTTTTAGGCCTGTCCCACCTTGTTTCACAAAAATTCAAGGCTGCTTGCAAAAAATATACCTGATGAAAAAGGATAAAATGAATTTTTTTGAGAGAATTCAGCAAAGGATGTAAAGGGAAGGAAAAGAGTAAGACTGGAGTGAGATGTGCACAGATTCCATTGCTGTGATTGCCGGAAGGGGTTACAGATTTGGTTCTGAAATCCCTAGTGCAAATCAAAGATAAAAATATCATTCTTTACCTGATTCATGTTATTTCTAAGATTTTTTTGTCAACGTTTCTCAAAAGAAGTATGATTTTTCCTAGAGCTGAGATGTGAAAGATATTTCTCCCATGATTGCTCATAAAGGGGACAGTGGAGCAGTCAGAATAAGATTCCATTGTGAGCAACCATAACCCCAAAATAACTGTGACTTGAGTAAGATAGAATTTTAGTGTAGGCCATATAAGCATCCAATGGATAGGATGACTCTTGATGGGTGTCAGGAACTCAGATCCTTTTATATTATTTCTTAACTTCGTGGTCCAAGATGGCTGCTCAAGCTCTGACTAAAATGTCCTCATTCCAGCCAGCAGGAAGGGGGAAGCAGTGATGAAGGTCACTCTTCCACCCTTTATAGATACATCCTGGAAGTTGCAGAGGATACTTCTGATTACATTCCATTGGCCAGAACCTAAACACATGGCCCCACCTAGTTGGAAGAGAGGCTGAAAATGGAGTCTTTATTCCAGGTCTAAGTAATATGGCCTTCCTATCACTAAAGCAGTTGGGCAGTATATTAATTTGCTAGGGCTGCTGTACTAAAATACCTCAGACTGGGTGGCTTAAACAGAAATTAATTTCTTCACAGTTTTGGAGGCTGCAAGTTCAAGATCAAGGAGCTATCAGGGTTATTTTCCTCTGAGGCCTCTCTTCTTGACATAGATGGCTGCCTTCTTTCTGTGTCTCCACATGGCTTTCTTGTATGCATGCAAATCCTTGATGTATCTCTTTGTGTACTAATCTCCTCTTCTTATAAGGACACCAGTCATATTGTGTTAGGACCCACCTTATTAGCCTCGTTTTAACTTAATCACCTTTTTAAAGACCCTATCTCCAAATACAGTCACATTCTGAGGTACTAGAAATAGGGCTTCAACATATGACTTTGGGGAGGACACAGTTCAGTCCATAACAGGCAAAACAGATATTGGATAACAAACAGAAGTTCTTGCCACATATTCTGCCAGCATTTCTGTAACTGGGTACGTAAATTTTTTGGAGCCATTTGCTCCATCTCCCCTTTTAAATCCAAGTCTCATTGAAATCAAGAATCCTAGAACCTAATGCACTGGCTTGTACCTCAAGGCACTCAATGTGCACCTGTATGTGATGGTGGCTACTGCCCAAGGAATCGCAGCTGGAGAAAAACTGGAAGCCAGGATCCCTGATTCTCCACCACCTCCTCTTCCCACCACGCTGCACTGATGCCTTCAAGGTGTGACAACCAGCCCACCACTATGTGGGAACTTAGAATCATGTATTCTGGTCTCAGATTTTCCATCTCAGATTGCAGAACCCTGAAGCAGTCACTGCTAGCCCTGGTTTGGCACAAGTCCAGGGCTTCTACAGAGATCCAGCAGGTATCAAACTCTTTTAAACCCTGTATCAAAAGTTGTTTGAATTTTTTCTGGGTCACTTTGCATTGGTTTGTTTTCTAAGGAAAATCTGCAGAAATTGTAGGATGTAAGGATGGGTTGTTGCAAGGTCAAAGCCAGGATGCCACAACTCCAGGAAAAGCTGGACAGTCGGTGCCCTAACCTCAGCGGCCTCTCCCCCAGGGCTAAGACTAATGAACAGGCCAGCAGCCCCAGCTTGGGCAAAGGCAAATGGGCCCCCAGACCAGGAGCTGTATTTCTTTTTTCCAATTTCCTAACCAGTTTGCAAGCTGTTGCCCATTGAACCAGAGTGAGATTGCACCTGGCAAGAAGAAAAAGAGAATTTCCCCTAAAATATGCTGACAGCCTTGCTTCCAGGGCACCTCTCAAACCCACCCCAGGGTTTTGGGCCACTGGACTTCTCTACGGCAGGACTCATCCCCCAAGAGCCTGTGAAGTCCCCACAGTGAGTATTGTTTGTACTGCCTAAGACAGTCTCTTCTCCTTGTCTCTTCTGTCCTAGCAACAGCCACCTCAAATTCAGCTTTTGGAAGCTGTACAATATCGCTAATTGTTTGCATTGGACAGTAGTGTGTTTAGAGCTTATGCATCTAAACAGATAATTATTTTCTGCTATTTGTTAGTGGCACTGCCTGCCTGGTGACTTTGGCAGATGGAGAAAGGAGCTAATCCGTAGGTTATAAGCAGAAGGGTTATTGATGAAATGTCACCATCTGTTGGTGTCATTAAAATGATATGAGTCATAAAGAGTTGCTTTTGTTGTTGTTTTTTTCTCACAAAAAGGTTAGCTTAGAGTTTAGAAGAAGTTGCTAGATTGCAGATGGTAGTGGGAGACCCGACTGACAGGGGAACAGGGGGAGTGTCAACCCGGAAAGTGGGAGGAGCCTTGATGAACTCATTAGATCTGCTCGATGAGTCTTCAGGGAAGTGCTGGAATCCTCTGACTGAATAAAACCACTTGTCTCGTATGATAGGAGGTACTTATTCAGAATGAGGCAATGCCTCAACTCTCCCATGATCCTCCCCATTTCTGAGGCATCTACCAGGAGGGAAGGGAAAAGTCATTCATTTGGGTAAAGCAAAAATGATCATATTTGGGAGAGAACAGTTAAAATGCATCTGTCCCCTTAATCCTCATGGCCTCATTACACAGATTATTCATGTATCCTGCTGACACCTTGGGAGGCTAGTGATCCCAATAGGGAATGATATTCTCTACATCTGCCGTATCTCCTGGGAGGAGATGGAGGTGGCTCAGAAGGGGAGCCAGGGACAGCATGCCCACACTTCCATCAGGGATGGGAGCCCTCTGGAAGAAGTAAAGAAAGCAGTGGATGGCCCCTTAAACTATCCTCATTTTTTAGGATTCTTTTTGCTGGGTGTTTTCTGCTACCTTATCTTCTGAATCACTGATATGATACTTTGCTTCCTCTACTCTATTGTTGATTTCCTGTAATGTATTCTTCATTTCACTTATCATATTCTTCATTTCTGATTGGTTCTTTTTTATGTTTTCTATCTCCATTTTTATAGTTCCTCTTTGTTGATGATGTTCTCCCTGAGATCTTTGAGCATCTTTATAACCAGTGTTTGGAACTCTGCATCTGGTAGATTGCTTGTCTCTATTTTGTTTAGTTCTTTTTCTGGAGCTTTGTTCTGTTCTTGCATTTGGGACATGTTTCTTTGTCTCCCTATTTTGGCTGCCTCCCTGTGTTTGTTTCTATGTATTAGGTAGGGCTGCTGTGTCTACTTGTCTTAGAGTGGCCTTATGTAGTAGATGTCCTGAGAGGTCATGTATATGTGCGTGTGCACACACACACACACACACACAATGGAATATTACTCAGCCATAAAAATACAATGGGGCCGGCAGAGTGGCTTGAGAGTTGGCTTGGGAGTGCGAGCTCTGAGCGGCAGGGCCACCGGTTTGGATCCCATATGGGCCAGTGACGCTGCGCCCTCTACAGCTAAGATGGTGAGTAACAACTCTACCTGGAGCTGGGCTGCCATGAGTCACTGGAGACGGCGTGGGCTGCAGTGGGCTACTGTCAGCTACCATGAGTGGCTGGCAGCTGACATGAGCTGCTGTGAGCTGCTGTGAGCGGCCGTCCAACGGCCGGCGACCGATCTGCCTCAGCTGGGAAGAGCTCAATGATCACAATACCAACATGGGCCAGTGAAGCGGCATCCTCCACAACTAGACTGAAGAACAAAAAAAAGGACAGCAACTTGTCTGTTCCCCTTCCCCAATTCCCCAACGCTGTTCCCCTCCCTCAATTCCCCAATAAAATCTTTTAAAAAATAAAAAAAAATGAAACCTTACCATCTGAAACAACATGGATGTACCTAGAGGGTATTGTGCTGAGTGGAGTAAGTCAGACAGAGAAAGACAAATGCCATATATTTTCACTTATATGGTATCTAAAGAACAAAACAGATGAACAAACAAAACAGAAACAAACTCACAGATACAGAGAGCATTTTGATGGTTGCCAAATGGAAGGTGGGTTGCAGGGGTGGTGGGTGAAAAGGGTGAAGGGATTAAGAAGTACAAATTGTTTGTTACAATATGGTCATGGGGATGTAAAGTAAAGCATAAGGAATATAGTCAACAACATAATAACTATATATGGTGTCAGATGGGTACTAGATTTATCGGGGTAATCACTTCATTAAGTTATATAAATGTCTAATCACTATGTTGTACACCTGAAACTAATATTGTATTTTAACAATAATTGAAGATTAAAAATTACTTAAAGAAAGAAAGAAAGAGAGAAAGAAAGGAAAGAAAGAAGGAAAGAAAGAGGATGGACCACAATGAATTGCATAGCAAAGGAACCTGCTTTTGGCTTTGTTGATTTTCTAGTTTCAATTTCATTAATTTCTGCTCTAATTTTTTGTATCTTTTCTTCTGCTTACTTTGGATTTAATTTTCTCTTCTTTTTCAAGTTTCCTAAGGTAGAAACATAGATTATTGATTTTAGATCTTTCTTCTTTTCCAATATCTTGCATAGCAAAGGGATGGAGAGTTTGAGGAACATATTTAATGAGGAACTGGATGACCAAAATAAACTGTGCCAACTTCCTAATTCTGCCTTTATTACCCAATCCTCTTAATTCCCTCATATTTGCTGTTTATAAAATATTTTACCCACTGCCAGGGACATAACGCCCAAAGAGAAAGAACCTGTTATTACCAACCTTTTTCAGTATGGCTTAAGATTCCTTTTTAATTACTGCTATTATTTTTAATTTTAACTCCTAGAGAGAGTGTGTGGGTGATTGTGTAAACCACTACAAATCCTTCTGGCAGTACTAGGATTTAAATAATACATAAATGAACATAACACTGCAATGCGTCTGGCCTCACACCCAGCGCTGCCTCTAGTTGCGGCCTTGTCTCCTATCCAACTGGCCCGAGCCTGTCCCACCTGCCACCTCCTTAGGGAGAGAGGTGCTGGTGGGAGTCGGTGCTGCTGCTTGAAATAGCACGCGATGCTGGAAGCAAGAGCTGTGGCAGCAGGAGCTTTATGAAGCCTATGCGGGTTATTTATATGGTCTCAAAAGGAAGCATCCTGGAAAAGTTCCTGTTGATATTTTTAGATCTGACGCTTGGTCCTGCTGTTGCACTTTCATTTTGAAACAAGCAGGGACACGAGAGTGATAGATGCTGTCTGCAGGGCTGTTCTGGAAGCTCGGAGGGCCCATCTGACAAGCTAATGGTCATCCTGCCAGGGCTCAGATTCGCCTTCTGTCCCTTCTGTCTCTGGGACTTCAGAAGTTACTGACTTTAGCAGGTGACGAATAAAACCTTGGCTGCTTGCTGCCAAGTCAGAAACTCTAAATTTCCCCCCTTGGCTCTGAGGCCCTGTGCAGGTGACACCTACTAGCTTCAGCCACTGTACTCCCGTGCTGTTTATGTGAGAATGGGACATATGTTTGCATAATAAGCCTTTGGCTGGAAGTGAAATGGTTTAGAATTTAACGAGGTGATTAAACTGGTTAAAAACTCACAGCCACACAGTAAGCCATGAGCTTAACTCTTCCAGAGCCACTGAAGGGAAGTGAGTATGGTTACTGAGTTGTTGCTGTGGTTTCTTTCATTTGCCTGCTCAAAATCAGTGCTCTAAAAAACAAATAAGTGAATAGATAAATTTTTTTAATGTTTTAAGTAAAAAAATATACATACAGTAAAACCTTGGATTGTGAGTAACGTGGTTTGCGAGTGTTCCGCAAGACGAGCAAACGTTTCTAATACATTTTAACATGATAAACAAGGAATGTCTTGCAATACAAGTAGTTTGTTTCCAGAATGAATTATGCTCGCAAAGCAAGGTAAAACTGTATATCCTTTCCGAGGATTTCTGTGATGAATCCTGTGGTTTTGTTCTCAAGGAGAAGGGAGGAGAAGGGGAAGATGGACACGGAGGTCTCTCCCTCTGCAGATATAATTGATTTCTCATAAGAAGTTCACGGATTATAGCTGTAGCCCACTCCAACTGAATCATCAGTTCATTTGAGAAGCTGAAGAGTATTCAAGGAGAAATAAAAAAGTTCTTAAAGCCTCATGGCTGGGCAGTGTATCGTTTGTTCCTGGGATTCAGACTGTGACAGATGGGGTTCTCTTACAAACCTAAAAAATACATAAATGAAGCTGCTGGGATGACCCAAGAAAAACCTGTGAGGCCCGGAGTGTCCCTCCCTTGCCTTGTGCTCTTGCTCCTGTGGCATGTGGACATCATTGTCGTTTTTGTTTCATTGGGTTTTTTTTTGTATCTGTCTCTACAGCAGACCACAGAAACGGCTGAGGACGAGGATGACCAGCCTCTCAGCCTGGCCTGGCCTTCCAACCCCCGCAAGCAAGTCACATTCCTAATTGTTCTCCCCATAGTGTTTCCTCTCTGGGTTACCTTACCTGATGTCCGCAAGCCTGTAAGTAAAGCATTTTTTAGTTGATTCCTTGTTAAAAGCATGGTATATAATAGTCTGCTTCTATTTGTCTTAAAAGGAAAAAGGGGTGATGTATATACATGTTTATATATGCCTGAAATTTCTCTGCTACACAATAATAGTGACTGCCTGGGTTATTGAATCTACATAACAAAGATCTCCAAAACTTAGTGGTGTGAAACAGCCACCATTTTATTCTCCTAGATCCTGTGGACCAGGAATTTGAATAGGGTACATTGGGCTTCTCCTCATATTTCATGATGGCAGAAAGTGGAAATCTGAAAACATCGCTTCTAAAAGCATTTGGAATAGTATACTATGGTAGTAACATCCATTGTAATTTAGGATAAGTCTTAAGATTCCCGTGATGATCTCACTTTCCTCACTTGAAAAAGACAGAAGAAAATCCCTGTCCCATGAGCCTAGCCTATAAATAATCCAACCTGGTGGAGAACCACATCTTGTCAAGTTCAGGACAAGGAAGGACCCCCTCGTGTAAAGACTCCATCATTAGAGGTTTCCTAGTAAAGGATGCACGTAACAGACACGGCTCACTTAAAGCAATATTTAGGTTTCTTTCCTCAAGATGCAATAGCAGAGCATCTGCAAAGGCCTGGCGTCCTGGAAGCTATACAGCCAAATAGCTGAAATGTAATTAGTTTCTCCTTGACTCACATCACATGACATTTCTGAGATGTGCATGTTCACATGTGCTTGCTCACTCATTCTCTCTCTCTCTCTATTTCCATTGGCCTGTTTATCCTAATACTTTTGCTCAACCCAGGGAGGGAAATCAGGGACACGGACGCTGTTTTCTAAATCCCCACAGCAGGCCTAGCGTGGTGCAGCCCAGAGTAGAGGGGGCTGATTGACTGATACGAGGATGTCAGCACACACTGCTGCAGCAATCAGGAAAATGTGCAGGCATGGGGGGAACGTGCCAATAACCCAAGGCCCTGGGCTTTCAGGGTTGGCGGGGGACTCCTAGAGAAAGAGCAGACAAAGTGCTTGTCCTCTCCGTGATCTGAGCAAGAAGGACAAGGAAGTTGTTCAAGAAGATCAAAGCTCTCAACCAGCAATTCCTTGACAACAACCAAAACCACTATGGCAGTAGTTACTGGATCATGACAACTGTGCTAGATAATGCTGCAATTCCCAGGGTTGCAAAGCAAGAAAACGCAGCTGTATGTGACAGTGTCTTCTGCAGTACCGTTGACTGGACAGGAAAAAGCATACCCTAAGAGGCAGCGCATGCAGCCTGGGCTAGGTTAGCCAGTGGAGCTTTTGCTCATTGCATCTCCAAGTGCCATCCCTGGGATGAACTGTACCTTTCCTGTCTTTTTATCTGTGCTGTCCCAAGCAGAAATGAGACTCTCAGTTGGAACATTTAATTGTTTTTAGATTTTCTCAGCAAATATTTGTTGAGCACCCATTATATGCCAAGTATCAGGCTTGTGCCCTAAAAGGGATATAAAGACACAGAAATCATAATTCCGATCTTAAGGACCTCTAAACTTAGTACAGGAAACAAAGCATGCCCACATACAACTACAGAGCAAGACTGCATGGCTGCATTAGTGAGAGGAACTGGACTCGAACCCGAGTCTCCTGATTCCAGAGCATTCTCATTCTACCACATTGACTGTGGTGGTTTTTCACATACAACTCATGAGCTGTGCAACCTTCGGAAAGTCACATCTCAACTCTGGACCTCATTTTTTCTCCTCTGTAAAGTACAGGGTGGACGCTCTCTAGATCCCCTGGCAGCCATGACATTCTGTGATTAAGGAAAGCGTAAAGAGACAACCATCAATACAATATTGCAAATTTAATAAGGTGACAGTACAACCCAGTTTGCCCAGGATAGTCCCAGTCTACTCTGAAAGCATACTCATTTGGAAGATAAATTATATGGTTCTCCTTTACATATATGAACTGCCAAATGAAAGAAAGCATGCCAGTTGATACAAAAGCCAGTAAGTGCCTTCTTGATCATGCCTAGCTGAGAAGAGTTTCATTAGGTTTATATCAGTTATCTTTTGCTGTGTAACACACCACCCCAAAACTTAGTGGCTTAAAACAGTAAGCATTTTTTAAAGCCCATAAGTCTATATGAATTGGCAATTTGGGCTGGGCTTAGCCAGACAGTTCTGCTGCTCACATATACAGGTGGGACTGGTTGGCATAGGGAAACAGCTCATCTCTGCTCTACACAGTTTCTTATCCTTAAGCAGTCCAGCCTGAGCTCACTCACAACGAGCAAGTTCCAAGAGCAGCAAGAATGAAAGCCATAAAACCCTGTTGAGATGTGGTTTGGAATCCTCACACTGTCACTTCTACCGCATTCTATTGGTCAACGCAAGGCATAAAGGCAGCCCAGATTCAAAGGGTGGGGAAATAGACCTCATCTCTTGATGGGAGAAACTACCAAGTGTTATGGCCATGTTTGCAATCAACCACAATCCTCATGGACTGCCACAGGGGCCGCTTGAAAAATTGTCCAGTCAGAGGGGAGAACAAGGGAAAAAATTATTAATGAATAGGCATTTGCTACACCTCAGGGCCTTGCAGCTCTGCCTCCCCAGTAGTGTCTGAATTACCCATGGGGATGAACATCCCACACCTTGACAACAATTACAAAGAAAACATGACTTTAAAAACGTATACATCTAGTTTCAGAGTAAACAGCACTCCCACTTGTTTTTATTTCCACTTCATTTATATGCAAATTATATGACAGTGTTTGTTGAATTATGCACACTTCCAGCTCAGATCATTAGCGTGGGCTTCATTTTTATAGTTTTCTTAAATTAATGGCTTTGTTTTGAAAGTAAAAAAACTAAAATGTAAACCTTAATGAGGAATATGTCTTTCATGAAAATTGAAAATAATAAAAGAAATAAACACTCCCAAAATTGTATTCTCTCATCACCTACAATGGGTGTTCTTACAAATCAGGAATGCATCTAATGAGATATGAAAACATGACCCTTCAGAGCTAAGAAGTTACCTGAGAATCCAACTGGGTTTTTGCAATTTCTAGTATACATTGATTCATTCACCACATAGATTTATTATGTCTACTATATATCAAGCACAGTCCTAACAAGGATGAAGTGATCACTAAACCCAGAGAGGTTTAGTGACTGGTGCAAGCACACCCATTGAGTAAGAGAAAAAGCCAAGACTCTAAGCCAGGTCTCTGCAGTCACTTTCACCTCCCTGCGTTTCAGTTTCCTCATCTCTTAAAAACCAAAATGAGAATAATATTATCAAATGACAACTGCCATTATTATCAGAGCACTTACTGTGTGCCAGGCACTTTGCTAGATACTTTATGTGCATGAAATCCTCAGAATAACTAGATATTGCTATTCCGCTATTTTACAGATGAAAAAATTGACGCTTAGAGAGGTTAAATAATTTGTCTCAGGCACATCACTGGTAATTGGTGAGCAGAGATTTCAGTACCGGTCCTCTTAATCCAGAGACCACACTTTTAATCTTTAATAGGATTGTTTTGGAGAGCTTTGTTAAATATGTATGCTTCAGAGTCTTGCACAGAGTAGATGCTCAGTGAATATTTGTTGAGTTTAAATCAGTAAGGATATGGCCAATTTGGGCTGCGAATTAATGTCCAGCAACGTTTCTCAAGCCAAGAAAATATCACTCTGATGTACTGAAAGCTTCTAATGAGAACATTAGCTGTCAATTATACAAGTCAACCATTACATTTGGAACAAAACGGTTGGCACATGGACACAATTTGCTTTTTTGCTAATTAGTAACAAGGCCACTCCCAGCAGATGTCAGGATGAGCTACTATTACTAACCATAAATTGACAAGTCAGACCTTGGCCTCAAGGGCTGTTTTCTTCCTTCCACTGAAACTGGTAACCAAATAACTGCCCAGGTGCTACTGGGCAGTAATGTCTAGAATGAGACGATGGAGTCCAAATAAAGGGACTAGTTCCAAATAAGTGAAAGAAAAGGAATTATTTAGGCTGTGAGACTAGAAATGATAAGGTAGTTTGACAGTTGGGAAATACTTAACTGAGCTACTGAGGCATGAAGGGTTGATGCTTCCAAAGCAGGAACAACAGGGGAGGTTGGGTGCGGCAGATGGCCATACAGCTGGAATGGTAGTCTATATTTTCCTGATGCTCTTTACATTTTCTGGCATTCAGAGCATAGGCTAGTATTATGATGATGATCATTATTATGTGTCTAGAGCTGGGTATATTTTGAGTGTTATTGGCCCTGTTTTTCTTTTGGAAAGAGTTAGTATAGCCTAGATGTTAGGAACACAAGCTGTACAGTCAGACAGACCTAGATTTGAATTTTATGTCTAGCTCGAGATCTGGGTACAGAGTAGGTGCCCAGCTCTTATCTACCCCTAGTTCATGATAAAGTCCTGAAAAGTTACAAAGAAAAATGATTTGTACCTTTTTTTTTCAATGAGCCCCTAATACAACACTAGACCAAGATACGTTTAGATGCTCATTCATTACTACTTGGCTTCTTGATTAAGAATCATAAGCACCAAATTTTGATTTAGAGAAATTTTCACTAATACTGATTTGAACTTAGTTACTTTAAGTCCTTAGTCTGATTCTTTACCTTCTACCTTTTCCCTGGGAATGTTCCATGGTTCAGGGATGATATTTTTCAGATGACAGATACGTTCAAATGATTTAATTCTGAGTTTGTGACATTATATCAATGAACAGACATGCAAAGGTACAAAAATTAAAACAATAGCTACATGCTTAGTAAATAAGCTAACCTGGGAAGGGAGCATTCTGTGAAATGAGACTCTCCCAGGATATCCAATACATATACCATTCCATAGAATATGGAGGTGGTGCTCCGTCGTCCTCCAGGATGCTCAGAATCAAGTTCACTGGTAGCTGTCAATCATATGTGTGGCCCCACAAGTAGGGCCCTTCTCTTCCCTGTGACAGCATGGCCATAGGAGATGAAACCCTCAGCACACTTAGGATCCTGAAACAGTGACTTATGACCAGAGGAAACAGGATAGGGACTGCATGTAATCAGCTAAATGCTTTGCTGGGAAAACTTGATTTTTTAGCTCTCGCAATTCCAAGACTCAGGGAATCTGGTCTCCAGAATCCAACAGAGCTCCCAGCTTTAAAGGAATTTGCTTTCAAAAGTGAATGTCTCAACCTCCACTTTGAAAAATTGATTACTTTTTTTCCCTATAACCCATTAAAGTGTTCAGATCCCCAGAAGGGGTCTGAGCCTTTGGCCAAAATATTTTCCTTCTAAGAAAGGGGAGGGGTAGGGGGAAGCATTTGAGGATAAGGATGTGTCTACTCAGTGTGGCCTGCTGCCTCCCCCAATTTAATCAAGCCCACTGGTCTAACAAATGGCCAAAAGAAAAGCTAACAAATGACCAAAAGAAAAGCAGCAATCATTAAAAGAGAGAAATGGTTATTGTGAAATTTAACAGAGCTGTGTGAATGATAACAAAATCATATATTGAAAGCT
The DNA here is from genome assembly GCF_001890085.2 of Hipposideros armiger. Classification (NCBI taxonomy): domain Eukaryota; kingdom Metazoa; phylum Chordata; class Mammalia; order Chiroptera; family Hipposideridae; genus Hipposideros; species Hipposideros armiger. Next base: position 65,189 of record NW_017732707.1, on the reverse strand, counting down.
TAAAATTAGTAAAGAGAACATAAGCCTCGTTTGGGGCGATAGAGACTGTGTTCCTCTTATGGATGGTCAGGTTATCATGTACAAGTTTATCTTTCCCTTTTAATGAAGTTCTCAGAAGCTAGGGCAAACAGCGTTCTGTGTGACTGCCCCAGGTCAGCCCTTCAGACAACTGAGATAGCTTTCATCCTAGTCAACTCCAGGATTCATTTCTCTGGACAAAATTGGATGGCACTATCAAAGCAAAAAATGAGATTGTTTCTCAAAGTGGAAAAGCTTTGAAATAAAAACTGTTTGGCAATGATAGGTGAGAGGCCCTCTGAGAACATTCTGCTATCTGAGCATGTTTTAAAGGACACCAATTTTGCAAAATGGGCCTCAACAGAACACCACCAACAGTAGTGCAAGCCTGGATTTCCCTATAGTGAGGTCAGGTAAGAAACACTGCATTTTGAGTGTCCAATTCCAACCGATCGAAGGAAATGTTCAAAGTGCTCATACTGTAAACCTGAGATTGCACAAAGTCCAGTGGTAGAGGCAGAGTTGGACATAATATGGTTAGGGGTGGAGAACAGACAGAACACATCCCCATGAGCATCTACTCTGCTACCCCCATGGAGAGCAACATGGTGGGACATCTCTGCCTTGGTCTACTCCTGTCTCCATGTGTGGTTCAAACATCTGGGACTGGCCATCACCAGGCGTCCATGGACACTGTGGTGATGGCTTCCTGAGTGTGGCTTTTCCTGATAATTCATGGGACTGTAAGATGAGCCAATCTATTTTTGAACCTATTGATTCTTCCTGTTTCTTGTAAAATGTAATTAATCCCATACGTTTTCTGGCATGTGGGTTATTATGATACATGAGTGCAAGCAATAGAAACTGATTCTGATGAACTTGAGCAGAAGAGAGAAAAGGAAGCAGGAGACGGAGGGAGGATATGGAGTAGTTAATAGGTTGAAGGCAAAGCTGAGAAACCAGGCCTCAAAAAGGGTGAGAGTAGAGGGCAATTGGTCATCCAGCCACAGCGGCAAGAATAGACATTCTCTTTAAGAGAGTTCCATCTCAGGCACTAGCTTTGCAATGATTTGGCCCCAACTAATTTCACATCTCCAAGAGAGACTCTTCCTATCCCGGCCTGACCAGGGGTGGGTAGGGCCTCCTGATTGCCCATCCTACCAAGTCTGCAAGCTGCAATGGTGGCTTTAGCTTTGTACTATGAAATCCACCTGAGTTGATAGCACTGACACTCTCGCCTCTTCTTTTTTCTCTTTCAGTCAGCAAGGAAGTTTTTTCCCATCACGTTCTTCGGCGCCATCACCTGGATTGCAATATTCTCTTACTTAATGGTCTGGTGGGCACACCAGGTAAGACTTTGATAACGACACCATCTGCCTGGTTTTTCTTTTGTTTGCCAAGTGGTTAATCAATGTGTTTGCTTTCTGAGACTGTCACAACAGTATTGCATCTGACAAGACAACGTAGATATCCCAGGACTAAAGGAATTTCCTCCTCTTAACTTTCCCTTGTCTCCTGGGATTACCCTGTAGCATGGAATCAAATGGGCATAGCCCCAGACAGGCGTGTGTGGAGAAGGCAGGCCAGCCTAGTGGCCTCCCACCCTCCACAGCCTGAGGCCAGGCCAGCTCAGGCCTGGAAGCAATGTCAAGGTTTTGTCTGACTCAGTGGCATTTACTTCCTCTTGGGCAGCCACTCACCTTCTCACCAGCCATTTAAATTGACTCTTAGGAAAAGATCTGGAGACAAAATGTTCTCTTCTCGAGCCTCAGTTTATAAAAATGATGATGTATTTCACTTTCACCACTTTTAGCTCACTACAAGTATAATACCCATCACAAGAACAAACTCTCAGGAATTGTTTGTTGTAACACATGAATAAAAGAATGAGACGCGAAGGTTTTACGTTCTCAGAAATAATAGTGGTAACCGTTATTGATTGAATGTGTACTGTGTGCCATTCATATCCCTTATTTGCAAATCATATATATCTGATAAAGCACGGTATGCAGGATATATAAAAAGCTCTTAAAGCTAAAGAATAGGCAAGCATCCTAACTTTTAAGATGCACAAAAGATTTCAATAGATATTTCACCGAAGAAAATATGAAAATGGCAAGTAAACACAAGAAAAGTTCCCCAACATCATTATTCATTAGAGAAGTGCAAATCAAAACCACAGTGAGATACTCCTTCTCACTCACTAGGATGTATATAATAAAAAAGACAGACAAAAAACAAGAGCTGGAAAGGATGTGTAGAAATTGGAACCCTTTCTTTTGCTGATAAGACTATAAAATAGTGCAGCCACCTTGGAAAACAGTTTGGCAATTCCACAAGATGTTAAACATAGAGATACTTTATGATCCAGTGATTCTACTCTTGGTATATACCCAAGAAAAATGAAAATATCCACACATAAATTTGTACACACATGTTCATAGCAGCACTATTCATAATTGCCAAAAAGTGGAAACACCCCAAATGTCCATCAACTGATGAATGGATAAATAATATGTGGTCTATTCATATGATGGCATACCATTCCACAATAAAAAGAAATGAAGTACTGATGCATGCTACAATGTTCAAGAACCTCTAAATTTTGTGCTAACTGAAAAGAGCCAGCCACCAAAGATCACATGTTACCACAAATGATTGCATTTGTATGAAATATAAAAAATAGGCAAATCTGTAGAGACAGAAAGTAGGTTAATGGTTCCCTTGGTTTGGGGAGGTGGAAGAGAAATGGGGAGAGACTGCTAATGGGTATGGAGTTTCTTCTTGGGAATAAAAAAGAACATATGGCATCACTAACAAAACCCACTGGAAATGTTGGCTGATATACCCAGCATTATTCCTACAAGATATTTTATATTATTCCTATCATAGTTATTTTACTGATGTTTGACTTTTCTTTTCCTGGATATTTCCCAAAATCACTGGCCCCCTGAAGAAGTTCTGTTTGCCCCAAAGTCATTATTTTCCACATTCATTAAGAGGCATTTGCTACCAATACCTGGCAAAGATTATTGCAGAATGAGCTGCTTCTCAGCCTCTAGATCTCCAGGCTAAAAGGACTGTTTTCCGTTTATAATGTATAATGGCTCTTCCTAATAATCATTTTTCCTCTTTCATGTACTGATAATGAAAAAAGTGTGTGTTTATTTTTTCACTTGCTGGAATATGTTGTTTTCTAGACACTTCTCGTTAGCCATCCTAGAAAACATGGTTGTTCTACGGGCTTCCATCTTTTTCTTTTCTTTCTTGTGGTTATCTTAATTCCACAATCTTGTTTCCTTTTCATTCTCCTTCAGAAAAACACAAACACAATGTCTGGAACAATAACAATTACCAAAAGGCCGAGAAATATAAAGTGAATGAAAAGAAGCCTTCCTTTCCAATAATGGATCAGAAGTTTCTCTTTCTTTCCTCCCATAGAAGTGCTTTTCTCTTTCAAAACATCCAGACAGCTGATCAAAATAGCAGATTCTGTTCTAAGAAGTCTAGCTCTAATTCTATTGTTTGTATCTTTGAACTATAAAAGCTACAAAGATAACAAGTACACCATTTAGCGCTCAACTATTTTGGTATCCACAGTTTTACCAACAATAAATGCCATTTGATACAATTATCTGGCTACTGTTTGACCAAAAAAAAATATCCTTCACATGAAATGTTTTATGCACATTGTTATTTTTTTAATTGTTTTTGAATCATGAATACTTACCTTAGTAAATTTCTGGGTTATAAAACCCTGTGGTTAAAATCTATACTGCATCTAGTATGAAGAGTTCATTCTAAAAGTCATGTAGGACCGTATGTCTCATTGAGCCAATATGATGTTTTTGCAGATCCTCCTTAAACCAAGGCAGGGAAATGCATCACAGAATATTAGGAGCAGCACTGGATTTGGATTCTGAGTGGTCCCATCATTTACTTCTATAAGGAAATTCCCCCTGAGAGACTACTGATGTCCTTCCTATCTCTAAACTTCTCTGATGCTCCCCAGTGTCATGAGGGATGCCATCCCATCCGTGTACCCATCACCTTGCCTCTGATTCGCCAGAAGTTACCTTTGGTGAAATATACTCAAAATGAGCTTATGTACAGTAGTTCTCTTTCAATGAAAGTGTTTCTAGAGCCACACAGATTCATCAGGGGTTGGATGTACAATGAAAATTCTTCATTATTCATATGATTTCCTATGCTTGTGGCCTGACCCCACTGAACCAGCCTCTGTCCCTGCTGCCAGAGCCCTGCACTCTTGTAAGTGGCAGAGAGAAGGGAGTAGTGTCTGAGTTATGGAACATTTCCTTTATGCCTGACACGGTGCTATTTGCTTTATAAGCATCATCACATATAATCATCACAGCTCTAAGGGTGGATATTATTGTCCCCATTTCACAGATGAGAAAAACTGAGCCTCAGGGATGTTGGCTACCTTGCAGTAGGAGTGGCAGGCTAGGATTTGCACCTAGGTTTTTCTGTACCCCAAGCCACTCTTAACCACACCACCATACCGCCCCTCTTTAATTTTTGCATTTTCCTGTCCATAGTGGCATTCAAACTCTAAATATAAATGGTTTTTGAAACTGTCACTGCTTTAGAACTCCCTCTAAGAATTTAAATTATTAAGAATGTAGTAAATAAATTGGAACTTATTAAGGGTGACAATCATTTAATCAGCTTCTTCACAGCCTTTGAAAATGTTTCACTCCCAATCTAACAAAAAAAGGTCAGTCATCAAGGAGAATATTTTGCTGAAATAGGGTATTCCTGTGCAAAACTTTTATTTAACTCTTTTTTGGGAGAATCAGTGAAAACATGCTAGTGAAATCACCTAAGTATGCAGATTGATTTGTTTATTCAGCAAATAGGTACTGAGAGCCTCCTACATACCAGCCTATATAATAGGAAGACCATAGTGATTAAGGTGACGATCCTGCTCACATGGAGCTTACTTTCTAATGGGGAGCATTGAACCTGCACCAGGAGGACCCCGCAAACTGGTTCAGCTCACCATGCTCCAGGGCAGGCATGACCAGGAAAACAAAAAAACTTCCCAGCTATGCTTTTAAGCTAATGGGATCTAAGCTATCATGTCTAAATTAAAAAAATAATAAATCAAAAATATATTTTAAAAGCAGGGGTGGGATTTATAAAGGAGCTTATTCTATTCCATAAAAACCTTTATCCTTACATGCTACTTTAGTTCTTTAAATTTTTTCCAAAAATGGTGGCCATCATCATGTAGGCTTTTAGAAACCGAATTGAAAGCATTATCTGAAAGATTTTCAGTTCACCAGCTCCACAAAGTATATAAAGCTTTTAAAAGTCCCAAAAAGAAAAGCAAGTTGCTCAAGAGAATGGAGGAACTTCCATCTGAGACTAGACCAACTGTCCATGATAGAATTCATCAGTCTTAAAAGCAAAGAGCAAAGGAAAATATTATAACTGTCCCCCTTGCTTTTCGTTAATAATGTACTATTTACTAAGGACTTTTCCACAAATCATCACTTAGTCCTCACAACCACCTTGAAGGTAGGTATGATCATCCCCACTTGATGGATAAAAAGTGAGGATCAAATACTTTGTACGATTGGCTCAGTCAGCAATAGGTCAAGTACTTAATGAATGCCAGAGCCAGACCTTGGAACGAGGTCCTCTGATTCCCTAACTGATGGTTTCTTCACAGCTGCCTTGCTGGTTTACAGTTCCGAATTACCAAACCCAAAACTACCCAAAATTAAGTTTCCTATGGAAATGGTAGTTTTAAGTTTTTAAGAGTAGATTACAGACACTACGCGATGTTAAGGGAAAATGGGGGTGCTGGGTGTAACTCCTTAACTTTAATAGTAAATCCAAGAGCAAATCTGACACAAGACTTGGTGCCATTGTCAGGCACTGGCCCCTGGAGCCACTTTTGTAACTAATTTTCAGCTTCCTCTGCCCAGAGTAAACACCATATAGAGGCTGTCCTCTAGCCCTCTGTAGAGGGCTTTTTTGAGATTATCTGCTTAATCCTTATGTGAACATTCCCAAACTCGTGGGTCTGAATATCACTAAAATATAAACTCCTCTATGGCAATGATTGTAGCTTATTCCTCTATATCCTCTCAGCCCTCAGCAACATGCAGAATAGGAACTTATTAAAAGGGTGTTGCATTGAAATGTTTGTGGTTTTGATGGCTTTGTGACTACAAACACTCATATGTTTGTCTCTGTCATCACTTTTAGGTTGGAGAGACAATTGGCATTAGTGAGGAGATTATGGGTCTGACCATCCTGGCTGCTGGGACCTCCATCCCTGATCTTATCACCAGTGTCATAGTGGCCCGGAAGGGCCTTGGGGATATGGCTGTATCTAGCTCTGTTGGAAGCAACATTTTTGACATCACCGTAGGGTGAGTAGACATAATTCTATAAAGATGCACACCAGCTCCATCACTGTCTTTATCTTCTTAGAAACTGTGAAGACATAACCTGTATCTCTGAGCCCAAAACTAACCAATATTAACTGAAAGTAAATACCAGTAGTATCATTCAGTTTCACCAACTCTATTTTTCATTTTCTGAGAACTTAATTAAGAAAGAGTTATCCCTAGACAGGCAGAAACACATACCTGCCTACAGAGTGGATGTTGCAGGAAATACTTTAAGAGAATTTCACTTATATAATGGCATTGGCTACATATTGTGAATATTCAATATTCAGGCATGACTGAGATGCTCTGGTCGTTTCACTTTATTTTTTTCCATATTCTAATTCTAATTAAAAAGTCCCCACCAGCCTCAGGTGAGATTTGGATTGTAAAGCAGATTGGAACAAACACAGGCCCAGGAAAAAATCCCATCTCCTTCCTTGGAAAAATGCTGTCATCTTTTGCTGATAAAGATATTCCAGGTTTTTTGAAAGTCAGGAGATCTGTTCTTACAGTGAAGCAAACTGGAGGTCTCAATATGAATAATCTCTAAAGTGGATCAGATTGGGGAGGAGAGCTGTTAACTTCTGTCATTTCATTTAACTTGTCCAAAGTAAAATTAGTCTGATAAATAACCTTGAATGGCAGCCCCTGAGAAAGTGAAACGTGGGATGTTATCCTGTATTCCCAGAACAACTGGGCTCTTGACACTTGAATTTGGAAACTCACTAACATGGACCTACTCTCTCATTGAACACCTTGAATATTGTTCTCTCTCATATCTTTCCATTACCTAATATATATGATATTTGCTTCATTTAGTATCTACCATGTGCATTGTACATACACATTTTTATCAATTTAAAATACACAAAGAGGGCCGGCCGAGTGGCTCAGTTGGTTAAGAGCTCGCTCAAGAGTTTGAGCTCTGAGCAACAACGGTTCGAGTCCAGCCCGAGCTGAGCAGCCACTGAGCTGCCAACAGGTAGCAGGATGGCTCAGCTTAAATATATATATATATATATATATATATATATATATATATATATACAAAGATCCATGAGATATTTTATCATCTCCATTTTTCAGATAAGGCAACTGAAGGGCACAGAGTTCATAGAACTAGTAAATCAGATGGCTGGGATTTGAACAGAATCTGTTCTCTCAACTATAGCACTATCTGTGCATAAAACCCTACACTGACCTTCCACTATCTCAACCACCTTAAAGTTCCAAAGGTGCCTTTTCCTACCATTCTTTCTTTCTTTACTGCCCCCTGTCACTCAAGGGCTCTCCCTGCCTGAAAAACTCCAACTTATCCTTCCAATGTCAACTAAAATATGGGCTTCTCTGATTCTCTTGGGCCTGACCTTGGGAGCTTTTGCTCCTGTATACTTTCTGCACATTGTACTTTTGTCATGGTCATGTACATCAGTCTGCCTGCTAAACTGTGAACTCCCCAAGAGCAAGATTTCACCAAAAACTAATACATTGCCTAATGTATGGTAGTGGCTTGACAAATGTTTGTAGGATGGATGGATGAATGGGCGGATGGATGGATGGATGGATGGATGGATGGATGGATGGATGGATGGATAGATGAATGGAAGGATGGATGGATGGATTGATGGCTGGATGCCTTAAAAGGTGTACATTTTAAAGGAAAGGTATCCCTAACATAAACAGTGTTTCTCAGTTCCACTGCCTACACATTTAGAGTAGTTTTCTTGGTCAATCTCTTATAAAAAGGAAAATAAAATGTTACATAGTATAAAAGAAAATCCTACAAATTGGGAAAAATTACAAATTGTTCTAAGCCATATTTGTCATGTTTTTGAAAGATAAATATTCTAGGGAATTCCAAGATGTTTTTTATTGATTGTTCCTAAATTGTATATTTAGTAACAAATGAAAGTTTAAAGAAAAGTCATCCCTAATTCTACTACCCAAGAACAACATCTAGCTTTTGTATGTTCTATTCCAAATATTTTACAAAGTTTTTAGGGAATATCAGTTTTGTTCTCTTGGAGGGCTTTTTATTTTTCCATTTTAAAGGCACTTATGCCTGTCACAGAGTAGGCATCTATTAGTAAATTAGTAAATCAACCATTTTTCTAAGCTTCCTCATAGCTCTCATAATTAATATTTTATGGCTTCAAAATATTCCACCCTGTTGCTTCTCAGCTTAACCATTATCCTTTAGTAAGACCTTTTAATTTTTTCCAATTCTCTGCTATTATGGGTGTTTCTATGAACACTTTTATGCAGAAAAACTTTTTAGTTATATTAATTAGGATAAATTCCTTCAAGAAATATTAATGAATTAAAGTTTAGGAGCATTTTAATGACTATCGATGTATGTTTTTCAAAAAAGTCTTTCCAAAGAGTTTATACCAATTTATGAAATTGTTGGCAATATATTGAGTATTAATGTTTCTTCATAGTCTTGCCTGCATTTTTTTTTGCTTGTAAGGTTAATACATACTCATGGTAAAGGACTTAGACAATACATATAAAGCATAAATAAAAATTATTGATAATCCACCACCCTTTTTAATTCATATATGTTTCACATTATTGAAATTACATTGCTATTTTTATATGTATCCTTCATTTTAAATATACAATTATATCATGAGTATTTGCCTGCGTCTTCATAAGCTTATGATTTTTAATAACTACAAAACATTATGTAAACTTAATAGTTGACTATTTAACAAGTTCTCAATTATTAGAGATTAGGGTATCCCCAAATTTTCACAACTCAAAATAACAAATTATCATTTTTCTGAATAAAATTATATCTGCATTTCAAATTATTCATTATGCTTGATACTAACAATAGAACTGATAGGTCAAAAGGTATGAAAAATATCATCTTTCCCCCAAAGGGTTTTTAACTGTTCATAGTGCCATTAACTACAGTTCATCAGAGAGAGAGAGAAAGAGAGAGTGAGTGTGTGTGTGTGTGTGTGTGTGTGTGTGTGTGTGTGTGTGTGTGGCTTAATAAGAGATGGGAAGTGTGGGAAAAGAGTTCCCCAGGATATGTCCCTAGCAGAGGTTTTCATTTTTGTATCATCACCACCAGGCACTACCCTCCCCTTTCCTGACTTTCCATCGCTGACTGCAGGATGCCAAGGCTGCCCCCTCCTACGGAGAGCTGGATTCACACCTTATTCCCTGAGCTGGTCCTATGGAACCTCTCCCCTCCCGATATACCCACTGAAATAAGCGCCTCTCAGACAGGCTTTAGTGGTCAAAGGGCCTGTACTGATCACCATGAGGCTGTCCTATCAATAACTTCAGCTTGGCCCAGGTTAACACATGCACCTGGATGGGGATGTGCATGCACCAGGCCTTGGGATTTCAAAGATGCATAACGTGTGGGCTCTACCTTCACATGCACTCTCCTCAGCAGAGGAGACAGATGTGTAAACTCACTGCCCCCTTCACCTCATTATTTCTCTCAAGCTCTATGCTTTTCCTTGGGAGAACTTTGTGTCTCAAAATGGCACCTCCACTTTCACACCACTGAGGCTAGGCCACAACTGAATCTCCCTTAGCCATTTGCTAGGGAGATGGCTCAGCCATCGGGGTGGTTGAGTCTGTTTCCCTAAACAACATGCCATCTACTCAATGGGTGGAACTGGGCTGCACCCCAGCCAGCCACTTGGGGATGCACAAGCCACTGAGTCGTGCATTGTCAGCTGTGTTCCTCTCCCACAGGGTCCCAGCCCACTCTCATGGTGCATGGGGCAGTCAGCTTTTTTGAGGTCTTTCAGAATGGCCACTCTGGGTCAGAAACAAAAGATGTTGTCATATTTTTAAAGTCAAATGCAAAGGGAGAGGAGAACAAGTATAAAAACACCTAATGAAGTTTTTTAAAATCACATCATAAATGTAACATACTGTCTTTCTCAAACCTTCCAGAAAGACCATTTTGTAGTGAAAAGGTTGTCCATCTTTTTGAAAATAAACTTCAGACAACTATATTGAATCATCATTTAGTTTTCACTTGGTTTTAGGTTGTTAAGTCATTGTTATTCTCTCTCTCCATTTTGAAAAATAATTTGCCATTTTCACTGCTGACTTCTATACTTTTTCTCCATTTGTCTTCTCCTCCCACCCTGCACAAACCCTCCAGTTCACCTCTTTAGGGCTGAGGGTGACATTTTAATCTCACCTAGGAAAGAAACAAAAAGTTATTTCAAATCAAATTCAGAAGTCACCTGTAGCAGTCACGTCTTGGACCTCATTCAACTGTAGAACAAATTCTCTTTATTCTCCCTCATTCAGTGAAGAAATAGGTAAAGGTGTTTGAAGTTCACCTGACTTGCTTATGCGATTTCCTGAGTCAGCCATGCCTGAGTCATAGCGAGCCTAAGAAGACACCCTCTTCTGACTATAGATCCCAAGAAGCTAATGTTGCATCGTCTGCCTTCTCCAACACGTCTGCCTGCTCCCTTGCTGACCCCTGCTTCTCTCCCTCACAGGCTCCCACTGCCGTGGCTCCTGTTCACCATCATTCACAGATTCCAGCCAGTGGCCGTCAGCAGCAATGGCCTCTTCTGCGCCATCGTCCTCCTCTTCATCATGCTGCTCTTCGTCATCCTCTCCATTGCCCTTTGTAAATGGCGGATGAACAAAGTGCTGGGCTTCATCATGTTCGGCCTCTACTTTGTGTTCCTGGTGGTCAGCGTCCTCCTAGAAGACAGAATCCTTGTGTGCCCAGTCTCTATCTAGCAAGAGAAGCCATATCTTGAACCAACAGCCTGGATGGTCCCTCCCCTCCCCAGGTTCTGGGCTCCTTGACCTCTCGAGAAGAGGCAGCTGGCATGCAACCCCTGGTCCCTCCTTGGCAGACGTGAGGAGGGACGGACTCACACCGGACTGGCTCACGCCACAGGCTGCTTTCACCCTTGCCTATGGAAACGTCTTCATGCAAGAGACAGAGAACTGCCCGTTTGAGGCTTCTCTCCACTCACCACTGACAGGTACTCCTCGCTGGTCGGAGGTACATTCATTGTGATGATGCAAACAATGACAGAGGCTGTGTATATACATATAAAATACACACTTTATAAGTAGATGCACCTGAACACACCCGCCTGTTCCTGTACTTTTCCTCTCCTTCCATGCCTATAGAATAATACATACCTGTATACAAACACAAAGAAACATTTTATATATATATATGTAATTATATATATATATAAAAATACAAATGCATCTTTTCAGGGATAGCTTTAGTATATTTATAGTACCTATTTGAAGAGGAGCATCAACTTTCAGCCTGAGCTTTACCTCTTAAGTGCAAGAGATGAACTAAGGGAATCATTGTTGTGACCTTCAGCCTACCTTGTACTTACTGGGATCCTGCCTGCTAAGGTGGATGTTTTAGAAGAAATGGTTTCAGGAGGGAGGGCCAGGTGGAGAGGGTCTACAGGGGACCTGAGTTGAGCCCTCCAAAATATCCCTTAAGCCAAACAAGGAAGACTCTCTGCCCACCCCCACTGTGGTACACTGACAAAACCCCACAGGGTTACTTAGGACAGACAGAGGGAAACTCCACACAGGGTAGATACCAGTTTTGGGGCAGCGGGAAGGTGACCAGGGTTAGGTCTTGGGGGATTTTCTAATATGTAATTATACTGCCTCAGCATGCAAGTAGAAACTATGACTGCAAACCAAATTAGCGCTCTTCTAGGACAGCAAGACTATTTAAATTGGCCCTACATTGTTCCAATGCATGTCCCATTATCATCAAAAGAAAGGGGGCAAGTTTAGCTGTGATTGCCATGTAGACGTATATTGATGCTAAGGGCTCACATATAATCAAAATGCCGCCAAAAGAGCCCAGATGTGTAATAAGAAATACCATCTAGTAGGGCGCTTAGTGAGACTTGCCACCCAACGGGAATGTAAGGTCATGGTTCTTTAATGCATCTTCCAGTGTGGTCATAAAGGGCTTCAGTGTCTGACACAATCGTTATTCTTTAAATAGAACTAAATTGACTCTGATCAATACTGCTTGGGTTGAGGCAGCTTAGACATATTTGGAAAGGCATTTGCACACTAAGAAGGTTTCTGAGTCCTATGTCTAGTGGTGTCAGGACCAGGATTTGGTTAAAGCCCATGCAACATCCGAGTCTCTCCTGCCACCGGGACCCCATCTGGGACTCATCCTCAAGAGGACACTGAGGACAATACTCAACAGCTTCTTTTCACTGGCTCCAAGCCAGTCACTCCAAGGTTTTGATTTCCTGAGTTTGCTCAGCACTCATGGGATATTTTCATTTCATTCATTCCGTGACCCCAGGTTCCCTTTGACCCCTTGTATGGTTTCACCGGTCTATGTCAATAGAAAATAAAACCAGCAAGGGGGGAAAAAAACAGGCAAACTAAACTGATGAAAAAAAAAATATGTCGTTTTTCATTTCTCTAAGTTGTGCTTTCTCTAAAATCAGTTGTAAAAGTCAGTAGAAGATGGCTCATTGTTCAGCACTCATCCTGCATCTAAGTTGGCACACACCACACATGGGAAACTATCCCCTGTGTGTTCTTGTCTCCAGTCTGTTGTGTCACTGATGCTGCTGTGATGTTGTTGTCAGCATGTGCCTTTTACATAGGGAGACGGGATGTAGAGCTCACAGGTGAGAAAAGAGGAAGGGAGACCTGACAGCCCCAGAGCAACCTCAGTATTCCTCCCACAAAACCTCCGCTCACTCCACAGCGCCTGGCAGTAATAGGCAGCACCCATCATTGCTCCTCACTCACAAGCAAAAACCACTTCTAAGTGGAGGCCCACTAGGAAAACAAGAAATCAAGGTGGCTGCCACCCAGGATGCTAGCTTTTAAGCCATTCCAACATTGCAAAGTCTGGTTTTCGGTTGTTTGAGAGAACTCTGTGATTCGTTCATCAAGGGCAGAATTTTGTATGGAGGCAAGAATTTGCTCCTTAGAGTGAAAGAGAACGAGTAAGTGAACTTTTAGTTACAAACTCTGGTTGTTTTCCCTGTGCATGACTTGGAGGGGAGCACAGTTGGTTCTTGTGTGAATATGTATGATTGACTGGTTTGTTCTTTGAAAGAAGGCGTGAATAGGTGCCTTTGACTCAACTGTAGATAGACGGTAAAACCAGGCAGGATGAGGGAGGTCCCAGGGCAGCCCTGCTCTTATGCCAGCACTTCCTGATGCTCCCCCTGCCTGCTCACTTCTTCCCATTAATTCCCAGCAAAGACTCACCCAAGCAGCCAAGGAGCATTTTACTTGCCGGGGAGCTCCATTTCATAGGGAGCGCGTGATCATTAATGAAAATTTGTTTTCCAGAAGACAATATCTCAAAGCCCCATTCCCACCTCAGTGATGTCCACTGACCATGACGTGTAACTGCAGTGTGCCCTCATTGGCTGGGACACAGGCACCTTCTCCCGCCACTGCTTGCCCTTGCTTTCCCCTCATGATGTGTCTGGGAGGTTATGTGTCAGGGTAGGCTAAATCCAGAGAAAAATGTATGGGATGCAACCGTAGATCTTTAAAAGCATTGAAATCGTGAACATAAGAAAGAACTTTACACATCATGGTTCCCTGAGTAGGTCATCTCTAATGCCTTTTCTGCGTGACTGTGTATATACATATATAAATATATATCTTTATACCAGATCTATATATGCGTACACAGTATCACATCATCACCCTCTAACCCAATCGCATTCAGGATTCAAAAGCAGGAAGCATCAAGGTTGCCATAGTGAAGGAAAAGGAGAGTCACGCACACCAACCACCAAAGGGAACATTTCTTCCTGATCTCCCAGGGTTTGTTCTGTGCACATTTGTACCCACTCCATATATTTTCCCACCCCAAGAATATAGATTTACAGCCTTACAGAAATAGCCAGCCATATCCCAATTGTTGACGTAGAGGCAAAAAGTACACAACAGAAAAGTACAGGGGGAAAAATTAAACTGCAGACACTCTCTTCGCTTCCCTGGAGCAGGGTATAAAATAATATCAAAAATTCAAGAGCCAAGTTCGTACTGCTCAATCGAAAATAAATGAGCTGCATCCAAATGGTTCCATTTACTGTCCACAGCGAACTGAGCAGGTCTTGCTTGCTGTCACCTCCTCTGTCACCCTCGGCAGCCTCAGGACAGGAGAGCAACTTGGCTCAAACTGAAAGTGCCGGAACAGAACCTTCTAAATTGCACGCTGAATGCCCACGCATGTCCAGCTGCTCTCTGAACCTGACTAGCTCCTGAAGAGCTGAAGCTGGAGATGAGATGGTGGTTTGCAGCCTCCCAGGCTGTAAGCTGAGCCAGGCAGTGACAGCTCAGGAAAGCACAGTACATGTGCAGGGACTAAAGGGTAGAATTATTTATCAATTTGGAAGATGCAGCAGAATATCCTAAAGCCTTTTCAGAAAATTATAAAAAGAGGCCAGGACTGTTTCATATTTGGGGGAAATGCTTTATAAGGCTTCAAACAGGTGTCACCTGACAAGGGCCATTATAATTTACTTTCTAGGGAAGACACAAATCAGGTGCTTTGGAGCCCTTTCAGCAAAACACAGCTGCCTCGCTGATGAGACATTTGATAATATTAATGTACATCCATCCCTGGGCTGGAAGAGAGTTGGCAGACTCCCCACCATTGCTCGTGGCTCTTAAACTGTCCCCTCTGGAACAGGGAGATAGGAGATGATCTATTAAGGAGCCATACCACCTTAAGAGAAAGCTCATCAAGGAAATTACAACAAATAGAGCTGCTGGCCAAATAGACAGTTGGGAAAGCTGGGACTTCTGCTAAAACGCTCTGCTAAAATTACTGGGTTGGAATATCTGACATGGGTCTGATAACCTATCTGAGTCCAAGCATTTCAGAAAACTTTAGTATGATTTCTTCCCTACATCTATCAACATACAAGTGCATGCACATGTACACACACACACACACACACACACACAAGATTATGAGGATGCCAAGCATCCTTGCACCTAGACAGATTGTTACTCCAATAAGTAGGTGGCCATATTATAAGAGGCAGCTCTGTTCCAATAGAAATAAAAGGAAAATATTCTCAGGGCAGTTTCTAGAGAAGTCAGCTGTCGCCTGAATTGCTTCATTCTTGCTAAGTCACATCTTACGTGACCACCTGGCTTAATATTTTTAAAAGACACATCCTCAACTTCTATAATGCCCTCAGCAATATTGTCTTCAATTAGTAGGTAAGGGGTTGTCATTAAGGGAGCGTTTATGGGAGTAGGGAGGAATACGGAAAGGAAGGAGAAATTAATGTACTTTCACTAGGATTCCCAAGAAATCAAGTATCACATTGCTATAGATCCCTATGTAGTTTAAAATAATTGTAAATTTCAGGCTTTTTTTTTTTAACCAATTACAAGAGCCTATGTAGAGCCCCAGATTTAAAAATGTCCCCTTCTCAAGAAGGCCTTGGAAAAGATAGATAAAGGGCTCCTGGTCCACTGTTTAACTTGAGCTCCTTACCTTTATAACTTTGCATTTCTTTTTTAATCTCCCAGCTTCATAGTCTTTGAGATGTATAGCAGACAAGAAAAGCAATAAAGGGCACATTCACAGCCAGCTAAACTCCATTACTTATCATCGCACCATCACAATATTTTTTTTCACTTCACTGAGAGCTTTGAAACTGCATGGGCTGTGGCATGAATTGAGGCATCTGTAGAAATCATAGACACACTCGTGTTTGCTATGGAAGTAACACATGTTTTCCACCTAGACCCACCCCACCCCCCAGCACCCAATACTGCATGCTCTGCCGTGTTACATGCCTTCCTACACACAGGGGATCAGCCTTGCTCAGAACCACCTGAATTCCACAGTGGTCTTTAATCTGACTCGTGACAATTTTCTTTAAAAAGAGCAAGAAAGGGGCCGGCCGAGTGGCTCAGTTGCTTAAGAGCTCACTCAAGAGTGCGAGCTCTGAGCAACAGCAGTTCGAGTCCCGGCCTGAGCTGAGCTGCCACTGAGCTGCCCACAGGTGGCAGGATGGCTCAGCTAAAAAAAAATAAAAATAAAAATAAAAATAAAGAGCAAGAAAGAGCTACACAGGACAAACCAATCCACAAGTCAGCCAGATTTTTTAGAGACAGAAAGGACCCTGGAATTCTGACTAGATAGATAACTGTGTTCAAATGTGTGAGAGAATGTGTAACATCGAATTATCTAAATCAAAGCACTTTCGCTAAATGATGAACAGACCAGAAAACCGTAAATAATTACTTGAAAACAGATAAATACCTAAGTCTGAAAGAGGGTCACGGCATTTGCAGGGAGTTTGCTAAAGGTTTAATTTAATTCCATTAAGAGAGTTTGTCCAACCTATCACCCTCATCCAAAGGACAGCCCTTTTATGGGTGAGAAGTCCTAGCATAGATGTTTCTGGTGTAACACAGTTCCATCAACTATTAACATTAACAACCATCCACGTCAGAAAAGTCTCCATCCAAGTGAACCCAAGCCTATCAAGTTGATGACTTAACCTGTTTATATTTCTTTTTGGCAGAAAAGAGCTGCACCTGGGCCCTCTTCACTATTCACCCCTGACGTAGTTGGGAGTCACCCTATGTGACCCTTTATCTCTTTTCATCCAAATATCTTTAGAATTTTATTTCTGTGTCATTTGTCCTAACCTTCTTAATAATTTTTACAGCTCTTCTTCACCAAGCCTTTTAAAACATTCTATGTTGCTCTTAAATTGTGGAACCTTTTAACTAATGATCACACAAGTATAAGGTCTGAGCACCACTGACTTACAGTTTCTGACCAAACCTAACGCTTTGCTCCCTTTTGTATTCACACCTTTGTTGCCTTTACCTTTTAGGAAGTCACACTCCACTGCTAATTCACGTTAACCTTGCCTTTCCTGCAACTCCTATAACTTTGTCCAAGGCATTTGGTTGAAGCCAGTGCACTTCTGCGTCTGCCCCAATGCATTTGAATAGGTGTCTTACCTACCATGAGCTACTCTCAACTTGGCCTTAGGGAGTTTCAGTCTTTCTTTTCTAGTCCCACGTCTAGTTTTCAAGTCCAGGTTAGACCCAGTGCTTACTCCCCTTTAAGGTCTCACCACGAACCTCCCTGCTTTACTTGCACTTGGCCAGTTTAATGAGCATTTCATCATTAATGTGAATACTCAAAAATGCTACATTCTTGCCCCCCCCACAACAACTTGGGTTTTGTGTAATTGACGGCTTCTTAGGGGAGAAATCTCTCTTAAATGCTACTAAAATGTGAACAGAATTCACAAACACAAGAGAGCAAAGTCGCAGAAATAACCTAAGAGCACCAACAGGCATTTATCCTCTGGTGAAAAATATGGACACTGGGTGCAGCAATATCATGAAGCCCTGGTGAGTTCAAGTTCATGAGCTTCATGTTAAGGTCATAATCCCATACTCACAAAGAACTCAGAATGTGGGAAGCACCCCTGGAGATTATTCAGAAACTCTGAACCTGCACTTATATGCATTGATTTACCAAAAGGAACTTACATTTTCATATGGTTGGACCATCTCTTATCACCCAGTGTTGCAGTGCATTTACTTCTCTGTGTAGTAGGTCGGATAGGAATTGTAAAGTTGTTGATGGGTGTCCTGGCCCAGGAAAATGGGCCACATTTCACAAGGAAGGGAATTTGTTCCTACATGCTCACATATTGGGTTGCATGTTCCTTTGTAATGGGTCCGTAAGTAACTAAGACCTTGGAACTGACAACTCTCTAAAACACTCAACTAGCCAAAAGAGAATATTTTTTAAAATCGTGTCACACACAAGAAACGAATGAAGTCTGACTCCCTGAATTAAATTATTTTGAGGATGAAATTACATGCATGAATTAAGGGTAGATCATTCCTTGCCATCTAATTAAATGAATCTTCAGTTCTCGTCGGTATAAAACTGAAGGACAATGGATGCCTTTTGGGTTTCTTAATTTTTTAATATTGCACTTTATAGTACTTCATGAGACAATTGTCTTAATTAAAGCCATACAATACCAATAATACATATATTCAGGGTTCTGAATATAGTCAGTTAATAAGCAGTCCATGAGTTATTCCTATTTTGTGTTGTTTGTTGTAAATTGGAGTTTATCTATTCTATTTTGTATTGCATACAATTATTGTCCTAAACAATCCTAATCTGATAAATTTTAGATGTGTACTTTAACAAAACTCTGAAAATCAAAAAAAATTATTCATGTCACAAAAGCATTCCTCATTTTCAAAATTGCTTGTTACACAGATCCTTTAAATAGCAAATTCTGATACTATATTGAAAATATTTCTTTTTTTGAAATTATAGATTTACTGCTTTTCAGGAATCCATTTGTTATGCAAAGTAAGGTTCACCCATATGGAGAGTGAAATGGATAATTAGCAAATATATACCTGGAAAATTTGTTTGAGTGTTTATATAACTACAGAATAGGTCTAAGAAGTTCCCTTATAAAAATGGCAAAGAGAGATATGCAATTTATCAATATTTTCTTATGCCTAAATTATAAACCTTCCATGGGAAGACATAAAGAACAGCAGACTTCATGATGCATTGGGTTTTTTCCTTTTTTAATTTATTTTTTTTATTTATTTATTTATTTGGGGTTTTTTTTCCCTCTCTGCTAAAATACACAATTTCTCACCTAGTGTGGAGACTTACACACATGTATACACAGATGTCCCCACAACTGAAAACTCTGATGTTTCACTTCTTCACAACTGTTTATATAATTTGAGTGAAAGCTAAAAGAATGACTCATAGCCACTTAATAGCCTAGAAATATCCACCACAGCTGAGCACCTAAATTACTGATATAGAATAAACACATATATATTAAATTGGAGGACCCCATGGATTTTATGCTTAAATGGATATTTGCCCTAAAGAAAGAGTGTCTGAACCCAGAGCCAGTGATGTTCCTGTTAGGGCTGTTTTGTGGTCTGAAGAGTTTCCCCAACGACACAGACTCTCCATCCAGAAAAGGGTGCCTCTGTTGGTATAGTACCCTGTTGCACCCTGCATACAAGTCCGTATTTGTGCCCTGCAGCTATCTAGATGCTTCTAGCTGAGTTTGAAAAAACTCCATCTCAGCTTCCATCTCCAAGCAATCTGCAATCTCAAAGAACCATCCAAAATGAGAGAACAAAACTACCTTCCTGGTTTCATGAAGTTGCTGCTAGCACTAAAAGGAAGATAAATTACACTTTTGCTCTTTGCGTATTGTTAAAACAAAGAACATATTGTCAACATTGACCCCAACGTAAGTATTTGCCTTAGAACACGCAAACTGTTTTTTGGACAGATTACATTAAAATATCAGAATGCCATTTTTGTAAAGGATCTTTTTTAGGGATAGATGTCACCTTATGCTTCCTCTGTTTGCTTACATTTTCGAGAAGCATTTTAGCCCCTATATGTACCCCTATAAGAATCCAGTTAATGTACTTCTTAGTTATTTTTGTCATTTTACGTGTGTTTTGTTTATTATGAGCAATTTTCACTGGATGAGATGTATGGAGATTTCACGTCAGTTTATTCTCTGTGAATATGTCTGTACATAGATTGAAAGCTATATTTATTTGTACATAGGCTGTTTAGAATAAAGTGTTTCTGTCACATGGACTCACTCTGATAAAGGGCGTTTCTTCACTGTGTTCATGTTACACTTTCCACACCTTTGTGCTTCTAATACCAGTAATCAACTCACAGAATATCACTTTATGTAACTAAGTCTCCTCCGTGTGAAAAATAATAGTAATAAAATTGACTCAAAGAAAAGTGTGGCTTTGTTTTTGGAATAATCCTTACCTTCAGCTAATCAGAACTCTCAGAACCTCATGAAATTGACACACAGTCTGGAAGCTTCCCTGCAAAGATTCATAGGAACAAAAGGACAAGCAGGTGTTCCTGCTAATTATAACTACCACTTATTGCATGCTTATTCATGTCAGTTGAGCTTTTAAATGTCTGAGGGAAACTTGTACACCGAAATGACTACTGTAACAATGGAATTTCAATTAATTATATCAAAATTGTAAATTCAAAAGCCTAGTGTTCCCTAAGCCTTTAAGTTCATTTTAGAAGTCTTATTATAAATCTAATACCTTTATGTAAAAATAAGTATTCACAGCCATTTTCTTCTTTAATATACTCAATTAACTGATAAGTTTAAAAGAGTAAATTCTAAATAATTAACCCAATTTATAAATTAAATTCTCCCAGGCACTTTTTAAATTTTACACATTTAACATACCTAATTCTCTCAAACACTTCAAAGCCTAATAGACTTACAAATTGACAAAATAAAATCTTCCTATGCACTTAAGCAATTCCTATCAATCTGTCAAATGCAAATAAAATATAATAAACCAGGTTATCTTCAAGATTTAAATACTCTTCACAAACTTAATAAAAGTCAAAATGTTCTCTGTATCTATGAGTTTGTTTCTGTTTCGTTTGTTTATTTTGTTCTTTAGATTTCACATATGAAATCACATTGCAACTGTCTTTCTCTGTCTGATGTACTCCACTCAGCACAATACCCTCCACGTCCATCCACGCCACCACAGATGGTGAGAACCAATTCCCTTCCATGGCCGAGCAATATTCCATTGTATACATGTACCACCTCCTCTTTATCCATTCTTCTATCAACAGCCACCCATGCTGCCTTCACATGTTGGCCATTGTAAACAATGCTTCCATGAACATATGGATGCACACATCCCCTTGAAGTAGCATTTTGGGTTTCTTCAGATAATTACCCAGAAGTAGGATTACTGGTTCCTTCTTTGTTATTTGTTATAGCTTTGTTTTAATGTCTATTTTGTTTGGTATAAATGTTGCTACTACAGCTTTTTATTTTTCATTTTCATGAGATATCTTTTTCCCATCCCTTTACTTTCAGTCTGTGTGTGCCTTTTGTTTGAAGTGAGTCTCTTGTAGGCAGCATGTGTTAGAGTCTTTAAATAAATAAATAAAATAAAATGCAACCAAGAACTGCTGTCCCCTACAGGCAAAATGATATACGTACTAGGAAAATGTCCCCACCCGAAGTGCCCTGAAGCTGGGCTATCTCAGTTTCCTACAGGTAGTGTAGAAGTACCAAAAGAGAGGAGCAGAGTTGGGAGGCCCCAGGGCCCAGGGATAGAGGCCAAGCTTTCTTAAGGCAAACCTGATGGCTTATGGGTTCTCAACAGTTCTCACCTAAAAAGGAGCAGTACTGACCGCTCCCCCTTGGGGGATATGAAAATGTGTGTCAATGGCTTGAGGTTGTCCCATGATTTTCGGGCACCACCTGGCATTTAACGGGCAAGGCCCAGCAATGCTAAATGTCCTCCAAAGTGAGGGGAAATCCTGCACAGAAAAGAATCATTCCATTCAAAATGCCCCAAGCTCTCTTCATGAAACACACACTGGTAAGGCCTTACCTTCGCTGCGGCCCTAGGCAACTGTTTCTTAAACACAGAGACTCCTGGACTTCTGCATATATGTCCAACGACCTGCACAGAACCCAGGTTGAAATACCGCTGCACCTAAAGTTAAATGTTTCGGGCCAGCCAGGTGGCTCAGGTAGTTAGAGCACATGCTCTGAACAACAAAGTTGCCGGTTTGATCCCCACATGGGCCAGTGAACTGCACCCTCCGCAACTAGATTGAAGACAACAACTTGAGCTGAGCTGCTGGTGGGTGGCTGGATGGCTCAGTTGGTTAGAGCGCGTGCTCTTAACAATAAGGTTGCCGGTTCAATTCCTGCATGGGATGGTGGCAACTAGATTGAAAATGGCAACTGGACTTGGAGCTGAGCTGTACCCTCTACAACTAGATTGAAGGACAACAACTTGACTTGGAGCTGATGGGTCTAGGTCCTGGAAAAACACTGTTACCCAATAAAAAATTAAAAATATATATATATTCTGTCAAAAAAAAGAAAAGTTAAATGTCAGTTCTGGAAATAATTTAGTGATAATGTGATTGTAAACACAACTGCAAAAAGGCACTAAAATCACACAAATGCAAAAAGTAGGCACTAAAATCACATAATGCATGGTTTTGAGATGATCATCTATGATCCAGAATAGCTATTTATTAATCTTTTTTTTTTTTTTTGAGAACAAAATCACAATTGTTACTATGGTATGAAGACAGCTCGCACCCTCAAGACTGTGCCTGTGCACCTTCTCAGTGTAGCCCAAGGATACAGACAAATGGACCTTCTCGGATAAAGGTGTTCCAGCTCCACGACTCAAGTGCAGCTGCAGACCAGCAGCATGGGCAGCACATGCTCAGAAACTTGGAAAGGGGGGCCCATCAATCTGTGTTTTAATAGCCCTCTAGAGGATTCTGAAGCTCCTTAAATTTGAGAACCACTGAGCTACGGAAGCATTTATTTGCAACTTAGGTGTCTTATTTAAGTAGCAAATGTTACAGATTGTGACACCCCCATCCTTCCAGGCAATGACTGAAAGCATAGAGGAATGTGATGTAAAGTAGTACGGGCAGAAGAAGCCAAACCTGCCCCTTCCCCAGAAGTTTCATGCATCCGCCCGGGCAGACATCACAGTCAGGATCTCAGGACATCACAAGTGCCTCTAGCTGATCACTGAGGGACGTGATTCTCTCTGCTCCTGGCCACACCTCAAAACTCAGACCAAGCTCCCACTCATTCAGGTGATTTAGGGGTAAAGAGAAATGGGTGGGTTTGGCTAGAGGAACAGGAAAAGGAGGATAACACTGAGCATTTATGTCAGGCACTCACAGAAGGACCATCTTTTGTCATTCTCACAACAACCCGGTCACGCAGGGAGCATTATCCCCATTACCAGAGGCTGAAATTGAGCCCTTCGGGAAGTCAAATGACTTGCCTAAAGTCATTCAGCTGCTAAGGAGAAATGAGATTTTAACCCAGGCCCATCAAACTCAGCCAACCATGTTCTTCTCAATTCTACTGAGCCATGTCAACTGTGTCTAAAAGGACTCTCTGTGATGATGGAAGTGTCCTTTATCAGTAGCTACCAGCCACGTGAGCTCTTGAGCACTTGAAATGTGGATGGTGCAACTGAGGAAGTAACTCTTTGTTTTATTCATTTAACTTGAAATTAAAAAGCCACATGTGGTTAGTGACTAATCTGTTGCACGGTGGAGGATCATACAGTTTTGTCTAAAAATGCTGTTAAGGGTGGAAATCTTCACCCAAAATAATCCTCAGGGGATAACACACACACACACACACACACACACACACACAAGCATTGTTACAACTAGCAATTAATCATATTACTCATTAATCTTTACTTAATGCAAATGGTGACAGATTCTTAACAGTGTCTGAGTTTAGGAAATACAATTAATCCACAGACTCAGTTACTCAAATTTAAAGAGGTCTGCCTTCTCCAAATGCTGACGACCAACAGAAGCCAGGCGTGGCAGCTGGCAGGTGCCCTGTGCCCCCAGCTAATGGACTGAATGAGGACAGTAAAGGCAGCTGGGACCATTTCAACAGCTAATCTTTGCTTCACTTGACAGGCTTTAGAGACACTCCGTCTCGTTCCTTCTAACAATCGCTTTTCTAAATGCTAAGAGGACATAGTCAAACAGTTACCCACGGAGTTTGAGCCATAGCAGTGACATTAGCAGGGATATCAGTGTGATAGCCAGGGCTGGGCAAAGCAGTCTTCCAAGGCAGCAGTCTAGAGTAGACGGCCTTGCACAGAGGAAAAAGTAGAAGGCTGTTATCTTGTTGGCATCTGCCAGTTGGCCATTCAGTGCCCACTTAGATGGGAACTCCAGCCCAAGGGGCTGTTTAATAGATTCCAAACAGGTGAAAGACTCCCAAATAAGGAACCAATTGAATAAGACTTTGCCTTCTCTTATCAGCAAATAAGATTCACTGCACAATTCTACTCACGACCTTCTTTGCCTTTTGAGCTAAGATTCTGGAGCCTTTTGAATAGAATAAGCAAATCAACAACAGCTGAGGTGGAGAAAAGCCTTGGCAGTGTACTCTGCAAAGCCAGGGCCTTGGTTAAAACCCTGCCAGCAAGAATGTGGTGACAATGAACATGGGAACGGAGGGCCTGAGACAAGCCCCAAAGCAACCAGGAGGATTGAAAGAAATTCTGAAGTTGGATATTAGGGCCCATGCAGTGTAGAGCAACATAAAAAGATGAAAGAATTAACAGCACAAGGAGGAGGGAAAATAAAAGGTAGCACAAAACAAGAACAAGGTTTTCTTTCCAGAACAATACGGCTCCCAATGCCCGTGCATGCTTGGCCTGGTGCTTTTGCATGCACTGAGCTACCTGTGAAGTCAGGGCCTGCCATATGCTTGATGGAAATATGCCAAGGACTCCAGCACATTTCTGGGCACATAGTAAACCCTTACAATATTAATAAGTTTGAAGTTATTGTGCTATATAGTGAGTTTTCTAAGCCAGTGCATCTCAGACTCTCATGTGCATATAAATCATCAGTATGATTTGTGAACATGTGTTAAAGCTTGAACTGCTACCTCAGTTTAGGTCTGGAATGAGGCCTGAGGTTCTACATTTCTAACCAGTTCCCAAGGAAGCCAAAGTGCTGGTCCTTGGGCCACTCTTTGAGGAACAAGCCTTCATTTTCTCTGTCGGTCACAAGTTAGCGCAGTCGGTTGAGAATCACACCAGGAAAGCCAAAGACGTCAGTTTGATCTGCATCAGTGAGGTCACTCTGTTTTATGGCTGCAAAGTGATCCCGCAGCTCCAGCTGGGTATCTTGGTTCTTTGTTACACACACACACACACACACACACACACACACACACACACACACACACACACNACACACACACACACACACACACACCGGGAGGCGATATAATAGGAAGAGACCCACATGCCTTTCTGGAGGCCTGCATATTATTATACCTGGGCTGCTGTGGAGAACCCAGCCCTGAGTGACAGCCAAGTTCTTCAGAAGCCCTGACTCTGTACTCCCTCCCTCCTGAACATCTTATAAGCCCTATCCTCTGAATGTCAATTTTAGAGTGACTTTTGGACAAAATCACTCAGAAGTAGGGCTGCAAACAAGCCTCTCTCACGCTGACTGGGTGATCTGAAGTGGCTGCCTACAGAGCTATGCTGAGAAGGCCTCTGACACCAGGTTTCGGCTCTCCTGGAATAACTCATTAATGGGTGAGTGATGTGTACAGTGGGGGAAAGATGGGGAAAGTGGCAGCTTAGCCAGCACAGAGCCGACCCTAAGCAGGTGTGAAGGCCTTGCAGAGAGGCCTGTGCTGGCGCCTCTCAAAACCAGGAATCCAGGGGGGCTGGCAGGCAGTCACAGGTGAGTCCACAGCGCGGCTCACAACACACTCAGCATGAAGTCCTCTGGGGAAGTCGCCCACATGCTGCTGTGTCCTGCACACCGGCCTGGGCTACTGAATCAGCCCCGGGCCTCCTGACCCCAGCCCAGCACACTTCTGTCAGAAAGGAGTGCTAAGAAAGTTCTTAGAGGTGTTCTTTTTTCCACACCAGGCTGGCAGCCTCACAAGAGAACATGTCCCCAACGGACTCCGGATACACTGCACAATCTACACGTTTTGAGAAAACTAACAATTTCTAGAGACTCAGAAGATCTGAGTTTTCATCCCATCTCTGCCACTTTAGAGAAGACACTTTAAAATAAATGAAGGCGTTTAACTGGATGGCCTCAAATGCTCTTTGTATTCATATGTTGCACAGATCTACAGTCCTAAAGGAAATTCAGACTATAGCACTATGTACACGTCCACAAATCACAGCTGCAATCGCTCCACTTTGTGGCAAACTGGATTTTTTTGAGAGGCGTTTTGGTCCTTGGTTAGTGAGTTACTGTTGTTTATACCTCAAGCTCTCCATAAGTTTAGTCCACATGAGAAAATCAGATTGGCAAGAATTGGCTCTTCCTGCCTGATAAGGAAAGATGATGTGTGAGGGTCCTTTTCATTTTAAAAAGCTTAGTTTCTGGAATGAAAACTTTTATTTTTAAGACAAAGGCATCAAACCTCAAACGGTAATCCTGACCACCTGTGTGAAAATAACTTGAGACAATTAGCAAGATGAGGCGTAAAGAAGAGAATAAAAGAATTCCACTTTTAACAAGAATTATGTCCCATCCCCCCCACCTACCACATGCCCCGTCCAGGTGATTCTTATACAGAAGTTTGAGAACCATGCACTTAGGGCTTTCTCCTCCCCTCAGTGATTCACTTGGTGTTTGGAGGAGGGACACATATCACACACAGCATGTTCTTGCACAGCAAGCACTTGACATTGATTTAATTAGGTGCATCTGGTGTTGGCACCGCTGGTGCGTACTCTCACAGGTGTTTACTCTCTGATGGAGTCAAAAAGAAGCCCCTCCCTTAAGAGATCCTATTGTATGGCTATGTCTTTATTTTCATTGGTTTCACATCACTCATTTTTTATTTATTTTTTTTAAGATTTTTATTGGGGTATTGGGGGGATGGGAACAGTGCTGGGGAATTGGGGGAAGGGGAACAGACAAGTTGCTGTTCTTTTGTTCTTCAGTCTAGTTGTGGAGGACGTTGCTTCACTGGCCCAAGTTGGCACCATCATTGCGCTCTTCCCGGGTGAGGCACATTAGTCACTGGCTTCTGGACGGCCGCTCTCTGCAGCTGCTGGCTGCTCACGCTAGCTGCTGGCTACACACGGTAGCCCATGGCAACCTACTGCCACAGGGGCTGCAGCCTACGCCATCACCGGAGACTCATGGCAGCCCAGCTCCAGGTTGAGGTGTTGTTCAGCATCTTAGCTGTAGAGGGCAGTGTCACTGGCCCTCATATGTGGTATCCGAACCGGGGCCCTCTGGCGTCCCAAGCCAGTTCTTAACCATCGCGCCACTCGGCCGGCCCACATCACTCATTTTTAACAAGATGATTTTCTGTCTCCAGTTGAAGAAATGCATGTATGTGTGCAGATATCCAGTATGCTTCAACAAAACCTAGGCACAGTTTTAATGTTGATGGCATATTTTAAAGACAGACATATTATATAATCAACTGTGAGATATGACTGAGCTTGGTGGTGGGCTATTGATGCATCACTCCAACTGCCGTATAGATTAAAGTGTAAGGATGTACAATATCGGCATTGCATCTCAGCCTTTCACCAGACATGTGACACACTGAGGTGTTTGTACTGGAGTGTCTAGATTTCTGTGCTGTAAAATGTAAAAGCATTACTAATGAGAGAGAGCGAGAGAGAGAGAGAGAGAGAGAGAGAGAGAGAGAGAGAGAGAAACACCTTCTTAATAGCACTTACTACAATTTTCTCTCTGACCAGACTATGAACTCCTAAAAGGCAGTGAGCTAGTCCATTTGCAAAAATCAGCTACCACTATTCCCCTGCTTGTTTCCAAGTCTCTTAGCAATGACTATCAAGAGGTACTCACCTCTCCGTGGAATCTGACCTGGCCTTGTATCTTGATATGACCAATAGAATGGCTAAAGGGACATTATATCAGTTCAGAGCCTGCTCCTCAAGAGGCCTGGCAGGTTTCTTCCACTCATTCATTCTCTTGGAATCTGCCTAGCCACCACATGAATAAGTCAAGGCTGGCCTGCTGGAGCATGAGAGAGCATGTGGAGCAGCGATGAGCCGTCCCAGCTGAGAACCACCGAGACCAGCTAACCCTGGCTGACGCAGCAGCTGGCCGCAGATGCTAAGTTCAGCCAAGACCAGAAGAACTTGCCTGCCGAATCCAGCCCAAATTGTTGATCCAGAGCATTATAAGCTAGTACATAGTTTTTGTTTTAAGCCACTACATTTTGGGGTATTATGTAGCCAGAGTTAGCTGATGCAAAGAGAGTTTGTGTTTGAGTTTTATTTATCTTTATATCTCTAATACCCAGCACTGTGTTTGGCACACTGTGGATGGCACTCAGTGAAAAACTGTTGAATAAGTAAATGAACAAATGAACAAATTAATGTGACTGGGCAATGATTAGCCTTTAAGTTCTTTGCTGGTAAGAGTGCCACAAGATAAAACATCATTCTTCCTTGAGCTATAAAAACAAGAACACTTCAGAATTCTGCCGTTTCAATAGCAGCAATGTCTCTAGGATTAAGTAACAGATGAGAGATTGGGTACCTCCTGCTCTGAAGTCTGAGGCACATGCCTAAATTCTCTGAAGATCTCAAACTGTTAAGTAATTACTTCTTGAAGCCGCATTCTCTGGAAATCCACTTCTTTAACCGATCTGCAGAACAGCCCTGAATTGCGGACTCCCCGCATCACAGACATGAGCCCCCGTTGTTTATTCCCTTCTGCAGAGTTATTGGCTGCATCTACTCAGGGAAACAATCGGGGGCTATGAGAAATAGAATGAGGTATCTGAGTGTGCTTGCGTGCCACCTCCAGCCTCGGGCAGTTACCAACCTGCTGTTTATATTAGAGCTAAGTCCATATATACTGGGTACAAATTCAGGGCTCCAGCTAGCACCCAGGCAGGTGGCATGTGTGTATCAAGATCCATAAAGAAACCCAGAAAACCAATATTAAAGAATTTAAAAATATGATCTTAAGAAATTTCTTCACTGCATATTTGCTACTAAATGTTCATGAACTGTTAAAGTTTCCATGAGCAAGGACGGAATTCATGTATTAATAATATAACCGTTCAGTGTGACAACAGGCCTGTACTATTGTTTGCTATGTGATGATTCAACTACATTCTTTTACCACATGTCTATATTTGTATTATTTGGGAAACCTTCATTTATATGTTAGGCCTTCACTTGGATGGAACCCATCATTCATATGTTAACATCTGTTGCTAGGATTCTTTTATCACTAACTTGTAACAAAGCAGTACATGTCTCAAAAAAAAACATGAAGGAAGACACATAAAAGACAATTAATCTGGATCTTCTTGGAAGAGCTTAATAATGCATAGCGCAGGACCTCTTGAGCCTGCCCAGGAAGGGAAGGGTGTGGCGAGGTCTTGAGCATCATCACATACGTTGCATATGTACACAGGCATCCATGGTTCCTAAGGTAATTTCTAGTCTTAGAAAAAGCTGAAGAAACTCTTGGTTACCAGAGACCCATCTTGGAATGAGCATGGGCTTCAGGAACAGATCAAGTCTCAAATCTGGTGTTAAACGTAAAAATTCCACTTCTAGAAATCTCGTCTACACAGATACAAAAAAGGCTGTTCAAGAATTTTCGCTGCAACATTATTTATAACAATAAAAACTAGAACCAACCTAAGTATCCACCAATCGGGGATGTGGTTGACTAAAACACAGTACATTTATTCAGCTGAATACTATGTAGACATTAAAAGGAACTGAGCATTTCTGAAAAAAAGCTATTAGTTGTATTATTAAGGGGAAAAAATAAAGTGCATATTGGACTTTATTAAGATAATAAAAGTTAGTGTGTATATTGGACTCCTGTCTGTGTATATGCACACAAAAAATTGTATTGAGTTACACAAGAAACTCTTAATCGTGTTTACACATGGAGAGTGGGACTAGATTAGAATTAAGTAGTTTTCCTACCCCAGGGGTAAGAAGGAAACTTTCTCTTCCTCATTTCCCCTTTTGTATACTGTTGGGATTTTTATCCTGTGCATATGCTATTTTCATAATTTAAAAATAAAACCATACTTCTGACATTTAACAACTGCAATAGATTGCAGAAGTGGATACAGTTCTCTACCTCCTCCCCTCCCTGTCTGCATGCCCCTTTGCAATATGACTTTGCAGCTCTTCCCATCAGCAAGTGGGGTCCATTTCGCCTTCCCAGGAATCTGGGTAGGCCTCATGACTTTCTTTGGCCAATAAATATGGCAGAAGTAACCATACCAGTTGCAAGCCTGGGTATCAAGAGTTCCTGCATCCACCAAACCTTCCTCTTGGAATTCCGTCAAGCTGTCATGTGAATAAGCCCCAGCTAGCTTCTGCAGGGTAAGAGAGATCATGTAACCAGTTGTGCTCTATTCCCAATACCCCAGCCGACAGTAAGACAATCTCTAAAATTGTGAGCTAAATAAATTGTTGTTGTTATAAGCCACTGATTTGAGAATGGTTTGTAACAGCAAAAGCTAACCAGTATTTCAAACCTGTGACCTTAGAAATAATCAATTTTCTCTTTTGAAAGGTGGAAATGACTACACCAATTATGGTAATTTTCTGCAAAAGTTTTAAGTGAGATAACATGTAAAACACATTGTAAGGCAAAATGATCCCAGTACTTAACGTGACTGACACCATCTTATGAGGTAAGCTGACTGCCAATTCACTACCAGGAAGGGTGGGCCCATATCACCTGAAAAGAGTATTCTTGCATAGATAAGTGGGCTCATCAAGTTGTCTACTGCTTTTGATTACACAGCTCTTAATGAGCCCGTGTCTCATGGCTACAAGCCACCTGTGTTATGGGCCACTTGGCTACATATGTCATGCCTCTGTCCCCTTTCAGTGCAAAAAGCTATCATTTTGCTGTCACCCAAGAAGCTGCTTCTATTTGTAAATTCCCTTAATAAACTGTTGATGCAATTCTGGGGTTGTTGCCCTCTTTCGTCAGTCCCTCGGCCCTTTGGAGGTCAGTTTCATACACCTGGGGAAGTTTTCCCGACACACACTCAAATGTTAGCTCCTTTCCTCTTCCCCGGACCCACTAAAAGATTGTGACTCTTGAAGGATGGAGCAGAAGGTAGGTGTTACCCTGTGCATGGCTGGAAAGTTCAACTTTCCAGTAGCACAGGCCTGGGAATTCAGTGAGTGTGTGGGGTGTGTGTGTGTGTGTGTGTGTGTGTGTGTGTGTGTGTGTGTGGTGTGTGTGGTGTGTGTGCATGTACTTGGAATACTGAGTAAGTTCTCCCTGGTCAACCCCTACAAAAAGGGCTCTGTGGGCCTAGTGAAAGGATAGGTAAATCTGTACCACAGGGGGCACCTCCTGACAGGCCCAGAAATGGAGAGAAATCGCTGAGACCTTTCCAAACAGGGCCACTCTAGAGGCCAGCTGAAGGCAAGGAAAGGGTTAGAAGACTACTAACAGAAGTCTTTACTTCAGCAAAATTAGCCACAGACCTGGCAGCAATCACAGCACGCAGCCCCTCACCCATGTGTTAGGTGCCTGTGGTGGGGAGGCACCAGGGGGTGTCTCTTCCTTGGAGAATAGTCTTCAGGGATTATATATGGTCATAAAGTCATATTACTCCCCCAAGGCTGCCAACCCTATGGGATTTCATGTAGTGGCCACAGAAGATCCAGCCTCTAGGTCTCAGACCATTTCAAGGAGTGGGCTCTGAGCTGCCGCCCTGCTCCCTTGCATGATTCCAGAGGAAAAGTTCTCTTCCTGGAAGGGGCCCTGGGAAACAGCTCATGGGATCTTAGCACAACAGAACCAGTTAAGCAGGACAAAGGCAAGAAAGCCTGCCTGGGCCTGAGCAGTCCTCCTGAAGAGTGAGACCTGAGGGAGAGCAGAGAGAGTTGCCCAGCCTCTCTGCAGAGAGAACACCTTGAAAACTAATCATTACTCACTGCAAGGCGCTCAAGGAATCCTGAAACTGGTAGGACCTCAGAGTGGATGAGTGGAGACTGCCAGCGAGTGCTGGGCACCCATCTGTTCTCAGGTTCTGTATCTGAATTCCATCCTATAGAGCAGGCCAGGTGCGAAAGTAGAGGGAGGAATGTGAGAAGGGCATCCTAAGCAAAGGGAAGAGTGTGGAGAAAGGCACAGAGACAGGAGGGCCTGGACCGATTACAAAGTGTTTGGAGCAGTTAGAACTTACCAGCATGTGGGCGCTGACACTGGCAGGTAATAGGGCATGAAAGGGGAGGCCAGATTGTCTTAAAGAACTTGAGTTTCATCTTGAAGGCGATATGATCTTTTAACTTTCAAATGATGAGAAGGAATTTCTCACAGAGCCTAGCAGATAGTAAACGCTTAGTCATTGTTGATGGATGAATTGAAGAAATGAGTCTGGGTCTGACTAAGCCTTCAATTTCAGCGGTCTATTAGGAAATTCTCACTCATTTTAAACTATAATAATAAAAGCAGCTACCATTCATTAAGTGCTTATAACAAGTACTATCTCGCTGGTTCTCAAGTTTGGCTGTACACTTGATTTACCTAGGGAGATTTTTGTTTCAATATTGATGGATGGCTCCCACAACCAAGAGTTCTGATTTAATGGATCTGGAAGTTTTGAACATCTTCCAACAATTCTAATGTACACCCAAATTTGAGACCCACGACCCTATCTCATTTAATTGTCACAACATCCCCATGAGACAGACATTATCCCTATTGTGCAAAATTGTGCTGCACCTATCTCTGTTGGAACATTGGGTGATCTGTGTTTTTGTGATAGAGATTGAGGGGCTATTTATGAGTCAAGGTCGGGTTTATCGACTGTCAGTCTTGCATAAAGTCTTAGGGTTGAGACTTATGCAGGTTTAACACAGAGGATGAAGGACTAGGCTGCTAGTCTACCCAGAGCTAGAGGCACAAGGATAAGGCAATGGCCCTACATTCCTGGACCAGGAAAAGTGAGAGCAAAAAAGGGATAAAGAGGAAAATGGCAGCAATTCAGCTGAGGAACGGTACAGGAGTGAATGCTCACAAGCTCTTCTCGTTCTCCTGCCGGTACAAGCAGCTGGCTGCTCTTTTAATAATTCTTTGTCTTCTCCAGAAGCACAAAACACATTCTACATAAAGAAGCTTCTGTTAGCAGCTGCAATGGCTGGTTTCAAAGGCGAGGGGTTAGGTGGGGGAGTAGGAAAGACAAATTTTTTCATGATTTTTTTTTCCCCTGCAAATTTGTTGAGCTAATATGATAAGGAAAAGATATGTGTTAGTGATGTATTATGAAATCAAGTACCACCTGGGTCTCTCTACAGATGGGAACAGCATTAAACAGTACGTCCAATCACCACAGTGAATGTGGCCAGTGCGGGGACAACAAATTCCTTTAGTTCTAGTGTTGCCTAAGCTCTAACGCTACCCAACAGTGTTTCTTACAAATTACTCCTTCATTCATTAGGCCTTCTTTGTTTTTAAGTAACAGAATCCAGCTTAATACAGAGTCAGCAAAATTTATTAAAAATGGCACAGGCATACCTCACCTCACAGAACCCAAAAGGTAATAATCAATGTGGCAGTTGCCAGTGTCATTTTCCTGCTCCAGAATCACCTCGAGGGCTTGAAAAATTCCAATTGCCCTGACAGTTAAGTTGGAATCTCCAGGGTTGGGGACAAAGCATCACTATTTTCTTTTAAAACCCTCCCCAGATGTTTCTAAGATGCAGCTGGGTTGAGAACTACTGGGCTAGAGTAAGAACAAAAGCTCAATTTTATTGAGGACTTGCTGTGTTAAGCCTTATTCTAGGTAGTAACTCATTTAACTTTCACAACTTGATGAGATGGGTACAATTCTCTCTGTCTCACAGATGTGAAACCTGAGGTGCATGGAGGCTTACATAGTCCAAGAAGGGTATGAAAGTGGATGGGTATGAGACTTGCTGTGGGTCTTGAAGGGTGTGGGTCAGTCAGAATGGCATGGCAGGACAGGAATGAGCCGGGTACAGTGCGCCAGGGGGAGGTAATATTTTGTACCATATGACCAGGAGATAAAGACACTCTGGGGACACTCAAGCTATCTATAGGGATGATTTTACTCCTGGGGAGGAGATATAGCCTCCACATGAACCCCAGTGTGGCAAGCATGTGGCAATTGAGAACAGGGAGTGAGGAAGTAGTGTTATTTTTAACCAAAGCTGCAATGGAAGAATTTAGGGCGGTAGAACACTGTCACTAAGACCAGAGTTTGGCTCAGATGGCAAAGCTGACACCCTCTCCCTAGAGAACAACTCTGGGAAACTTTTAAGGTCAGCAAGGGCTAAAGGACTTTGGGTGTTAGGAACCATCAACAGCAATTCTGAGCCCTTCTCATGACTTTCAAACCTGACCACTAGTTTTGTCCACTAAAAAGGTTAGAAATAATGACAAAAACACTAGCTGTGATCATCCCGAGGACCTAGATTAGGTCTTGAAATACAATATCCTCACTAAAGTAAAAAACAGGCAAACAGAGACTCTTCGAGTAATGGCTGAGCCCTGGTCTGGATAGAAAATGTACAAGATGACCCTGGAACATGTTGTCTTCCTGGATAACAAGGAAACTACCAATTATTATACTAGGGTCATTTCAGAAATTGAGAACCATCTTGAAGAGAATTTAATTGGCAAAGATGGAACAATTTGAGTATAAATGATAATGATTGCAATGGCTTGAAATCCATCAAATATATTTAAATATATGAGTTCATAATTACATATGTTCAGTCCTTTTTGGAGAATGATAGGAAACCGATTTTTAACCTTGAAAAGCAGTAAGTAAAGGGAAAAAAAATCAAAGCTGTAACCTGCTTTCCCCTTATGATCTTTATCACAGGGTAACCAAGAGTAGATGAGGGGAATTTTCTCTTTATAAATGTACTCCAACTATTAACTGAAAAAGAAATGATAGAATTACAGTATCACCATTTTTACAAACTCCAATGTATTACTAGGTATAGGCATTAAGCATCAATGGCTTCTAACATCACTTAAATCATAAAAGTAGAGGCAACCAGACATTATGTGCCTCCAGTACTTTTGCCAAAGGAATCGAACCTGAGTCCAAGCCAGTTTCTAGGTCCAGCTACCAATTTGCAGGAGCTTGGTGAATTATTCATGAATATGCAATCAGCAAATACAGACTGTGGGACCCTCTGCAGGTCAAACAGACCAGGTTCTTCCACAGATAGATTTACAGGAAAATTAAGAGATGGCAGGGAAGCCTCTAGATTACAAAAGACTGAAAGAGATGTAAAAGACATATCAAAGCTCTTTAAATGTCCAAGACTAAAATGTAGTGTCTATGGATGCACACCTGGATGAAAAGAAAAAACTATAAAAATGGGATAGTGATTACTTGTTGGGGGAGAATGGAAGGGAACTGTGATTGGAACGGGGGACCTAGATGGGCTTCTGGGGTAGTGGCAAAGGTCTATTTCTTGACCTAGTGGTAGTTATATTGGCATTTGCCTTGGAATAATTCATTGTCACACATTTGTATGGTTGTCCATATTTGTGTTTTGTTTAAAATATTTTTTTTTCAAATAAAAATCAAGCAGAGTGATGCTAGTGAGCTTTGGCCCTGGCAGGAGAGCATCTCCACCCCTCAGTGAGGACAATACTGGAATTTGGGGGCTGTGGGCGCAGTGAAGCTAATTGACGATAAGGGCTGTGAAAGAGCCACACGGACTGAAGCGTAAGTTCAAGGTTGACTAGGCCTTGAAACCCCAGTGCCAAAGGCCTTGGGCAACCATAAAAATGCATTTAAAAAAATAAAAGTATTTCCATTTCAATGACTCAGAAACGCTTCTAGCCTGCTGGGGTGCTTCTCTACCCCCATGGCCACCTCCACCTCCTGTTCATTTATTATTTCTATAAATATTTATTGCAGACTTACAATATGAAAAGCACTGTGCTAAGCACTGAAGATTCAGTGGAGAAGAAGGCAGACATACTCTGCCCCCTTGCAGCTTATATCCTAGGGAAAGAGACAAAATAACTGCAAATGATGATGGGTTCCACCAAGGAAATAAGCAATATGATATGCTAAAGCAGAGAGAAATAGGAACGTGAAGTGCTGCTATAGCTAGTTGGTGAGGAAAGGCCTTAGAAGAAGTAATGTGTAATCTGGAACCTGAGAAATGAGTAGGAGTCAGTTATGGGTAGAGGAGGTGGGAGAACATTGCCGAAGGTGGAAGTAAAAAAAACCTGAGGTAAGGAAGGCGTTGACAGATTGGAAGAGCTGAAAGAAAATCATTGTGGCTACAATTAGTGACTGGGAGGCAAGTGGTACAAGGTGAGAATGGAGAGGGACCCAGTTCTGTAGGGGCCTGGAGGCCACACTGAGGAGTTTGGCTTTTATTCTAGAAGCAGTGGGCAGCTGTATTGGGTTTAAAGCAGGGGAGTTGCATGATACAAATTAAGTTTTAAGACCACAAACTGTTGGTTTAGAGAGAATAGATTAGACAAGAGGGGAAGCAAGGAGACAAGAGGGTGTTGTGGTGGCCCAGGAAAGAGAGGATGCTGGCATGGGTGACAGTGGTGGCAATGCAGATGGAGATTGAGATGTTATGCCACTAGAGCCACCAAGACCTGCTGAGGGATTGATGGTCAGCAGAGGGTGAAGGAGGGAAAGGATTAGATACTCAAGAGTAGGAGTAGCAGTCTGTAACTCAGTACAGTTGTCAATATACAGATGACATTTACGTCATGGGACCAGATGGGATTGCAAACAGAGAGAGTATAAAAGAGAAAAACAGAAATAAGAATGGAGGGCCCAGGGACATGCCTTAACAAATAGCACCACCTAGAACAGGGGTTGGCAAACTTTTTCTATAAAGGGCCATAGTATTATTTTAGGCTTTGTGGGCCATACCATTTCTGTCATAACTACTTATCTCTACCATTGTGGTATGAAAGCCACCATACACCATATGCAAACCAATGTGTGCGGCTGTATTCTTACAGCACTTTATTTGTGGGCAGCGAAATTTGAATTTTGTATCATTCTCAGGTGTCATGAAATATTCTTGTTTTTTTTCAACTCATTTAAAAATGTTAAAACCCATTCTTTTCTCATGGGCATAACAGGCATTGAGCCAATTTGGTCCATGGGCCATAGTTTGCCAACCCTTGATTTAGAAATCGGAGAGAAGAGAAAGGGCCAGCTGGCAAGACCAGAGGAATGGCCTGTGTGGTAACATTAAAGGCCTATAGCAACCCTCTCTGAAAGGGGAATCCCAACAGTGGTTAAGGTCACCAGGTGATAGAACAGAGAGCACCAATAGCAGCTGCAGAAAAACTCGTGGTGGCCTGAGAAAGGCTAGGCCCCCTGGACACTCCAGGTGGGTTAAAGACCAAGCCTCTTGTTCTGATTCTACTAGTTGAGAATTTTGAGCCAGGGACTATTTTCATGACCAGCACAATCATCCCCATATTCTTAATTCTTCTTACCCCAGCTCATGAAAAAAGGACGAAGGAAATGAAATACACAAAATATTGTAAATCTGGGGCATCTTTTTTTTTACTATGGGGATAAAAGAATCATAAAAAGAACCACTTATCATTCATGGTAATGATAATACTATGTAGACTGTGGTAGACAGAATGTTACGACAGCACCTTGTATGGGTTGAATTGTGTTTTCTGAAACGCATGTGTTGAAGCACCAGCCTGCAGTACTTCAGAATGTGACCTTATGCTGAAGTAGGGTCATGGCAGATGACTTAACTATAATTAAGTTAATGAACTATAGTTAAGATGACTTACTTTTAAAGATAAAGTCATGCTGGAGTCGGGTAGGCTCTTCATCCAATATGGCTGGGGTCCTTATAAAAGGGGGAAATTTGGATGCAGACACACACACAGGGAGAACAACCATGTGAAGAAAAAGACAGGGGCAGCCAGTTAGCTCAGGTGGTTAGAGCACAGGCTCATAACACTAAGGTTGCTGGTTCGATCCCCACATGGGCCACTGAGCTTCACCCTCCACGACTAGATTGAAACAACTACTTGACTTGGAGCTGTTGGGTCTTGGAAAAACACACTGTTCCCCAATAAAAATTTTTTTGAAAAAGGCAGAGATTGGGGCAGCACTTCTACATGACAAGAAATACCAAAGACTGCCAGCAAAGCACCAGATGCTAGAGGAGAGGGATGAAACAGAGTTTTCCTCATAACACTCAGAAGGAAACAACCCTGCTGATACCTTGATCATGGACTTCTAACCTTCAGAACTGCAAGTCAATGTATTCTGTTGTTCAAGCCACCCTGTTTGTTAGGGCACCTTGTTAGAGCAGCTCTAGGAAATGAATACAGCACCCAACATCCCGGCCCCCAAGTGTCCACACTGTATAATTCTGTGAGTGAGACTTGTGAATATGAAGGATGTCAATCCTTTCATTATGTTATATTGTATAATGACAGAAAGGATTTTGCAGATGTTCTAAAGTCCCTAACCAGTTAATTTTGAGTCAATTAAAAGGGCAATTATTCTAGATAGGCCTGACCTAATCAAGCAAACCCTTAAAAGGAATTGGACTCTTCTCTAAGACAGATGTTCAAAGCATGAGAGCATGAGGGTCAATGGAGAGGGCCAGGGTGTGAGAGTGGGCTCTAGAAATCAGAACATCCCCAGCCAATAGTCAGCAAGAAAACAGGCTCCTCAACCTTTCAACCACAAGGATTTGAATTTCACCAACAACCTGAGTATGCCTAGAGGGGAACACAATGCCCCAGGTAAGAAAGCAAAGCAGCCTGGCTGACACCTTGATTTCATCTTGTGTGGCCCTGAGCAGAGAAACCAGCTCCACCAGGCCCAGGCTTCTGACCTACAGAGTTCGGACATAATAATTAGGTGTGTTTTGAACTGCTACATTTATGGTATTTTGTTTTGCTGCAATAGAGATCTAATACATAGACCAAGCTCTAAGCTGCAAGAATAATAATAAGGTATTTCAAAACAGCCTAACTGCAATAGCGGAGTGGGGCATTTCTTATTATTTTATGTTAGAATCTTCATCATAAATAGGAAAAGAAGTTAAGAGCAGGAAAGCACTTTAGATTTCCAAAGTGCAGTAGGGAAAATAAAGTTTTCGAACGCACTAAAAATAATTCTAATTGCCATCAATTGGTAAGAAGCACTCCGTTGAAAAGAGGTCTTCTGTATCTGAAGAAACATAATGAACCAACCCCCTCACCTTTCAGTCTCCAAGCTACACGTGTGGCTTAATGCAGACTATTGAAGCAGGGAAGGGGGTGAATTATCTTCTTCCTCCCACTCTCACCCACCCAGAAGCAATTAGTGACAGGGAACAAAGAAAGCCACGTGCCTTCTCATTCTAAGACTCAGGAGGATGGAGCCAGGTGGGGAAAGTCGGTGCCCTGGGAAAGGTCTGCATCATGGGAATAATTTGACAGAAGCTAGGCAGTTTATTGACAGTGGGTAACATTAACAGACTAACCAGTGGGTTTTCCCGGTTCAACTCCAAAGGCCATCTGCTTCAGAACCATGAAGCACCAATGTGGCAGATCAAGTTCAAAGGCAGTCTGTGAAGAATTCTCTTTTGCTGGAGGGAGACCAGCCTTTTGTTCTAGTCAGGCCTTCAACTGATTGGATGAGGCCCATCCAGGTTATGGAGGACAATCTATTTACTCAAAATTTCTCTTTTTTTGTGGGGGAGGGGCGGGGGTGGGCATCAAACCGCTGTTGCTCAGAGCTCACACTCTTGAGCGAGCTCTTAACCAACTGAGCCACTCGACCGGCCCACAAAATTTAGATTTAAATGTTAATCTCACCCAGAATAGCCTTTCAAAAGTACCCTGAATAATGTTTGACCAAATATCTGGGCACCCCACAGCCCAGCCAGTGAACACATAAAATTAATCATCACACCAACTAAAAGGTATATATTGCCCTTGTTTTGCATGTGAGGAAACTGAGGCTCAGAATTCAGGGACATACTCAATTAAGTAGCTGGTTGGAGGTCAGGCTACAATCAAACCCAGTCTCTCTGACTTCAGGAAGTTGGGTGTATGGTGAGTGTCATTAAATCTCACCTGGAGAGAAAATACAGTTCTCTCCGATCCACATTAATAACCCTCAAACTGGTATTCAATCAACTTGCAAGATTTAAACCCATACTGTGCTGTCAGGAAACTAAAATCACATCTTGGAGACAAAAATTAAACAGCAGCAAAAATGTGTGGCAGGTCTTATTTTCTCTCTGGTACAGGTGCTCAAGGGGGTTGAGTTGCACCCCTGAGTCAGGCCTGAAGTGGGTGGCTGTGCCGGGACCAGGACCCAGGTCCATCCACCT
This sequence comes from Hipposideros armiger, assembly GCF_001890085.2. Classification (NCBI taxonomy): domain Eukaryota; kingdom Metazoa; phylum Chordata; class Mammalia; order Chiroptera; family Hipposideridae; genus Hipposideros; species Hipposideros armiger. The sequence goes on along the minus strand of NW_017732707.1, from coordinate 24,780 downwards.
CTCCTGCTACCAGAACCTCTCCCTTCTCAGGTGACCCCAGAAAAGAGGGAGCACTCAGACTGGGGGATGAGAACTTAACATCAAACGATTTTATTTTGTGAGGGAGATTGCCTGCTGAGGTCCATTGAGACAAGAGAGTAGATATTCCAAAAGCCTCTTCTTCCAGTGGGATGTAGGAAAAAACGTATTCCCCTAGGATAACCAGACAAGGACTACAGGATAGTCACGTGGCAAATGTCTCGGGGCCCCATCCTGCTTCCCACACACATTGCCTGTACATCAACCCTTTATCTGTGCCTCTACTATGGTGGTGAAGCCGAGTTCCAGCCTTTCGGGAAGCCGACTGCCTCTCCACCCACAGCCCCCATGTTTGACCCCAGGTCTGCCGCCCAGTGCCTGCCTCCTGCCTGGAGATGGGCGGCGGGACCACTGGTGACACCTAGTGGGGAAGGCGGCTGCAGCAGCCGAAGAGCCAAGACGCCTAGTTTGAATCACGACTGATCTTTGGACAGGAAGCCCGCAGGAGTTCACGATATTTCCCAGGAGGGAGAACCCCCGCGAAAGAGTCACGAGATTTGAATATTAGAAAGAATGTGACTTCATTTGTTACTATAAGCTGGTCAAGGGGCACCTATGTTAAAAAGCACAGGAAAAACAGGTGGCCTTTTCTTGATTCTGGTCCCCAGAAAAGAGTCAAGTGAAGATTTCCACAGTCAGACCCCTGTTTCAACCCACTCCCGTCCCTCCTCCAATTATCTGCATTGTCCACTGTCCACCCAGCTTGGAAGCCACTAGTCATATGTGGCTATTTAAATAAAATCAATTGAAATCAAATGGAAAAACCCAGCCCTTCACTTGCACCAGCCACGTTTCAAGTGCTCAGCAGCCACATGTGGCTGGTGGCTAACAAGCCAAACAGTGCAGATTATAGAATATTTCCATCATCACAGAAAGTGATAATGAATAAATGCTGGTCTACCGGCTAAGACTATTTTCCCGAGGTGTCCTTTACATTATTTTTCTTTTATCAAAGTTTTCTTTGGAAAGAAGAAAAGACAGGAAACTGGTGGAACTGTCATCTTGTTATATACTTCATCCACAGGGAAGCACAGACTGACAGATTTGGCTTGAACTGGGGTTTTTCCAGATGCCACACTACTGTGTCTTTTTCCCAAGAACATGAGCCGTGTAGGCGTGTGTGTTTCAGGCTCCATTTGTCACTGGAGGTTGACAAGGCATTCTCTCCGAAATAACTTTTTTTTCAGACGTCTGACAAAAATTGCTGAGTGAAAATGTTTGGGGTCCTCTGGTCTGGATGAAGGAAGGCTCTTTTGGTACACAGACTAATCAGGTTTTAAGGCAAAAAGGAAGTCTTGAACCAGGGTTCACTGGACTGGCCACCAAGACCCAACCATCCCACAGGATCTCTTGGTGCTTTATTCATTCACTCATTCAACCAACGTTTACTGAGTGCCTACTCTGTGCCAGGCACTATTCTAAGTTATGAGACTACAACCATGAGCTGAACACAGACCTTCACCGATGGAGCTTACACAGGAGGGGGTGACCCCACGATGTAAATATGGCACATCAGTATAACGGATCCAGGTCAACCGTGTGAGATAATAACAACAGCTACCTTGTTTTGAATTTATAATCCTTATTCAGTACCAAGCACTGACCTCTCTGCTCACCATAGATTAATTAATCCTCACAGCAGCCATGTTGGGTCTCAGGTACTGTTATTCTTGTCTTCCATATGTGCAAACACACTCATGAAGTAAAGCAATTTGCTCAGTCACACGACTGGTACAGGGACAAGCTAGCATTCAAATCCCAGCTTCACTGATTCCAAAGGGAGGGGGGAAAGTATATGTTGTCAGGAGGCCTGAGTTCCAAGCTCAGTTGTTACCAAGTAGCTCTGTGGCCCTTGGGCTAATCACGAAATCTTCCTGGGCTCATTTCTTTCTCTGTAAAACGAAGATGTGATACTAGGGAATGGTTAAAATCCCTGCAAATTCAAATATTCAGTGATTCTAGACTACTAGGAGGGACCTGTACCTCTGCAGATAGAAGAAATGAACAAGCCACAGACTCTTCCAGTGGCAAAAGCAGTTAGATACAATGCAATGCCCTCCGTGTTAGGAAAATAGAAGTTGCTATGGAAACAGAGGAAGCGCACATAAATCAGCCTTAAGGGGTGTGGCAGGGGAGTAATCAGGAGATAACTTCCTGAAGGAGGTACTAGGTACACAGCGTCCTGCAGGGGCAAGTATAAAAGTAAGGGTGTTGAAAATGTGGAGGGGGGAGAATGATATGCTGGGCAAAGAGAACAGAAGTGCCGGAGCCTACGGGGAGGGTATTCAGTGTGGTGGTGTGCTGTTGGGAAGGAGAGAAGTGTTCACTTGAGTCCGAGGGTGTTTGTAGGGCAACACTGAACTGTGCTGCAGATGAAGAGGACCCACATCAGCAAGGTTACTTGTCACCAGCTAAAGATGTCATCCACTGAAGAGCACCATAAATATTTACCCTATGCTTTCACACACAGCCCTTTTGTAGTTTGTTTACAAAGCAATTCCACCTGCCCAGACTCACCAAGCTGCTCCCTGGCCCAACCAGGACTGCAAGTTCAAGTCAGAGATCCAGCTTCGATTCCACAGACAGCTGGCCAAATCCGGTGGTTGGTTGGCAGATAATCCGGGGGGGGGGGGGGGAGCTAAAAACAAGAGAGTTTCTATTGAAGGTGGCTTTGAAAAAAACTGGGGGTAGGGGCCGGGCGAGTGGCTCAGTTGGTTAAGAGCTCGCTCAAGAGTTTGAGCTCTGAGCAACAGCGGTTTCGAGTCCAGCCCGAGCTGAGCAGCAGCTGAGCTGCCAACAGGTAGCAGGATGGCTCAGCTAAAAAAAAAAAAAAAAAAACTGGGGGTGCTATCCTGGAATCTAGACTAAGGCAGTGGAGGTCTGGAATCAAAACTGCCCTGGTGAACATTTCTCCTCCACTGTTCTTCCAGATTAGGTAGGTTTCGGAACCTACATCTCAGGAGGGCACATCCTGTTGGGCTTATCAGAATTTCCTGCAGGGCTTTGTCACACTTTACATAGCCTGTCACTGAGACTCTGTGCCCCCCACTTCACCCCAAGGCCTTCCTCCCTGCCCAGGCTCACACGCTTCCCCTCCTTAAAGGAAACTAGCCTCTCTGTCCTCTGTGACCAATGGGTGAACAGAGCCTCCCACGGGCCTGCTGGGTGGGGATTCCGCTGAGAACCACCTCCTGGGTGGTCAGATGGGCACAATAGCAGTGCCCACCTCAGGTTGTTGTGAGGACTCAATCAACTGAAGCTCAAAAATGACATTAAAAGGCAGCCGTGCCTGGATGCCTGGCGCACACATGGATATTTGCAATTTTCCTTTTTTAATTTTATTGAGAAACAGTGTGTTTTTCCAGGACCCATCAAGCTCCAAGTCAAGGAGTTGTTTCAATCTAGATATAGAAGGCGCCCCTCAGTGGCCCATGTAGGGATCGAACCAGCAATCTTGGTGTTATGAGCTCTGCACTCTAACCAACTGAGCTAACAGACCACCCCTGGATATTTACAATTTTTAAGGAAAAGATTAATAAACATGACCACTTAAAACTTTCCAAACTTTGCATGTTAAATAACAATAACAGTAAATACTATATCCAAAGGGCTCACTTCCTTACCCAAAGCTTTCTCAACTCAATAAGAAAAACACTCAAGTCCCACAGTTGACTATTAAAAAGAACCAATTAGTCGATGACCTAATTACTGAATGTGTGTGGATTATCTCATTCATCCTCACACAACATGATGAACTACACAATTACAGCCCCCAATGATGAGCAGTGACCATGATAATGGGCTCAATCGAGATGTGTGTATTTTACAACGTCTCTACAGCACAATCTGTAACACACATTCTTCAAATGAAGGATTTATGTCTCAGTCCCCATTTTGTGATCTGGGGCATAATTCTCTCTCCATTGGCTTTGGTGGCCAGAAGTAGCTGACATTTTCAATCCTGCAGCACCAGCAAAATGAAATTTCACACACTCGCATTGTTCTTGACGGTGTCTATCAACGCCTAGCTAAACAAGGTGTAATCTATAGCTCAGAACTGCAAAAGGGAGAGATTCCCGAGGCCACCTGATTGTGAATCCATGGGCTTCCCTTCACTGTAAGAAGCCACGGGCTCCACCATCAGAGCACTTAGAGAAGGTGCACAGGTGCAAGTTTAGGAGAGGTGTAAGTTAAGGCAAACGTGAGGTGCCTACTGGACGTCCAGACGGAGGTGACCAGGGCAGACTGGTTTGCAGGTCTGTCACTGTGGAAAGAAAGAGAGCTTGGTCAGGAAGCCAGAAGAAGGAGGGGTCCCAATGTACACAAACCCCCCACCCTGGAAAGATGTGGGGAACAGGGTGTGGCTCACGCTGTGGCCACAAGACAGCACTGTCATCCAGGACTGTTGGGTGGCCGGTTATCTTATTAGCTGCCATTTATTGAGCACCTACTACATACCAACTGCTATTCTATATCTCATCATTTGTGTTAATAGGATAGTTTTGAATCTGATAATCCCAACTTGGTGCCCACCTATATGAAAACCTTTACCTCCTTTGCCATTTTAACAATAAGGTTAAATCCTTTGTGGAAAGAGAACTAAACTTAGCAGTTGAAAGTCTTGGGTTCAAATCCTGATTCTCCACCTAATAGCTGCGGTCCAAAAGACATTCCTGAGCCTCAGTTTTTTTCATATTCAAAACAGAAATCATCATCATTGCCTCATAAAATAGTCATCAGGAGTAAATAGGACAATTTGTGTGAAACATAACTTATATGATGGGCTCTCAAATAAGGTTTGTTTTAAGAAAACAATAATACTATGAGGGAGAATACCAATTCTTTCATTTGGCTGAGAATATATATTATTAAACATGATTCAAGGGCCATCAGTTAAAGCTTACAATTCTCAAACCCCAAACCCTCCCTGGTCAAACCTCCCTGCTGTCTCCTGCCTCACTCTTGATTCCTCTCTTGTGCAAAGACTTCAGCAGTTAGTGATCTCCTTCTCCCCCTCCATGTTCACCACAGAGCCCTCTGCAGCCACACAGCACTTAATACAAAGCAGGCATTTGCTAAGTGTTGGTTCAAACAGTATTCAGTCTTAAAGGTTTTGGGGTTGTACTGGCATTTGACTTGTGTAAATGAAACTATTAGTCCCCAACATTAAATTTAACTCCAGTTGATTTAAAAACTCCTCTATATCACATATCCATTAGGTTGGTTTTATATGCAGGAAGTATTTGCTTTGTGGTATTTGGCTAACTTTTAAAAATCTAGTAAGTTCAAACACCTAGGCGGTGAAGAATGAGTCGCCAGGGGAAAAGAAGACAGGAAAAGAAAGGCAGAGAGATGCATCAAAAGCCCCAAGGATAACATACTTGGTTCCAGAAAGAGGCTACATAACTTGTGGGGGTTTTGACAATTATCGTGAGTTCCGGGATGTTTAGCAGTTGGGGTGGCCTTCATGTGTGCCACTAACAGCAATGTTCAAGAAGGCCACAAGATGGCGATATTACTCCAGGAGTCCCTTGCAGTCCCTTCCACCCATTGGCTGTCTTTGTTCACAGGCATCCCTCTCTAGAGAATGTCATCAGTGCCTTTGTTCATTTTCTGTCACTTCGTGCTCCTGGCCTTCCCTTCAGCCACTTTCCCATCGCCAGCCCTAATACATAAAATAAACTCTACTGACTTTATTGCTATTTGTTACATTTTAAAAATAGTGTTATGGTCTCTGCTCTTAATCGCAAGAGCCGATGAAATCAAGTCTTGTTTTAATGGGAAATCTAAAATAAACCAACAAAAACCCATGTGAGATTGACCTTTATCTTGTTGTAAGAGATGGAAGCTCCCACTTTAGGCAAAGATAACGTCTTAAGCTGTGGAGGGGCTGCAACCCCCTTAAGACCGCAAAAGAAGGAGGCTGGCTGAGCCCTGCTCCAGAGAGAACAAAAACCCAAACACCATAGTTAAAATTTTTTTTATTATGGAAAATTTCAACAATGCAAAAGTAGACAGAATATATGACAGACTCAGATACCATTCTAAGGTGTAGCTGAAAATATAAACCATGAGAGGCTGTGAGGAAAATGTAAGCTCCCAGTTTGCTGAGGACACTTAAGGTGTAAGTTCCCAGCCTCCTGGGTCTGCCCGCCTCAGGCCCCTCATGATGTAAAGTCCTTACAAGAGGTCTCTGAGGGTAGTTGGGAACCCGAGCTGTGCAGACACCAATTTCAGCACCAGAAAGGATTTGAATCCTAGATTAGTGTCCTGTCACACAGGTGTTTTTTAACTGGGTGGCTTCTAGGGACATCTGGATGCCCCCAAAATTATATGTATGGGCATTTTCCTAGGGAGAACACCCACTGCTTCCAACAGATTGTCAAAAGGGTCTGTAGACAGCCGCCCATTGCATCCTCAACCCCGGACCAGGAAAAAAAAACAGCCATAAAAACCACTGTAATCATACTGATTATGCTGATCCCGTTGTTCTTCTCTAATGATCATGTCATTCTTTTAAATATGATAGCCTTTGAATGCTTTAATAACAAAACTGCCATGGGGAATTAAGAAAAACAAGCACAGAATTTTCCTGCTAAAATCATTTATTATTTTGAAATGTCATATGCTCCTCCTTCTAGTGATTGGATAAAATCCAGCATAGGTGAACTGTTTTCTATATTTGAGATTTTATATCCATATACTATAATTGTATAATTGTAGAACTTTTAATGACAGTAAATTGTTTTTAGGTACTTTATACTGGAAATATTTAGCTGTATTGATTTCATACCTTTGAACGGAAACCAACAATTAACGATATTAATTTTAAGTATGTTTGATAACAATGATAATCCAAATTCATTAGTAAGTAAATTTGGGTAAAATGTGCTTTGCTCTAAAATCCATTTAATGCATTTTTTTACACAGATATTTCAGAAGTCATTGTGGAAATAAACACAAACATACACATATTTATTCACAGAAAATGCCATTATGACTTTAATATTAAACATAGCTGTCATAGTTCACAGAAAGAGCATAAAGTGCAAAAGCTCCATTTCAAAAGGCCTTAAATCACTCCCAAAGCAACGGAGATTAAATGCTACCACAGACAGTGAGCACACCAGCCTTATACGGCACACTAAAGTGTGAAATATAAAAGAAAGAATATATCTGAAAATGCTCTATTTGCTCTGATTACATACTGTGGTCATAAAATAGTGTTAAATCTGGTTCAAAATATAGGGAAAGATACAATTCAAACAATTAGAGTAGGGGCCATTAAAAAAAATCCGTAGGAAATGTTGTCTATAAAATCCACTGAGAATCCCAACCTGGCCTGAGACTTCTGTTTTGGCCAGCTGGAACGGCAGCACCCAGGCAAAGAGCTGGCTAAGAAAGGCTTTCCAAGTTCATTTAGGGAAAAGGAGCTCTGAGGGGGGTTCTGGCTGGTCTTCAGCCCTCAGCTGTCCCCCAGAGGTGGTCGCATGTCAGGGAGGGACAAATCCCAGTCCTGGAGCCTCCCACACAGCACCGGGGAACATAAGCATGATAGACTGCTGAGAGATGTTTTTCACACATGAGAAATCCTACCAACAGAATAGGTGATGGTATTTTTACAAAGCCCATGTTTGATGACTATCAAGCTTGGTCCCCCAATGGTACATCTTTGATTCATAACTAATGTTTTAGGCACTCTTCAGAGGGACAGGAACAAAGTTCCCCCAAAACATAGCTTGTTACCAAACAGATTCAGGTATCTCCTCCCCATACACCTTTAATACGTTCACTGAAGTCTTGTTTTATAATAATATAATCATAAAGGGGAGAAAAAGATTTCTCTTTCTAAAAATCAACAATCAAACACTATAAAACAAGAATCATTAAAAAAAAAGAATCATTGATTTAAACAATCACTTGGTAATACTGGTTTTTTTAATAAACTAAATCCAGTTCCTTCTGGCTATTGATTTTGGGCAAATTCTAACCAGAATAAAATCTGATAGTCATGCTGAGCAAACGCCATGACCTAACTCCTAAAATGTCAGATGTCCACTTTCCTGCATTAACGGAGGAGAAAAAAACGATTCACTGATTAATAAGCTATTCACTTATTTTAAACCTGAAGACATCAAAACCTGTAAAGCCATCTATTTAACACCTACTTCCTATGGTTCATCAATCCAAGCACAGAAGTGTATCAAAAAGCGGAATCCAGTCCGTTGTCTTAGGGCCCATTGATGTCAAGCTCGGTTCGCAGGCAAGACTCAGTAGTCCGTCTCAGGATCCAGTGACGGGCTAGCTCTCAAGTAGATAGCTAACTCTAGTGTACTTCAAAGCCTGCTCTTCGTGGCATTTATATTCCCTTTAAGCTACAGGGTAAACTGTCAATGCTAAAAGACATCTATTTGCAAATATATTAAGGGCAGTGGGGAGAGACAAGAAGAAAATATACCAAAATATCAAAATATTAACAATGGTTGTCTTTGGGCTATAGAAACACAGGTTGGGTTTTTTTTTCCTCTTCTTGGACTGTTCTGTAGTCTCCCAATTTTATTTAAAGAGCACGTAGTGCTATAAAAGCATTATAAATATAAACATAACTATAAATATGAATGATACCATAAACCTAACTTAAAATAAGATCAGTATATTCCTACCCTCTTGATTTACCGTCCCATGCTGGCAAGCTACAGTGACTGCTGTTCCAAAAGAAGACATGTTTTTGTCTTCCTCACATATGTCCCATTCCACCCTTCGTTCTCAGCCCTCATCTCATTAAAACCAACCTCTTGAAGGGCATTGTGTTTTTCACAACAAAAGCATTCCTTCTGAATTTAGTCATTTGTCTTGCAGTAGAGGAATGGAAATAGCCACGTGAGTCTGGGCACTTAACTTCCTCACTTCCAGCAGAGTCACATTTTATCCTTATTTCCAAAGGACACTCAGAAACTTCCAGAAGGTCAAGGTCAAAGCCTTGGGAGATGGCCATAGTGTTCCCTGGGAAACAAGCCCTGCATCTGATAGGGGTAAATGGTCCTTCCTTGAGTGTTGGAGCAATGCTCCCCTCACTGAGGAAACTTCGAGACAGAAATTAAACCTCACACACATGCAAAAAACATTTCCTACTCCCCTCTCTCTGCTTCTCCTTATCTACGCTTCCACACTAAGACAGTTGGGCTTAAAATACATCAAACCTCCTACTTGAGCACATTTTTATTCTGCAGAATGGATGGGACCAGAATCCATGCCTGCCAAGTAGACCTGAAGTGAGGACAATCAGATATTTCCCTTTTAAAAATTCTAGACTTGAAACCCGAAGGATTTAGCTGTTTTCAAATTCTGTTTCATGAACCACCTAGGTCTCATAGAGCTATATTAGAGGTTCCACAAATATTTAATTCAAATATCATTTTTTAAATATGTTTTTAAACTATAATACAGCAACATGTACACCCATTCAACACCAAATTTTCCACCTTGGAAACCACCAAATTGTTAATTTGCATTTTCACTGCCTGATATATTAAGGAGATGCTCTAAATTTAACCTTAAAATAAATTTCAGCTAAAAATTACAATCTATGTCACACGTTAGGGTTCCATTCTTACTGCAAACAGGGTTCTGCTGCTAAAATCATTGGAAAACCATAGAAGTAGGATAAAGTCATTCATTTTTAAACTCTGAATTCAGTTCCTTAATACACGCTTCACCTTTGATGTTGTGCAAATTCTAATGAGACTAAGAGTTCCTGGACATGCTAAAAACTGCTGCTGCTCAACTCTCAGAGACAGGACAGTGACGTGATTCCTGTCCATACATGGACAGTCCGTCCTGCCCTCTCACAATGGAATGTTGCAAAGCAGGAAATGCCTGAGTTAAAATGAGTATCCCTGAGGTCTTGAGTTCCCACCTCACACCTTCAAGACAGGTTTGGAGTCTTCCGTTCATCCCAATGAGGGGATTTAGTTGTAGCCAGTGTCACTTTCGGTGAGAAAGACTCAGAAGGCAACAGATTCACCCTGCTGCACCAGTGACCCAAAGCAGCCGGTGGATAGTTACTGCGAGCACTTGAGAAAAGCGAGCAAATGCTCAGAGAGAACCACAGGAAGCACCTCACACTGTGAGAGTATGGAGTGTAATTCCCACAGCAAAAATATTAGAGAAAGAAGAGGGGAGCTTCTTGAGGATCATTTCCAATAGGATAGCACACAAGAGGCTTCTAACGAGAACAAGTTTCCAAAACTTCATGTTTGCGCCAAATTTTGAACCAGGACCCCCAGCAAAAGTGTCCTGAGCCCTTTGGCAATGTTACAGAGATCAAGCAGTAAGGAGGGGTGGAGGCGGTGTATGGACTACTCATCACAGCTATGCCTCTGTGTGTTTGAGGCTACTGAGCTGGGGTGGGGGACAGACAGTGTCAACATTGTCATCAACGTTTCATCTTCAAGAATGGCTTAATGTGGAGAGCAGTTTTTGGCATCGAGGTGTTTTCTCATTAGCATATTCTCATCTGAAGTCAAGTCTCCATCTATCAGTAGAGGTAGAAGTAAGAGGATTGACAAAAGCATGAAAACCTGGGTTATTGAGAGCTGTAAGTGGAGAACTAGCTTCCTCAGCCACAAGCCCCAGGAGTGTTTCATTTGATTGGTTTGGTTTTAAGAGTTTTCCCAAATGAAAATCTCTGGCATTGTCCATCAGTTGTGAGTATTGCCTGTCACAGGATCAATCTGTCAACAGGAATGGTGGGGTCGGAGCAGGCAAACTCTCCAGGAAGCGAGTCATTGTGCATCACTGGGTCCCCCAAGTGACTGCTCTATCATTGCCACAAAGGATGCAGCCCAACAAGCCACTGCATCTGGAAGTGACACTGAGAAGATACACCTGGTGCCCTCAGCCCTCCACTTTCCATCTTTGGGAAAGGGGAAGACACTCACTTCTCCTCAGGCAGAGTGGAGTCCCGATGGTCCACATCAGTTAGAGCCCAAGGGAACAGAATTAAAAAAAAAAAAAAAAGCAGACCCCTCCCTGCCTCCACAACCAACTCTGAGAACCTCCCCCCTCCCCCTCTGTCTTTGCTGAAAAATGCATGAGGAAACATGCAGAGAAGCCAGCCCCCGCCTTCCTATCACGTGATCTTGACTGGTGATTTCTTGTTGGCGCACAGAAGGGATACGTAGGGCACACCGATGAAGGCCCATTTCTCGCTGGGCCAGAACCTGATAACCGGACCTTGCTCAGGGATCTCCGAGGCAGCATCAAAGTAGGCAAAACATACGCAGCCCAGGTAGGCGGCGAGGCAGATGAGGATGTGCCTGCAAAGGGAGACAGGAGGTGAGAACCGGATGTGAGCGATGGCTGGGCTGCCTTCCCGCTGGGCGGCTCCCCTCTCTGGCCTCACAGTCCAGGAATGGCTGGGATGACAGTTCAGGGCCTCTTGTAATCAGCAAGGGGAGAAAGTGACTAACAATCCCTGGAATAGCAGGAGAATGATAAATCTAGAGCAAATAGGGCCTGTTTTAGAATATTCTAAACTATTCCAGCTTGATGACAAACATGCAAATGCCTTTGGGGCTCAACCAAGAAGACAGACCCAAGAATTTAAAACAGGCACTAAGAGGAAGGAATTATACAGCATCCATATTGTGAAGAATTAATTGGAGACAAAAAATGATGACGATGATATGTAAGCATTGGTAAGGAAAGATGTCTGTGATCTAATACTTCGTTTAAAAAAAAAAGGACCAGTTTGCATTATGTGTATAATGATGCTATTTTTATTTTTTTTTAAGTAGAATTACAAAAATATATATACATAAAATCAGAAAGGATATACCTCAGGCTGTTAACAAATTGTTATCTGTCTTTGGTAGATGCAATTATGAGAGCCTCACTCTTTTATGTTGTTTAAATTTGTTATATATTTTTAAAAAAACAAAAACAAACATGTCATTTTATAACTGGGACAAAAAAGTGGTTCAACTTTGAAAAGCAAAGCGGAAAGAACACCAAATTTAGAAACAAATTAAGTTTAAGCCAAAGTTATTACAATCTAATCTTTTAATATCACTTAAATCACTAGTATGACCAGGGAACTCGGATGGACAAAATGTACGATATCTTGAATGAGGTCATATTTATGCAGGTGGATACATTTATTAAAACTCACCAAAGTATACTCTTAAATCTGTGCATTTTATTATCTGTAAATTATAACTCAACATCTATATAAACTGTGTATAAATTCACTAGTGTGAATCAAGGTTGAACTTAAAAAATATCAGGCAATGGATCCTAAGACTGGAATCCCCAGTTTGTGCTGTTTTATTTTGTTTTGTCTTTTGCAGACAATTCTGGAAGTACCCACGCCTTAAACTGAAAATAGATTGGGTCTCATGGTGGATATACACAAGTCTGTACATTCAAGGAAATGGAAGTGAAATTCTTCAAACCATATATTGGGTTGTCAGAAAAGTCATGACGCATTTTTGCAACAAAAACATAGAAAAACTACGTCATGACTTTTCCGACAACCCAATAGTTTGATAGAAGTGAAACTTTATCTGAATCTAGATCTAACAAAGTTTTTCCAACTCTTTACCAAGAAAACTTCTTCCTGAATGTTCTCAATTTACAAGAGACATTCTAAACATATTTCTCTTGGTCCTTGTTGTTGTTTGCAATCAGAAGTCATGGAGGACAGCGAGGGGAAGGTGACTCGGTTTGGGGCTGAAGAGGTTCCTAGGAAGAAAGCCACTCAATTTCCTCCTCAGCTTTCTGAGTGTAGGATTCTGCATACTTTGTGACCTGCTTTTTTTTAACCTAACAGTGTATCCTGAGCATGCCAAAGTATAGGTGCTCTAATTCCCTCTTATCAAACACCTAGGCAGGTTTTATATAACCAGGTGGTGTCGTGAACAATTCGCTTTACTTCTCTGGGACTGTGTCTTCACCTGTAAAATGCATGGGTGAGACTGTCCCTAGATGACCTATGAGGCCCATACTTTCACCTGGTCACTCACACCTGAAAAAGGGAACTTGGACTGACAAAAAAATGTACTGTATCTTGAAAGAGGTCATATTTACCTCCCTGTGGTTCATATTTGGACCACATCCTCGTCCCCACACCTGTCCCAAGCCTTTCCCACCTCCCCCAGCCTAGAGATCTAGCTAGAGCTCAGGTGACAGATTAGGTTTTCAAGTTCCATTATGCTTTAATAATGGAGCTAGAGGTCAGGGGCCCAGGACTTGAAGCATAAACAATTAGGTCTTTTTGTTCTGGCTAAGCCAGCTCCCTGGAGCCCGTTCTGTTTTTGACAATACTTTCTGCTGCTTCTGAACTGTCTGACGGTCTCTGCAAGGACAGAGGGGCACTGGGGCTCTGCTCTGTCCCCTGGGCACACCTGTGCACCCTGCTAAGAGAATGGAGCCTAACTGAAAGTGCAGAGCCCTGGAGTGCAGCCAACTCCCCACAGGCAGGGGCTTACCACACACAGTGCAGGTAGGGAAAGTGGAAGGACGACAACAGCTCACAGAAGGCTCGGTCGCTGATCCAGCAGAAGAGGGCAAGGGTCCACCAGAGGCCCGAGAAGAGGCCCAGCTTAAACACACGCACGTTGTCACACCTGCATGAGATCCAGACAGCAACTCGCTATCAGGCCTGGTTTCCGCCCACCTCACTGGCCACGTCTCTGGTTCCTCACTTCTCCCCAGACCCTTGGCACTGGAGTTCCTACCCAACATACCATCACACCCCTCAAGCCTGTGATGTGAATACCACATGTACACAGATGACCCACAGAGCCATACCTCTCACCTGGGGCTTTCCCTGACTTCAGACTCACTTCTACCTTCTTGACATGTCCACCTGATGTCAATTATACACTAAATTTAACACATCCATATGAGCTCCTAACATTCCCCCACCCCACCCAACCCTGTTCTTCTCCCAGCCCTCTCCAGAAAATGTCATCCCATGCTTTTACAAGTTCAGGTCAACTATATAGACAATTTATTTTGCACTATAAAAAGCAAAATAAACAGGCCTCTAGCCTTGCGATTTAACAGGTAAAATGAAAACTGACAGAAACAAGTATCAACAAATATATAGGCAATTAGTCTGCTACAAGAGGATCTACAAGGTGTGATCAAAAAATATGGTGAAGAGCGGCTGGGTGGTTCAGTTAATTAGAACATGGGCTCTGAGCAACAGGGTTGCCAGTTCGATTGCCATATGGGTCAGTGAGCTGCACTCTCCACAACTAGATTGAAGACAATGACTTGGGCTGAGCTGCCAGTGAGCGGCCGGATAACTCAGTTGGTTAGAGCACGTGCTCTTAACAACAAGGTTGCCAGTTCGACTCCCACATGGGATGGTGGGCTGCGCTCCCCGCAACTATATTGAAAAAGGCGACTGGACTTGGAGCTGAGCTGCACCCTCCACCACTAAGATTGAAGGACAACAACTTGACTTGGAGCTGATGGGTCCTGGGAAAAACACTATTCCCCAATAAAATTAAATATATGTGTGTGTGTGTGTGTGTGTGTGTGTGTGTGTGTGTGTGTGTGGTGAATGTTTAAATAAAAAAAAATTATTACAGTAAAAGATACATTGCCATCTACCCCTCACAAAATACTCCCCCTCGCTTCAAACACACTTATCTCATCATTCTTGCCACTTTCTGAAGCAGTTCTGGAAGTCCTCTTTCTGAGTATCTTTTTTTTTTTAATTGGGGGATTGGGGAGGGGAACCAGCCAAGTTGTTGTTCTTCAGTCTTAGTTGTGGAGGGCGCCAGTCGCCATCTGGCTGCCCGTCAGCAGCTCATGGCCTCTAAGCTCAAGGTGCTGTGTTACAATCTTAGTTGCGGGTAGGTGTAGACACCATCCCATGAGGGAGTTAAACTGGCAGCCTTGTTGTTAAGCGTGCATGCTCTATCCACTGAGCCATCCAGGTGGCAGCTCAGTTCAAGGTACTGAGTTCAGTCCTAGTTGTGGGCGGGTATAGCCCAGCATCGAACAGGCAGTCTTGTTGTTAGGAGCACGTGCTCTCACCAGCTGAGCCATCCTGCCACCTGTTGGCAGCTCAGCTCAGGCACAGTGTCACTGGCCCATGTGGGAATCGAACCGGCGGCACTGTTGCTCAGAGCTTGTGCTCTTAAGCTAACTCTTAACCAACTGAGCCACTCGGCCCGCCCCTCTGAGTATCTTTAGTTGAGCTGTCGAGGCTACATCAATGTCCTGAATCCATTTGAAACGTTTGCCTTTAATGGTCATTTTGACTTTGAGGAAGAGCCAGAAGTCACACGGTGCCAGATCCAGTGACTAAGGTGGATGAGGACACACCGTAATGTTTTTATTTGACAGAAATTGCCATACCAGAAGCGATGTGTGACACAGAGCCTTTCCATTGTGATCACAAAATATGGTGAATGCTGCTGCCAAGTGCCATCCAATGGAAAGGCAGGGATTTTCAATAAGGGAAGCAGCGCATCGAACCTTAGTAACAGTGTGTGACAAGTTTCAACTTGTTCGGTGCAGTCAATTGGGTGTGAGCTACAGTGGAGAGACGGTGTGTTTTAAAGTGTGCCGTAAATCATCCTCCATCATGACAACACTCCGTGTCACACATCGCTTCTGGTATATGGCCATTTCTGTCAGATAAAAACATTACAGTGTGTCCTCATCCACCTTATTCACTGGATCTGGCACCGTGCGACTTCTGGCTCTTCCCCAAAGTCAAAATGATTCAGGACATCGAGGCAGCCACAACAGCACAACTAAAGACACTCACGAAAGAGGACTTCCAAAACTGCTTCAGAGAGTGGCAAGAACGATGGGATAGGGCCGGCCGAGTGGTGCGTTGGTTAAGAGCTGGTTTGGGACGCCAGCTCTGAGCAGCAGGGCCCTGGTTCGGATCCCACATGAGGGCCAGTGACACTGCCCTCTACAGCTAAGAAGGTGAACAACAGCTCGACCTGGAGCTGGGCTGCCGTGAGTCGCTGGCGATGGCGTAGGCTGCAGTGAAGCTGCAGTGGGCTGCCATAAGCTACTGTGTGTGGCCAGCAGCCAGCATGAGTGGCCGGCAGCCGATGTGATCTGTGAAGAGCTGCCGTGAGCGGCCATCCAGAAGCCGGTGACTGATCTGCCTCACCCGGGAAGAGCGCAATGATGATGCCAACTTGGGCCAGTGAAGCAACTTCCTCCACAACTAGACTGAAGTACAAAACGACAGCAACTTGTCTGTTCCCCTTCCCCATATTCCCCAGCGCTGTTCCCCTCCCCCAATTCCCTAATAAAATCTTTAAAAAAAAAAAAAGAACGATGGGATAAGTGTGTTCGAAGCGAGGGGGAGTATTCTGAGGGGGATGAATGGCATTGTGTCTTTTACAGTAACAAAGTTTTTTTATTTAAACATTCACCGTATTGTTTGATCACACTTCATATGTATATTCAATTTAATTAAACCCAGACAGTCTGGCTTAAGGAACACACCCCCACAGAGAGCTAGAGATGCAGAGTGTGTGTCAAGTGGCAAAAGTGAGGTGGAATGTCAGGTGATTAGTCACATGGAGGCAGGGCTGGGCTGACACCTATGAACCAGGGAGAAAAAACACTGCAGAGCCAGGATCGCAGGGAAGCCTGGGACTGTCCCTTCCTGTTTCTAGAGGCACAGGCCCTGCTATATGCCACTGACCAGGCTCATTTGCACTTGGGACTTGTCCAAACCTGGGCTCCATTAGGTTTTATTCCCACTTTTTTCAGGGCTTCTATCAAAATGTCAATGTGAGGTTAAATGGAAAAACAGGACAAAAGCAGGACCCTATTTTAGGACAGAATAATCTGAGAGCATATCTGCCATTTCTCCTCTTCTTGAGCTCTTTTTTTGTATTCTCAACGTTTTTCTTATCAACTCACTCCTATAATCAGAAAAACATCTATTTTAAAATATTTTAGATGTAGCTGAGTCAGTTGGTAATGCGACAACACCACAAATTTCAGTAAATGTCAGGTCATGACCCCAAGTCATAATAAAATTTTGTTTCCTCATGGTCTGAGAGAAGGTTCAGAAAGGACAATGAAAATACGAAAAGACTAGCTCTAGGAATGAGGCTAAAGAGAAAGAGAAAGCTGAAAAACAGTCCCTCCCCTACTTCCTCTGATCAGAAGGGAGGCACAGTGAGAAACATTAGCTGAGATATGATAGCTCATCGCTGACAAGCAGGGAAGATCCTGCAGGGAGACGCAAAGAGGAACAGGGCATCCTGTTGGCTGGGAACTGGATCACAGCAGGTCAACAACCATCTTCTCTTTCCTCGCTGGGACTCAGGCGAGAACTGGGACGTGACAGTGAACACAGGGACCTCGTCCCTGACCATGTGGAGGAACGAAATAACAGCACAAATACTATTTAAATTACAGTCAGGATGGGTGCCAATAAAGAAGAACTTGGGGTGCTATGAGAGCATATTAACAGTTGGGCCCAAACCTGAAGGATGAGAAGGGAACCAAGCAGGAGGGTCCGAAAAAAGGGACAACATGAACCAGAAGGAGCTAGGCCACCTTGGAGACATGGAAGGTTGGAATGGCTGGAAGACAGAATATAAGGGGGAGCTTCATGAGGGAGAGATTAGCAGGCAGGTGCCATATTGAGGATTTTGAACTTGATTGTAATTGCAGTGTTAACTAATAGAAAACTGACTGTGACTAGATGGGGTGGAAGGAAGAGGAAGTTAGGCTTCTGGCTTGAGCAGCTAGGTAAATGATGCTCAATTTACTGTGGCTGGAACTATTAAGAGAACCAATACTGTAAAAGGCAGATCAGGAATCTGGTTTTGGACAAATTGAACTGGAAATGCCTGTGACATGGAGAGTTGTAGAGGTCAGGTAGGCAGCTAGATACATAATGGTGGGGGCAGAAACAAGTACTGGGTTAGAGTCATAAATCTGGGAGTCACCCACATACGTACGGTAATTAAAGCCATGGGAGTAGATGAGGTATTTTGAAGGAACTACAGAGGGGGGGAAGCAGGCAGGTGAGACTGCACCTTAAGGGATCCACACATGCAAAGGTGCATAGAAAAGGAGTTTACAGGAGATACTTAAAAGAAGCTGGTGTAGAGTTAGGACCCCAGCAGGGTGTAGCGTCACAGGAGCTACAGAAAAGAACAGTTCAAGAATGGGGGGAGGGGGGTGCAAACAGCTGAGAGAACAACGCATAAGACCCAGGAGGGCTGAAAAATTATCACTGACTGTACAACCAAGATGGGTTTGGGTACTGAAGTAGGGGCAGAACCCAGAGAGGAGTGGGTTGAAGAGCAAATGAGAAGTGAAGGATGGAGTCAACCTTTAAAGAGGTTTGGCTGTGACATACAGGAGAGATAAAGGGCGGTGGCTGGAGACAGACATGGATTGAGTCCAGGCTGACTGTTAGAAAACATGGAGAGACTCAAACATTTTTACAGGCTAATGGGAAGGACCCGTTAGAGAGAGAGGGATGACACAGTAGACAATTTACAGGAGTAAAGTAGGTATAGGAGAATGGAGGAAATAATCAATAGGTACAAAGACTTACCCTAGATGGAAGGAGGGATATTTCCCGTGATGCTGCATTTGCTAATGTAATGATGAAGACCAATTAGTAGTGATGACTAGCTTTTTAGGGACAAAGATTTTAAATATGGAACTAAAATTATGTGTTTTATAACTACTTACGAAGATTAGAGTATTAAGGGAAAATATGTTTTCCTGCTTAAAGATCACAATTGTGAAGCAGAATTATTTAAACTATGAAATAATCTACCCTAACCACTTGTCTTCCCCCATTTGCTCTTATTTACATATTATGAATTAAAAATATTTTCCCTTTCCTTAAACTACTTTTAATAAAACTATAAGCTAAAATATATTATTCGACTCAAGAGTTACAAGGACTAGACTGCAGTGAATTCTCAAGAAACACAGCTAAGTCCAGAACATTCTATTCACTTCAGGCCTAGTATAAGCCAGAACCACTAGGCTGACTATTACAAATCCATTTCAGATGTCTTCATTAGGTATTTTATTGTGTGTTTTCCTAAGAGCTTCAAGATCTGTTAGCGTTCTGAAATGAGTCTCTTAATTCCCCAGTCCTTGAAGGCTTCTCACAAAACCCAACAAGACAGGACCTGACAGTGTCCTTCCATGTTTAAATACCTCTTCAACCACCTTTGACCCTGCTTGGTATTGCTGACAATCAAAGCAACCCCCAAAGGCAAAGCAACGGAAAGAAATGTGTGTGTGTGTGTGTGTGTGTGTGTGTGTGTATGTATGTATATATCCAAGACAGAGAAAGCTGACTAACACATACACAGCAACTCTCACAAAGGAAGACAGATACAAGACTTCAGTTAAGACACCCCATGTCCATAACAATGAGAGTCATGAATTAAAATGTATTTCTAAAAGTGGACACACACAAAAAAGTAGCATTTTCAAAGATTATTAAAATAAGGGCAGTAGTCAGATGTATTTTAGTTGGGGCTAGAAGATAATAGTGTACATACAAGAACTAAAATGTTTCTGGATATCAACATGAACTCTGAGTATACAATTTCCCAAAGGAAAATGCTTGTGCAAATAGCAAAGGCTTTACTTAATAGGTTGTAAATAAGAAACTTGGTCTCAGAGAAACTAGCAGAGTCAACAGTATTACACCTTAGGTCAAGGTTGTCTTGTATATAGAAATTCATTTCTTTTTCCTTCTCTGTGTAAATGCAACCACCTCTTTTAGGACTTACCTTTTCTCCTTATTCTTGTCATCTGAACAAATCTATTCTCCTTTCTACAGAGTTAAGTGTAGGCAGCTTGGGCTAGGGGCATACAGGTCCTTGAGATGTTCCTACTTAGCTAGCTTTGGACCATTGGGATGTGCTGCACCCACTAAACAGCTGCTCCCCTGTTTCTGAAAATGAGATCATTAACATTTTGAACAAAATCATCAAGCCTGCTTTCCATCCAACAGTCAGGAACTACCTCTTCATGAAGAGTCTAACTCCTTCTCCACACCAGCTCCTTGTTCCTGGAGATGGTGTGTCCCTATCACAGCGACAGACTAAGGGATAGCAAGAAGAACAGCACCCACCTCTTTAGCTCTGCAATGAGCAGGGCAGTGCAGGGAACCCCGAGAGTCATCAAGGAGATGTTGTTGATGGCAGGCTTGACAAACGCCAGACATGTTGTAACTGCAGACAGAACGCAGACCACCGCCTTGAACCTGCCCCTGAATTGGTGAGAGCAAACCAAATCCATTAGCAAAGGAGGTCTTGTTTATCTAATGTTGACAAGGTCCAGGGGCTGATGGTGGGAGTGCGAATACCAACAGCCTAAAAACGCTTCCCACTCACTGGCTCAGTAATTCCACTTGTAGGAATACAACCTCAGGAAATAATCAGAAATTTTCAAAATAGTTAGCCATGAGAACGGTAAAATTAGAATCAACCTAAGTCCCTAAGGGTGAGATAGGGATACTTGTTTTCTTAGTGTTACTTTTATAGGGTTCTTTCTTTTTTTTCCAGATGTTTTACAGCAGGATTTGGCAAATTTTTTCTGTAAAGGGTCAAATAGTGAATATTTTAGATTTTTGGGTCACAGAGTCTCCAACGCAGCTCCTTACATCTGCCACTGTAGACAATAAGTGAGTGAATGGGCAAGTCTGTGCACCAATAAGACTTGATTTGCAAAGACAGGCAGTGGACCAATCTAGCCCACAGAGCATAGTTTGTCAACCCCTGCTCTACAAGTTAAACATGTATGTCTTTTATAAGAAAAACAGAGACTATTTACAAACTATAGAGCTTCCTAGTTTAAAAGGGAAAAAAAATGTCCTATGTTTCTAGTATACAAAAGTAAAATTCTTAAAAATTTCTAATAGGGTCTATATTTACTGACAATCCACGGTCTCGTATGCATTGGCATTTTGTTGACAAGTTTTTGACATGGTAAATCTTAGAAAAAGTAACTGATACCATCCTTCCACTCTTGAGTGGAAGCGCTTTCAGTAGGAAAGAGCCAGAAATGAGGACGTGATCCTGGGCACGTTCCTTCTTCTCTCCCCGGGACGCCATTTCCTTACCTATACAATGAAAAGTCTGGACTAGATTATCTCTAAGGCCTCATCCATGACTGAAATTTCGGAGCACGTGATTTTCCTTAAGTCTCTGTTATTCCTCAGGAGCACAATTTACTTTGGCCAAGAGCCCTGGAACAGGTCACAGTGAGGAAACTAATTTGAATGAAATTCCATTATAAAGAAATAAAAGTTTACTGAAATCTTCAAAATACAAACTTATCTCTTAGAGGAAAACCATTTGTCATCAAGGCACAGGAAATCATTGATCAAGCTGCCAACTTTCTGACTGGAACGAGCAGGAATTGTAGCCCTGAACTTTGACCAGAGGAAAAAAATATATATGGGAAAGGATCCAGGCAGCAAATCCTCAGGAGAACCGTGTTTTTCTCCTGACCTTGGCTGGCATCCCTCAGCTACCGGATAACAGGCTGCCTACTCCAGCCTAAGGACGACAGCCCACACATCGTTCCCCCTCACCCCTCAACATGTGCGTAGCCCAGGGACCCACAATAAGTCTTTCACTGGGTTTGAGGTTCTATGACACATGCCAAGGCTTTTGGCCTTTTGAGATTGGATAAACGCAACATCATAACTTTCCAAATGGCATCATCTTCCTGTAGCCAATGGTTTAGGATTAAGACACAGGTTAGAAAGAGCGATTCAAAGCAGAGGTGTTCCCGTGAGACCCATGTGTGTTCACCTTCTGCTTCCATCACTGAAGTCTCCAAGCTTCAGGTTTCCCACATGGAAATTAAGACACCTG
Source organism: Hipposideros armiger (assembly GCF_001890085.2). Lineage (NCBI taxonomy): Eukaryota > Metazoa > Chordata > Mammalia > Chiroptera > Hipposideridae > Hipposideros > Hipposideros armiger. The sequence continues at coordinate 2,830 of NW_017732707.1, read as the reverse complement.
CCTCAGGAAGTTCTTGCAAGCATGAGAGCATTTCATACAATGCCTGGTACATGGTGTGTGCTCACAAAATCCACTATTACTATTATCATTACCATCACTTGAAAAGAAATGCTATTTAAAATATTATTATTAATAATAATAGCACCCTATGAGAGAAAATCTGACTGAGCTGGTGGTGCAATCACCAAACACTCTATAGTATTGCCAAAGAGTCCAAAGGCAGCAAGCTTGACAAAACATGCTTTCTTTAAGGAGAACATGGGCAGACACCTCCCACATCAATCCAGTGGGTGTAGAGGAATGTGCTTTGGGGAGGCAGCTTAGCCAACGAGGACATCCTGTGAACACATGATTTTGCAACCAGCAGAAAACAACAGTGATCACACGACCATCCCAGCTGACCCCAGGGTCACCAGAGGCCCAGGCTACATGAGAGCTAGAAATATTCAGAATCAAGGGGCCCTCATGGATATTGTCTAAACAGTGATGACGGGCAATCCCCACAGCAGCCTCTGGTCCTTGTTTTCAACTTTCCAGCCCATTACAGGCTTACACTGGAACACAAGGTCAGGGAGCTCTTAGCACCCCTTCTTCCTGTATTTGCCAAACCAAAATCTGGCAACCCAATATTATCATCATATTATTATAGCAAAGCTGTTACTATTATCATTAGCTACTCTTTAAAGAAGTGGTTTTCAAGTCTATCAGACCCTGTGCCCCAAATATTTAAATCAAGTATTACCCCTTTTACTATTCTGAAGTGAAGTGCGATTTATAGATGCTAAAACCTCCCATCATTGTGACAACCATAAACTTCCCAGACGTCCCTTTAAGAGACAGAAATGTCCCTGGTTAAGATCCTACCCTATAGGGATAAAAACATAACCTATTTAGAACAAGCCCTTGATTTGTCTAAAAATTTTTAATAACCATCAACAGCTGAGTGTATGTCCTGACGATTCTTAGGCCATTCTAGGCAAGATGAAAGAAAGCTCTTCTTTTTTTAAACCCACCAATTATTCCTATTTACATAATCAGCTTTAATAATTTGCCCGCTGTTCTAGACATCATTATGTTCAAAGACATCCATATCAGCCATTCACAATAATTGCTAGCACTTAGTGAAGCCTTACTCTGGATGAGACACTGTACTATATATGTCATATGATTTTTCCACATATTACTAGTGCAATGAGGTAGATGCTTTTATTATTTCCACTTTACAAATGAGCAAAATGAGGTATCAGAACTTACAAAAAAAAGTGGATTGTTATTCATAGCTATATCTGTCTGATCCAAAGTCACTTAGCCTCCATACTCTCTTTTCTTTAGAATTCTCATACAGAACTACTCTTAATATGTTTCAGAAATATTCCAGCAAAGTCTAGATCACAAACAACAAAAATAAAGAAAGATAAATGTTAACTATCTGGTAAACTCAGGCAGCTAAACCACACAATCCATGGCCTACAGAAATCCTGGTTTTGATCTGACATCTTTGGTCTGGCCTGCCACGCCCACTGCAGAGCTGCCCCCTGTCATGGCGGTAAAGCCCACGCAAAGAGGTTTGGTCTTCTTGCTCTTCCCATCACACAACAGTTGAAGATGGACAAATAGAACCGACATCTTTATTTAGAGTAATCTACTTTTCCTGTAACATGCGGCTTTTCTTTCCTTGCTCACTAAAATCGTCCATGTCCATTCCCTCCTTCAATTTGTATGCATATCACAGAGATGCCAGGCAGGAATCTCCTCTACATGCCATGGGTAGTCATGAAAGCGAACTTCAAGCACTCACCATGTTCTTAGTGCTACACAAAGTGCTCAGCACAGTTATCTCAGAAGAACCCCGAGGTGAACAGTATTATTTACCTAATTTTACAGATGAGGAAATAGAAAGTTAAAGACTCCAGACAAGTTATACAGTCTGTGAGCAGGGAAGCTAGGATTCAAACCCACTCCAAAGCCAGGCATATATACATATATGGTGCTCTCCCCCAAACCGAAGAGAGGGGTCACATCTTCTCCAGAGAAACAGTGCAGGGTGCTGGCAACAGAAACGTCCTAAGGGGTGACAGACCGCCCTGCCTCATAACATGTTTTCACGGTTCAAGTTGGTAAGCTTTAATTACTATAGCCATTGCCCTATTTTCTTCTCTCCTGCTCATAACAACAATCCCTCCCTCCCACCTTTAAGAAATGAGAAAAGAAAAGGGTTCTCTACTTGTATTATGAATACATTAAAAACCATCACTTGGAATTTCAACCCAGGCCTCCAGAGTGCCACAAACAAACAAAACCCGTATTCCCATTTCTTCAACTTCTCTCTCAGATCCCAGGACTTGAACAATCAGATCTAAGAGCAAAGTGGTTCCTCAGCTCTGAACCTAACACACACCAGGCTCAGGGAAAGGATGGAGGTGACTGGGGGGCACCTTCCGAAACAAGAGGAAAAGCCAAAAGGTAAATGGTGTGTTTCTCAGGTAGAGTCAAAAAGTCCCTGACTGCAAAGCTGCTTTATGACCCTGCCATCTACCTCCATCCCCACTCTCATCCCCTTCCCCACCTCATGAAACTTTCTGATCATCCCAGTCATTCTCTTGAAGCTGAACAAGGAAACAAGACAAGACTAGAAACCAGAGACAGCCTAAACCAACCTTCCATATTTTAAAGTAGACTTCCTCCATTGAGGAGAAGGCCTCAGCAAGATGGAGACCATATTTCATCTAAGACCAGGAACGCCCTCCTTTTCACTTCTACTTGTAAACAGCTATCTCTCTCTCTCTCTCTCTCTCTCTCTCTCTCTCTCTCTCTCTCTCTCTCTCTCTCT
>NW_017732706.1:307867-308858 GCF_001890085.2 Hipposideros armiger | reverse complement strand
CTTAATTTTTCTTTTTCTTCTTTGCCTGTTCCTATTTCTATAGTTCTGATTTAAGTTCTTGCCACTTCTTACTCAAATATTTAGGGGGAAGGGATGCATAATTTTACATTTGATATAGATCTTGTTGCACTTTGGTAATGTGGACAAATTACTAATCTGTCTCTAAAATGGACATCTGTCTCTAATGGTTTTTAAATATTAAAATTGTTATAAGATCTATTAAATGAGGTTATATATGTAAATGGATAAGTGTGGTGAGAGGTTTATTCAAAGCACTTAATGAAAATCAATATTAATATTGCTAATGATAATAATAATGACAAAGTTTACTCATCTAAATTGTTTTTTGATCCTGGATTATATTTCTGAAGTTGATTTTTTTTTCTTTGTGATACTTGTGGAGACAGCATTTTGGGGGATATAATTTTTTTTATTTTAGTAGATTTTCAGAGAGGTTGATAAATTTTGTTTTTTTGTATACCATTTAATATAGATAGCTCTAAACTAAAGCAAGTTTGGGAAGAAAGAATTCTATGATCTATTGTTAATCCTGTGAGGTGTTCAGTAGGAAAAAAATGCAGATCAGGTGGCCAAGGCATAGAAACAATTAGTGTCCTTTGATAGATGATTGGATAAAGAAGATGTGTACATATATACAATGGAATATTACTCAGTCATAAGAAAAGATGAAATAGTGCCATTTGTGACAACATGGATGGATCTTGAGATTATCATGCTAAGCGAAATATGTCAGACAGAAAAACTTGAAAACCATATGATTTCACTCATATATGGAGATGAGACATCTTCTACTCAGGGCATATATTCTCTATTGTGCCATGGTGGCCTCTCCCCCCACAAGATTTCATACGCACTTACACCCATCTAGCTTTATTTTTATCTGGCCCAAGTAGACATTTGACTTTGCTAGCTCTACTCCTGATGTTGGTTGTCTACCTGAGACAGGACTATTAAAATATTTTAATTTGTC
>NW_017732706.1:299894-300917 GCF_001890085.2 Hipposideros armiger | reverse complement strand
ACTGTCTGTGAGGGAGTTTTTAGCCAGTAAACAAATAACTGTATTAGAACACCCTCCCTACTCACCTGACCTGGCCCCTAATGACTTCTTTCTTTACCAAAGATAAAGGAAATATGGAAAGGAAGACATTTTGATGACATTCATGACATCAGGGTAATACAATGACAACTCTGATGACCATTCCAGAAAGAGTTCCAAAATTGCTTTGAAGGGTGGACTAGGCGCTGGCGTAGGTGCATAGCTTCCCAATGGGAATACTTCGAAGGTGACCGTAGTGATATTCAGCAATGAGGCATGTAGCACTTTTTCTAGGATGAGTTCTCAAACTTAATTGTCTGACCTCATGCACAATTTCAGAAAAAGAGCAAAGATAAAAAAAGAGCATATATTAATCATCTTGATTCTTCTGGCCAGAGGAATCAAGAATGAAATGTGGAGTTGTAACATAAGCATGAGAGAGGAGGAACATGTCCTGGGATGGTGAGAGCATCTCTGGAGGCAGGAAGGGCAGAACCCAGCTAGGAGATTAGTTTTGAGCAGACACAGTTCACTGTAGAAGGTAAAAAAAAAAGGTGACCGGGAAGGCTATGCAATTTTACTGAATAAATACCATAAGCTCAGAACTGGGCTTGACAGGTTAAAGGTAAGTTGCTTTAATATAATACCTCCTTTAATGTTTGCAACAACTCTTTGAGGTATTATTTTCCTTAATTCACCAGTAAGGGTGAATTAAGGGACCCATGGCTCTGTAAATTTGTTTACCCAAGTTCACACAGTTAGAAAGTGGCCTGTCCAGAATTGACAGAGAAATATGTGGGTCTAAAACCAAACCCTTTCTGTCAGCTAAACTAATACTAGCGCTTTCTCCAGAAATGGGAGCCAAGAATCAAGAAAGATTACATCAAACCTTCAAGTACAGAGGTGGCCATTTCTACTATATCATTCTCTGTACCAGGCACACTTGTAGGCATTGTGTTTAAAACAGTAAATAAGAGAGACAAAGTCTTATCCTCATAGATCATG
>NW_017732706.1:298444-299195 GCF_001890085.2 Hipposideros armiger | reverse complement strand
CTTTTCTCCTAACCAGTCTCATCTTTAAGTCTCGCCTTTATTTAAATCTTTTCTTTTTTACACATAGCAACCAGAGAAATCTTTTTTAAATTATTAATTGGACAATGTTATTCCCTTTATCTATATATAAAAAAAGAAACTCTTCAAAACCTTACAATTACATGATGTCATCCAATTGCAAATACAAATTCCTTACTATAATCAATCAAATTGTACATAATCTGACCCCTGCACACCTTTCAAGTTTATTTTTTTCTACTTTCTCTTCCATGTATGTTCTGGCCACCTTGACCATATTTCAGTTTCTTCTATTTGTCAGTTCCTTTCTCATCTCAATGCTTTGGCTGATAGTTTTGTTTCTGTCTGAAAAAAAACTTTATCCAATGGATCTGAGGGTAAACTTTACTTTAAAGACCTTTCCCAAACCATGGATAAGTTTTCTAACCACTCTTTATTATTTTATGCTATTCTACCCTCCATTATCATTTAAGTACCTTACGTTTTAAATATGCATTTTATGGATTCATCTCTATTGATATACTACTAAGTTGCAACATTATTGTTCTTAAAAGGAGTGCTAAAAAAAGCATATTTTGCACTTATTTATTCCTAATTTCTAGGGACTATACCACTCGAACAATCAAGACAAAAATGTACATTACTAAGCACTATATATTCATAATACATAAATGAACACAAATAATTTGATTAAATAATGTTTAAATCATGCCTCATAGATACTAGCTGTAGA
>NW_017732706.1:294375-295224 GCF_001890085.2 Hipposideros armiger | reverse complement strand
AATATTCTCACTGAAAATCCCCTTTGCCATACTGTTAATTACCCTATTATCTGAATAATCACTATTAGGGCTTCTGCTTTGCACTTGTCTCATTTTGATCTGAGCATTAGTTTCTCAAAATTGAAGGTTTTTGCGGTCTGTTCTTGTCTTTAAAAATTGTAGTTCATTTCTTGGAGAGATGGGATTTCCACACAGATGTGGGTTTTGCTGTTGTTCTTATCTTTTGTTTTGCTTTCGTTTTTTTGATGAGAAATCTGATGCTCTCCTTTGTGTGGTCCTTGATAACATGGAAAGAGGATATGAACTAATATTCTTGGGACTTTCTCCTACGTTAAGTTTGGGACAAAGCATCTTGTTCACAAAGCATCTTGTTCACAAAGCATCTTGTTCACTTTAGCTTCAGAATTCACCCTGGTGAACTTGTATTATTTTGATTCATAGACGAGAACACTGAGGTTGCACATTTAAATACCATGATCAGCTTCACACCAGTCAGCAGTGGAGTCAGGAACCGAGACTTTTCCTGTACTTCCCTGCTAACTGCAAAGCACAAGTGCTTTTCTGTGGCCCATGCTTGGCAGGTCTCAGACTAAATTCCTGGAGCAACTCCTGAAGGAGCGCCTTTCTTCTTCCAGCATTTGAAAGTTCCTTGCTGACATCCAGGCTAACTGTACTTCTTATTTCATAATCCAGTCAAATGCAGCAGCAGTTTTATATTTCTGCCTTTGAATCTCAGATGCAAAAAAACTGGCAGCAGCTTGAATTCCTCAGTGTAAAAGTATTGTAATGATCTGACTTTGTCCATGGGTTGACACCACATTCTTTTAGTCACATAAAACTTTTTTGTCA
>NW_017732706.1:287478-291727 GCF_001890085.2 Hipposideros armiger | reverse complement strand
TTTTATGGCTCAAAATGTGGCCCATCTTGGTGAATGTTCATGTGATCTTGAGAATGTATATTCTGCTGTTTTTGGGTGGAGCAGTATTAGATGTCCATTATACCCAGTTGACTGACAGTGTTATTGAGTTCAATTATGTCCTTAATGATTTTCTGCCTTCTTGTACTGTCCAGATCTGTTAAGAAAGATGTTGAAGTTTCCAACTATAATAGTGGATTCATCTATTTTCCTTGCAGTTCTATCAGTTTTGCTTCATGCAATTTGATGCTTTCTTGTTAGTTGCATACTCACTGTTATGTTGCATACTCACTGTTATGTCTTCCAGGAAAATTGATTTTATTTTTTTATCATTATGTAATGATGCTCTTTATGCCTAATAACTTCCCTTGGTCTGAAGTCTGCTCTGTATGAAGTTAATGTAGCTCTACCACTTCCTTTTGACTAGTTTCAACATGATGCATTTCCCCCCCATCTTTTTGCTTATGATCTATATGTGTCTTTATGTTTAAAATGCATTTCTTATAGACAATAAATAGTTAGCTCATGTTTTTTGTTCACTCTGACAATCTGTCCTTTAACTGGTGGGTTTAGACCACTGATGTTCAAGGTAACTGTTGATATAATTGGGTTAATATCTACCATATTTGTTACTACTTTCTATTTATTGTTCTTGTTGTTTCTATTTTTCTCCCACGTGTTCTCCAATTTTGGTTTTAATTAAGCATTATATATAATTCCACTTTCTCTTCTTTCTTAGCATATCAGTTATATTGCCTTTGTCTTCTTTTAGTGGTTTCCCAATAGTTTGTGCTATATATTTACAATTATTTCAAGTGCACTTTCAAATAACAATATACCACCTTATGGGTAGTGTGAGTACTTTATAATAAAAAAAAATCCTAATTCCTCCTTCCTGTCCTTTTTATCATTGTTGTAGTTTGACACATACATAAGCATTCATAAGTATATATATATATATATATATATACATATGCACATATATATGCATACATGAAATGTATGGATAAGTATACATGACAAATACATTTTTGCTATTATTATTTTGGACAAACTTCTGTTAGATCAATTAAGAACAAGAAAAATGAAAGTTTTATTTTACCTTCAATTACTCCTTTTCTGATGCCCTTCCTTTCTTATATAGAACTGGATTTCTGACCTATATCTTTTTCCTTATCTCTGAAGAACTTCTTTTAATATTTATTGCAAGACAGGTTTACTGGCTATAAATTCCCTAAATTTTGCTTGTGTGAGAAAGTCTATATTTAGCCTTTATTTTTGAAGAATAGTATTACAGAGAATAGAATTCTAGAATTGTGAATTTTTTCTCTTAAGACACTTCTTCCAGGATTTTTTTTTCACCTTGGATTTTCTGTAATTTAAAAATGATATGCCTCACTGTAATTTTTTTTTGGGGGGGAGGGTGGGATATTTATCCTGCTTTTAGTTCTCTGAGTTTCCTGGATCTGTTGTTTGGTGTCTGACATTAATTGGGGGAAATTATCTGTTATAATTGTTTCAAATACTGCTTGTGTTCCTTTTTCTTTTTCTTCTTCTGGTATATCCACTATATATATGTTACACCTTTTGCAGTTGTCCCACAGCAATGGATATTCTGTATTTTTTCCAGTCCTTTATTCTGCTTGCTTTTCATTTTTGGAGATTTCTATTTAGATATTGTCAAGCTTGGCAATTACTTCCTCAGCTGTGTCCAGCCTAATAAGCCTAAATAAGGCATTCTTAATTTCTGTAACAGTACTTGTGAACCCTAGCGTTTCTTTTTGATTCTTTTTTAGAATTTCTATCTCTCTGCTTACATTGCTGACCTATTCTTGAATACTGTCTACTTAATCCATTAGAACCTTAGTATATTAATTATAGTTGTTTAAAATTCCCTGTCTGAATATTACAACAGCCATGCCACATCTGAATGTGCATGGAATACTGAGTAAAACCAACTTGCAAATGTGCCTTCAGTAGTGTGGTGGTAAGATGTTGGGGGAGGTGAAATATTCTATAGTTCTATGATTAGGTCTCAGTTTTTCAGTGAGCCTGTCCCTCTGGACTATGAACTTCACCAGTGTTTTTTGGCAACTTCCACCCCCTCCTGCACCCCACAGACACCTTAGGTGAGACAGGATGGCTAGAGTGGACTAGAGTTGGGTATTTTCCTTGTGCCATGTGGAAGGCTAAATAGGTCCAGCTGGGGTATTTCCCTTTCTCCATGTGGAAGACTAGAGCCAGTTGAAATTGAGTATTTGCCTTCCCCTAGATCAGTTAGACTCTGATAAAACACCTGCATGTTAGGCTCTGGTTAAATAGTTTCACCTGAGGGCAGGCCTGTTTAAGAAGAATAGAATGCTCTGGTGTATTTCAAAATGGTTCCTTTCCCGCTTCCCTTGCGGTAGGCAGGATAGGATTTTTCTCCGAAGTTCATTGTGAGAACCTGATTCAAGTCTAGAAGGAAAAACCCACACAAGTGTGGGTTTCCCCATCCCTTATCAATGAGTCCCCTGAAGGTTTTTACTTTCAGAGTGGTTCACATTGAGCCTTTTGCAATTTGTCAGTTACAGTTCAGGTTTTCCTGCTTGGCACTGGTTCTCATGGACTTCAACTTTTGGGTTTCTACTCTGGTAAGTAATGATTTCTCTGTATTCAGCTGTTGGTCTTTTTAATTTGGGGGCAGTGATTTGCCCTGTGACCTCACTTCTCTTATGGATATAAGAGGAGTTGTTGATTTTCCAATTTGTTCAGATTTTTAGTTATTAGGATGGAGTCGCAGCTTCTAAAATTTGTTTNAGTATATGATCCCCACTTGAAGGCAATGAGGTGATTAGAGTCGGTGTCCTAGATGATAGAATCAGTAAACTGGAGGATGGACTAATAGAATGTATCCATTCTGAACAACAACAAAATAAATAAAATAAATAAATTGAAAACAAAAGGAGTATCAGAGCCCTGTTGGAAAATAACCAAAGATGTAGCATTTGTTTCACTGGAGTTCCAGAAGGAGATGAGAGATTGGGACTGAAAAAGCATTTGAAACAATACGGCTGAAAACTTCCCAAATGTGGTAAAAACAACAGTAACAACATAAACTTACAGATTCAAGAGGGCAAATGAACCTCAAACTGGATAAACCCAAAGATCCCACACCAAGACACAACATAATTAAACATCTGAAAACGGAAAGCAAAGAAAAAAATCCTGAAAGCAACCACAGAAAAATGACCTTGTAATAAAGAGTCTGACTTGATTTTTGGTGATTAACTGCTGACAGCGTTCAACTTTACCAGTCCTCTTGCTCTTCTACCTCATATATGAGCAAAGTGATTAGAAAACCTGATAGCCCCTGCTTTGGTACAGGTGTGGAGCTGAAACCAGCCAGGATCTGACCCACATGCAGGAACTGGTTCCTAAGGTGATACCCCTAACCATATTAAAATCCAAGCCAGTCTTTCCCTGCTACCTCAAGTGATATTTGGACTTGCTGGGGAACCTGCCATGCTTTTTTCAGAAAATATCATTGAGAGAAAGAAACCTTTATTACCTTCTTGCGGCATGTTTGGCACCATTAGGTCCCCAATTTAATCTAAATTTTGGGTGGGACTTCCATCTCATCTCTGTAATGATAATAATTAGTTATAGGATGTATTAATTATAAGAGGACAACATTTTGAATTGATTGAATCAGATTTCTCATTTGAAATCATAGAGGCCAGAAGAAATTGACACAATATTTTTTAAGTACTGAATGAGATATCAACCACAAATTATATATATATATATATATATATATATATATATATATATATATATATATATATATATATATGGTGAACTTTGATACAAAATCTTCAATAAAATATTAACAAATCTAAGCAATGAATAAAAATAATTATAAACCCTGATCAAATGGAGTTTATTCTAGGTATGCAAGTCTGGTTCAACATTTTAATATGACTTAACACAATCCCAGTATCTGCAAAGCACAGGTTCTTTCTGTTGTAAAACTTGGTCTTCTTTAGCCTGAAGTTTCATTGACTCAGCTCGGATTATTAATTAGTTTCTTCTGCTGCCTTAGAATTAATTTGGTCTTCTTTTCCTAGTATCCTTAGGGGAAGCTTAAATGATTAATTTTAGATCTTTCTTCTTTTCCAATGTATGCATTCAATGCTATAAATTTTCCTCTAAGCTCTGCCTTTGCTGCATCCCACAGATTTTGATAAGT
>NW_017732706.1:282921-284498 GCF_001890085.2 Hipposideros armiger | reverse complement strand
AAAATGTCAGTTTTGTATTGTCTATTTGAATAGCAGCACTAGAGAGCTAGGTTAAAGCAGTGCTATAACTTGAAGTTATTATGATGCTTTGGGTTTAAATTAACAGGAAATTTGAAATTAAAAATGGCTTTAATCATAAGGACATCAATTATCTCACATAAGTAGCAGCCTAGAAGTAGGATAATAACTTCAGGGAAGTTTACTTCAGAAGCATACAAGGTCGTCAATACAGGTTCTTTTTAGTTTATTACCTTCAATAGGAAGTTTTTTTCCTCCCACTGTCTCAACCTCACTATACTGTTTGTGATACTGTATTATAATTCTGAAAAATGTTGCATTGTGAGGAAACTGGGCAAAGGGTACAAGGGATCTATCTGTATTATGTCTTATAATGCCATGTGAACCTACAATTCAAAATACAAAATTAAATTTTAAAAATATATAGAAAATACAAGTTTATTATTAGAAAGTAAGTGCATTTTGAAGGTTGTTGAGAGATATGAATAAAGAAATTGTTAGAATGGGGGCCTGGAGGTACTTGAAGTTATGGTATGAAGTTTGGATTTTTCTTGCCCGTGATATTATACCATTATATTGGGTTGTCAGAAAAGTCATGATGCATTTTTGCAACAAAAAACATAGAAAAAATACATCATGACTTTTCCAACAACCCAATATTAGTTTTCTATTGCTGCAGTAACAAATTATCATGAATTTAATGTCTTAAAGTAACACATTTATTATCTTACAATTTTGGAGGTCAGAAATCTGAGTTGGGTTTCACTGAGCTACAATTAAGATGTCTGCAGGGCTGTGTGTGTATGTTTTTGTTTCTGATAGCTCTAAGGGAAAATCTGTGTCTCTGCTTTTTCCAATTTCTAAAAGCTTCCTGCATTCCTTGGCATGCATGTTTTCCTCCATTTTCAAAGCCAAGATTGTAGCATTTTCAGGTGTATCTGACTCTGACTCTCCCCTCTCATTTTTACTTATAACAACCAGGATAATCTCACCTCACAATGGTTAACTTCATCACATCTGCAAAAACCTACTGCCAAGAAAAGTAGCCTTGGAATTCTAGGAATTAAGACGTGGACATCTAGGAAATAAGGGCATTTACCTTGTTTTGCATATGACATTTACTGCACCCGACTTCCAAGACAGCTAAAAGAAGTGAAGGTTGAAATTGAATAAACTTAGCATTAGACATTTAAGTGAAATGTGTCTTGCAATGTGTATAGTGTTACAATTTGCCTAATCCCCTAAATCTTCTGATCCTGGGCCCAAGGTTGGACTCAAAATAGAAAAATATAATGATGTAACTATTTTTCTCTAGATTGATATGGCAGATCATGGATATTCTTTTTAGTGATTCTTGTGGACCTTGTATTACATTTTGCTGTGTCCCAACATTTGTTGCTGCTTCAAATTGGGAATGATTTCAAAGATTCCAAACATGTAAAATATGCATGTCAATATGTTTAATAGTGTTGAATTCTACCCTCTCCTCTTCAAACAAGCAAAACCCAGTTTCATTATGTGTCTTATTAGACTTTGTATTGAAAAGACTGGTGTTCCTT
>NW_017732706.1:270710-276491 GCF_001890085.2 Hipposideros armiger | reverse complement strand
TAATGTGAGTGTGTTCCAGCGAGTTTCAAGTGGAGGCCAAAACGCTTCATTGCTGCACTCAAATGAAAACTGCCATTTACCCAGCCGGCCCTGCTTCATCAGCCAGTTACTCATTCACAGCAACACTAGTTCTTCACTTCACCGCATTCCAAGTTGGATGATCTGTGAGGATGTGATTCTACTGCAATGTATTGCTCACATCTTTCATCTGAATGCAGCACCTGGGCCCTCTTCAATATTTTATGGAACAGAAAACTCATGAGTGAGGACACAACTACCACTAGCAGATGCAAAATATTTCCTGAGATGATTACATATATGCACCTACATATGGATTTCTGCATGGTGGTCATTGGCACCATGTTGTTGAGGGCAGGACTTCACACTAGGCACGAGAAAACTTGATTCTTGCCTTAGTTGTCCCTTATGTCTCTGACCTTGAACAACAGATGTGCTTCTTCTTGTATTTCATGTGTTCAACTAAAAAGAAAAAGTGGCCTATTTCTAGGATCCTTTCTACCGCCAAATGTGAATAACTCCATAAAGCTCTTCTGTTTCTTCCAGAACATCCTTATATGATGTCGGCTTCCATAGCCTGGGATCTGGACCAGTAATCAGAAGTTGCTAGGATTTGCTACAGATCATGAGTCCTTGAGGTTGTCCATAGACATTTATAATAAGCATCACTTCCAGGTTGTAGCATTTTTGGCTGCATTCCAGGAGGCTCTTTCATAGTTGCTATATGGCAAATTTCCACAGTTCTGCCCATGGGAAGGTTAGATATGATCCTCTGGAATAAGAACTGGAGTCTGAGTTAACCTGGGTTAATCTATGAAGCCTTATGGAGGCCAAGCTGCCTTTTCTGATTTGCTTTTTTGTCCTTTGGTTTGTCAGGAAAAATCAAATTCAGGGGGTGGCTTTCAGCTTTTTAATGATGAGGAAGATTGTTAACTATTTATTGCATTTCTTGGTGCTGGCTTGTATGTGGTTTCAGTTTTTTTACCAAATGAATGATACATATATACATATCTAGATCTAGGTGTCTAATATATGAACAAGCTAGGTCTTCCAGTACAATGATGAATAGGAAAAAATAATACTGGATTATCCTTTTCTTACTCTCAACCTCAGGGAAGAGCACTAACTATTTCATCATTAAGTAGGTTGTTAAGCAATTAATATTATGTAGTTCTATTTATTAGAATTGAGGTAGTTGAGCTAGTTCCCTGATATTCTTAGCTTGCTGAGAGTTTTAATCATGAAAGATTGTTTAATTTTATCAAATGATTTTCTGTACTTAATAAGATAGTTATGATATTCCCATTATTTTGTAATGTTTTGAATTGCATCGATTGCTTTCTATATCCTGTTTCCAAACCTAGCATCATATATAAACTATCCATATTATCATCTAAAGCCAATCTCTGCAACTGTCTTCTCTCACCTACTCAATATCCTTTTCTTGCTAAATTCCATCTAGGTACTCTCTATATTCATGGTCTCTAATTTTTGTCTTCTAATTTTCAACATTTTCTTAAGAGAATACTCAAGCACAAAGAGAATTTTAAAGAATTGCACAGTGAAATCATGTGTGCCCACAATCTAGATTCTACAATTAGCCTTGTATTATCTTTGCTTTATTAAATATCTATATATCTTATGTTAATCTCTGAATTCATTTTTAATGAGGCATTTTGAAGTAAGTTATAATCATCAGTACAATTCACCAGTAAATAGCATGCATATCATCAGAGTTTTTTCTTTTTATTCTCTGGAGGAAAAGATTTAAAATTGGTGTTATTTGTTTCTTAAGTGGCTAGAAAATTTCCCTGAAGTCATCAAGATTTTCTTTGTGGGAAGGTTTGCATTTACTGATTAAATATTTTCATATAGACATAAGATTCTACTCACATTTTCCATTTCCTTTTGATTGAATTTTATTACATATTTATGTATATATATGTATGTATATATGTATGTATATATATGCACACACCTACATATACATACATTTAAATTTATTTTATTTTGAGATAAGTATAGATTCACAAGAGGTTGAAAGGCATAATAAAGAGAGATCCTGTATTCCCTTCATTCAATTCCCCCCTATGGTAATATCTTGTTTAACTTAATTGTGTTATAATATTACAACCAAGAAATTGATATTGATACAGTACACTGATCTTATTCAAATTTCATCAGTTTTACAGACACTCTTGTGTGTGTGTATTTAGTTCTATGCAATTTTGTCACTTGGGGAGATTCATGTGGCCACAACCACCTGAAGGCACCAGTTTCATCATCCCTCATGCTACCCTTTTATGTAAAACATCCACCTCCTTCTTCCCTAGTTACTAAATAACAGAAATCTGTCTTCCCATTCTATAATTTTCTCATTTCCAGAATGTTATATAAATGGAATCATATAGTATGTTNTTGAGAACCCAAAACTGGTCCTAAGTATTATTGGCATAGTATTCTCTATTTGTACGCAAATATCTCAAATATACATTCTGGGCCATAAAAACCATCCTGTATATTGATCTTTTGTTTATAATGTATACTCCTAAACATCTTAATCTTCCATATCTTTCTCCTCTAAAAACAAGATATTAATTATTTAAGGATCTTAGTCATATGTTTTAGATGTATTTTGATAACTTGTAGCTGATTCAAAACAATGATGCAACAGGTTAGTCATATTTTTTTGTTCTGAGAGAATTTCCTGAATTTGCTCTCTAGGTGCTATCTTTAGGAATTTCTCTCTGATAGCATTGACCGGTCCTTGCATTCTAGTGAAGTATACATATTGGTGTTTCTTTCTCCAACATAGGAGAACTACTGTGGACTTAATAAATTTCCTAATTCTTTAACGAATTCGATGGAGGACACAGACCATGATAAGACTTGTCATGCTTTTATGGGATGCTGCTTAACTGACCTATGAACTCAGAGTACCAGAATTTTTGTGGAAGTGTCAACTGGGAACTGTCAACTGGATATTTATCTCAGAAATTTAAAAATACAAAAAATCATTTAAGTTAAATTAATATAACATTTCAATAAATAATAAATATGTAATTTTTCTCAAGTTTTCTTTAAGTATAAAGATACATATACACATACATGCACATATATACAAATATATTAATTACTAAATACTAATTACTAAATACTAATACTAAACTTATGCTCATATTAAATTCCAGTTATAATTTTCAATTTAATTGGTCAAATTATGGGAATTCCTACATCCTCCGTCTGTCTCCTCTTTTCTAATCTTTTGAATTATCCAGTTCTGTGTGGGTCTAATAATCCTCTTCTTCCAATGTTAAATACTTTTCTTCTTTTTTTTTCCTCCCACCAATTTTTTGTAATGAATGCATTTTATATTAAGACATTTAAATTATATCAAATTCTCATTTTCATTGCTGAGAGTTGTTCATCGTTTGGAATATATATATTCAACTAAATTAGGGAAGTTTGTATCCTGCAATATCCCTTTTCTAAAACACATTTCCTGTTTTTCCAGGGAGAAAAGACAGTGGAGCTTTTATCTTTTTTTTTTTTTTCCTCCTATCTTTCTCTGTTGTTTAAGAGCCTTGAATTCAATATTTTGGGTATCCCACGGTGGTAGTAATGGTAGGGGAGTGGGTAGTTAAACATCTATCTAGCTGTTATTACTGAGGTGTTAATATCTAACCATTAAGATAGGATTATGTTCAGTATCACATTGATTATACAAGCAGAACCTGGATAATTACTTGTTGAGTATGTAGTGGAGACAATGTTTGATCTTGATAGTGAACTGGATGATATGGCATCCAAGATTGCTGCAATATCTAGGACTATTCAATTGGGTCTAACTTGGCCAGTATGAAAATCTGAGGCACAGAAATGGGCCATACCAGTTCTAATCAGAAGCAGAGTATCAAAACTCAAAGAGAAATATAAAGCTCTGTGTTCCAAAGAAACCTCCAAATATGATCATTTTTTTTCAGAATCATGTCAAGTGTCCAAGACAAATATTGCTCTAGAGGATAATATTCAAGGAGTTCCTCATTTTAAGGTCAGTAATTGATCTCAAGTGTTTAAATCTTTCTCTTTTAAAATCAGAGTAAAATAATTTTAGAAATGATTGTAGCAATTTTCTGAAGAAATGCTCAATGGACAAATAAAAACTCAATAGGCATTTGGCTGCTCCCATGAGATGACAGCAAGCTTTTGTTTCCCTGTAGCTTTCCAAGATTTCAGAGTCTGAGGATGAACTCCATTTTTTTTTTTAGAGGCACAAAATGGAAAAAGTAGAACAAACAAAAATATACAACAAATCTTTAGGGATAGAAGGGATACCAGTTGATGAAAACCAGCTTCTAATGAAAATCAAGTTTATTGTTTACTGTGTACTAAATCAGAGGGAAAGCACCCCTAAAATAAGTGGGAAATATTATCACTAAATAATTAGGTGTTCACATTTTACCTCTCCATAAGAAGATCAGAAGTATAAATCTAACCTGACATGGTAGCAGAGCTAATGCTTTTCTGTTTTTTTATTACAAATATTCATCATTTCTGTTTTTTCTCATAAGATTGTATATTTTATACACATGGGCCATAAGTTAAATGCCTAAACTATTCTATTATCCCACTCAGATACATGGTGATTATGGTGAAAAGTTATTTCATGTTGCAAGGGTGACATGGAATTATACATTTCACAATATTAAAATTTCAAAATTTTACACAAAACTGTTCATGATGAATGATGTAATGGGAAGCAAAGTAAACCTTTTTAATAAGAGCTACATAGTAATGATATTGGTAACATTAGGCCTAACAATAGGAAAAGAAAGCAGGGTGGAAGTTCTTGAATTGGGATATTAACTGGTGTTTTTTCCATGAGGTATATACAGTTTCTATTTATTTTATTCTATAATTTCCTACTTCCATTTCATCCTTTCCCCACTGATTTGTTTTCTCTTAGTATGTTGCAAAATGGGAGATTATCATATATGACCCATCCAGACATAGTCTTAAAACTGACAGAGAAGGTCACAGAAGTAGCTGAATTTAGAATGCAGATCCTCAGGATTTATATTATGGATTTTATCTGAAAGATTGAAAAGCATTCTCTAGTTTAAAGAGTTGAATACGATTGGGTTCTGGATTGAATCCCTGTCTGTCATTCATCCAGAAGTTCAACTGATTGCTGCACCTGATTCCAGTTAAATGTTTTATGAGACCGACAACTGGGGAAATTTGAAGCTGCTTCTCCATAAGAGTAGAAGCCAAACACTTCCAGAGATTATTTTAGGCAATACCATGTCACCCTGTACAATTGAAAATGCTATTAAAGACTATAAAAGTACTTTAATCCAGAAAATAATAATATAAATTAAAATAAAATGAAGAAGACATGCACTGGCATATTGTCTTAGTTGTGTAAATAGGTATAATAAATCTAAAGACAAAAGAAAAACAGCTTGGGCATATTTATATATACTCTCACATGAATATATGTTAGTATTTGGAAGTTTTCAAGTGCTGAATTTTGATATTTAATGTTTTTAGATGTAAATGTTGTAATTATTTAAAAAAACTGAGAAACTCACATAAATGAACATAATAGAAGCCTCAGAAATTAATATCAAATATCAACAATCTATGAAGCAAATCTCTTTTCTGTATTTCTCCTTTGTTTTGTTCTATTGAGATCTTATTTCTTCTTTAGTTCATCTTGACATGACTAGAAGAATCACTGAAATTATATGGTTGATGGAT
>NW_017732706.1:263585-264514 GCF_001890085.2 Hipposideros armiger | reverse complement strand
CTTTCTTTTTCTGTATTGAGTTTTTAAAATTTTACTTTACAAAAAGAAAACATTTTTTATTAAACTTATTGGGATGACATTGGTTAGTAAAATGATATATGTTTTAAGTGTACAGTTATATAATACATCATCTATTACACATTGTGTGCTTACCACTCAGAGTCAAATCTCCTTCCATCATCATATATTTGACTCCCTTTACCCTCTTTTACCATCCCCCTCCTCCCTTACCTGCTGGTAACCACTAAACTGCTGTCTGTGTTTATAAGAGTTTTTGTTTGTTTGTCTTGTTCATTTATTTCTCTCAGTTTTATATCCCACATGAGTGAAATCATATGGTTCTTGATTTTTTCCATCTGAGTTATTTCACTTAGCATGATAATCTCAAAATCCATTCATGTTGTTGCAAATGGCAGTATTTCATCTATCCTTATGGCTGAGTAATATTCCATTGCATATGTGTACCATATTTTTTTATACAATCATCTATGAAAGGACACTTCTGTTGCTTCCATGTCTTGGCCACTGTGAATAATGTTGCAGTGAATAGAGGGGCACATATGTCTTTATGGATAAATGTTTTCAGATTTTTTGGCAGATATCCAGAAGAGGGATTGCTGGGTCATATGGTAATTCTATTCTTAATTTTTTGAGTAACCCCCATACTGTTTTTCATAGCAGGTGTACCAATTTACATTCCCACCAGCAGTGTGTGAGGGTTCCTTTTTCTCCACAACCTCTCCAATAGTTGTTATTACTTGTCTTGTTGATGATAGCCATTCTAACTGGTGTGAGGTGGTATCCCATTGTGGTTTTGATTTGCATTTCCCTAATAGCTAATGAAGTTGAACATTTTTTCATACATCTGTTGACTATTTGTATGTCTTCTTGGGAGAAGTGTCTGTTTAGGTCCTCTGTTCTTTTTTTTT
>NW_017732706.1:260092-262855 GCF_001890085.2 Hipposideros armiger | reverse complement strand
CACACACATTAATTGGTCATTGCCAATAGGAAATAATAACTCTATATTCTACCTTTCCTTAAAAGTCCTCTTTAAAACCCCCATATCCCTCCAGCTATTGCCTGACTTCTCTGTTCCTCTGTCACATGGAGAATGAACTTGAAGCAATGGTAGCTTGTAAGTATACTACTAGGCAAGCTACCCTAGATGTCATAGAATAGAAATGCTCAAAGACCAAATCAAAGTGCTTTAAATGTTTGGTTATTAAATAAAAATAAAATACACTGTGAGAAACAAAACAAAGATCTGGGTAAGCTGACAAATTTAAGATAAGGTACAAAAAGGATGGAAGACACTGTTTCAATCTTTGGTTACACTATGGTCATATCTCCTCTTTCCCTCTCTTGTCTGTCTCATTAAAATACAATAATCCTAGAGCTACCTTTAATTTATCTCTTTATTTAACCACTCATACCCAAGTCTTACAGTATCTTCTGTACAAAATGAATCCTAACTACAAATATTTCTTTCCATCTCTACCTCTACCACATTGTCTATGCTACAAACAACTTTCTCTTTCAAGGCTAGCACAATCTCAGCTTAAAACAGTTCATAGGAATCAGTTTCTCCAGTAAACCTGCCAGAGTTATCTTTGAACCATAAAACTCCTTTTCAAAGTCTTCCAAGCACACTTTAACCCTCCATAGTTTGGCCTCCTGACCCCTTTTTTTTTTATTACTGAGGCAATCTCTTGTCTGACCATTTCTCAAACACGTCCAGTGCATTCCAGAAACACTTCCTTTTCTCCTAATCCCCTAAGAAACTCTTCTACCAGTTAGTCACAGGAATTCTCACCTCATTTAGGTGTGTGCTTAGGTATCATTTCCTCAGAGACCATTTTCCTAGCCACCTTACAGGAAAGAACCAAATTTACCCTCATGATCTATCATTCTCCATACTCTTTCCTACTATTTTTTTTTTCATGAAACTCAATTTCCTAAACATTCAGAAATAAAATACACACATGTTTATGTCGGGGTTGCCAAAAAATGTATACAAATGGACACGTTGCTCAAGCAGCAGTTCGCCATAATCAGAAGTGTCTGGATGCTGATGGTAACCACTTTGAACACCTCTTGTAATCGCAGAAGTCAAACGTGACTTTTATTCATCTTTTGTTATTGGTATATATTGTGTTACATTTAATACAGTTTTTTCCTTTCTTAAAATTTGTATACATTTTTTGGCACCATGCATATATACATGATATGCATTCTATCAATCTATTGATGAGTATCATCTATCTATCTATCTATCTATCTATCTATCTATCTATCTACCTACCTATCTATCTATCTGATGCCTTTCTCTCTGTAACTCCTTCAATGATTAAACTGTTAAAACAGGAGCATGTAGATTAGTGACTGACACATGATAGATATTGACTAAACATGGATAATACACATAAATGCAAACTGGATAATCTTGGCTTTCATTTTTCAGTCCTCTCTTGCCTTGTTTTCCAGATTACCCCATAAATTTTGTCCCCTTTGTAAAGTACACCTTGTTCCAAATTTCACATTAGACTCTTGTTTCTGAAATTTTTCAAATGTTGTGAAAACAGAGGTGAAAAGCATCAAAACAATGAGGAAAAGTTTTACACCATGGAATCAGACACACATGTAACTTCCAAATCTCTTCTCCATTACTATTAGTTCTGTTGAAATGCATTGCAGTTTATAAGGTGCATTTTTTTTGTTTTTTTTTTTCATTATCTTAATTTAATCTTCAATATAATCCTGTGAGTTCCAGAAATAAGATTTTGGGAAATTAACAAGCTACTCAACAATACATAATTAGTGGTAGAAGTAGAATTTGAATTCCAAATCCTATATTCATTCAAGTATACTACGTTGTATTTCATAATATGCTATCATGTAGCAAATATAATTTAATTATTGGTGAATTTCAGCTCATTGATGCTATCATTTTTATGCCAGGCTATTTTGTACTCCTATTTCCCACTGAATAAAAAGATGTTTAATGATATCTCCTTTCGATAACATGATTTTTCATTAATTTTTGACTATTCAAAACTGTTAGTCTAGTTCTTATTGAGAATTGGCTCTGTTCATTTTGAAGCATTAGTACCTTATTTGGATTTAAAGCTCTTCTCTTCTCATCTTCCCAGTGCTGCTTGACTTAATTCTAGCTCTATGGAAAGAATCTTCTCTGGTGTTGTAACATTCATGATGGGAGGTAAAAAAAGAGATATATCTATATCTGATTGGAAAATGTTCCCTTCTCCTGCACATTAACAGTCACAGCCTCTCTGGTCATTCCCACTCTCTCTGTGTACAGTGTGGCCACATGTTGCCTCTTTCATTGAGCACAGCAGTGTGTTCTTCTGAGGAACAAGTGTCTTCTCTCTTTCTTAATGTATTTTCCAGGAATGGGAGCTATAGCTTGGTTATGTTTCTTTGTTTATTTTTCTTCGCTCCTGTCACAGAAGTTCCATTCTGCCTGGCTTGAGTTTCTAAGGTTCTTTAACCCCTCGGTGGGCACTCGCCTCATCAGTTTCTTGTAAACAGAACAAATGGTAGAAGTGCAGATTGATTCACCTTACTCCAGCCCCATTATCCTCCATGCCCCAGCAAAATCAGGTGCTATGTTGATTCAGAGGTTCAGAAAATTTACAGTAAAGATGTTTATTAGTTTCAAACCTAGGAGAATTAGGGTGGTTCAAATATATTAATTTAAAAAATAGCTTTATTGAAATACCTT
>NW_017732706.1:248993-254579 GCF_001890085.2 Hipposideros armiger | reverse complement strand
TACAAAAATGTAAAGGATGATAAGATACTACTGTGGACAATTATACACCAGCAAATTGGATGACGTAAAACACATGGATACATTTCTAGACACATATAACCTACCAAGACTGACTCATGAAGAAATAGAAAATCTCAACAAATAATAACTAAAGAGCTTGAAACAGTACTAAAATATCTCTCAATAAAGAAAAGCTCATGAGCAGATGGTTTATTTGTAAATTCTACCAAACTTTAAAAAAAGTATTAATGCCAACCCTTCTTAAACTCTTCCAAAAAATTGAATAGGAAGGAACATTTCCAAACTCATTTTACAAGGCCATTATTACCCTGATGCCAAAGCCAGATAAGGACACTACAAGAAAACTGCAGGCCAATATTCCTGATGAATATAGATGCAAAAATCTTCAGGCTGGTCCAAGATTCTGGTGCCTTGTACGTTTCCAAATTTCTGCCTTTGTTCTCAGTGGGCCCCTAGAAGATTAGCTATGGCAAGTCCAGTCAGTGACCCAAAGGAGGAGGAAATCCCACACATATTCAGGCTCCCTGAGGACTACTAATTGTCTGCCTTTGTCAGCTCCCAGATACAGGCTTATAGGAAGCCTGACTGTAAGGCAGCGGCTGTGAAAGTCAGGACATTAGGTATGCAGTCTAGCTTCTCTCAGGGAGGAACTGGAAGATGAATGTTCTTACCTTCTAGCTCTATGCTAAGCCTGGGGGAATAGTAACTAGGAGTGCTTATGTGTCCATATAAAACAGCCTCTTTATTCTCTGCATCCTGGGGGACTCAAAAATGCAGAGCTCTACACCTCCCAGAGTTAGGCATCTTAGTAGCCAATCCCTTGAGGCAGCCATAGAAGTTGGGGTGCTATATGTGTGGACATGCTTTTACCAGGGAGAAGCTAAATACTTTTATTATTAGAGCACTTGGAGGAGAAAGCAGGGGAAGTGCCCACAGCTCTTTCAGGCTCCCAGAGGATCCCAGTCAGTTCCCAGATGCAGGCTGATTAGAAGCTTGACCTTGGTAACAGCTGGGAAAGTATACAGTTAAACCCTGTCCAGGGAGAAATTGGGAGCCTATGTTTTTTTCCTGCTTCTTTTGCACTGGTGGTGGTGATGGAGAATTTTGTTTAAAACTGCCTCTTTGTTTAATGTGGTCCCTAGGTCACTTGCCAATGCAGAATGTCATCAGGTGATTTAGGAGCCAGTCCTTTTGGTTACAGCCATAAAATTTGGGGTGCTAAATGTGCAGTCCAAATCCTTTTCTCCTCAAGAAGAAGCTGGGAGTTGGGGGTTGCCCCTGATTATAAGGCTCTTCATGGGGATGGGGGTGGGATTATGGTACTAGCATGCCTCAGCTCTTCCTTCCTGTTTCAACGTGGGCATTTTCTCAGTCACCCAATGTGTAGGAGTCATGCAACTAGTTTCTGGATTTCTCTCAGAGGGAACTGAGTCATGTGTGGCTATTAATTCAGTACGTCCATGAGAGAAAAGGAAGTCAGGAGCCTCCTATTCCACCATCTTGCTGACATCTCTCACCATTTCTTTTTAAAAATGAGTTATAAGTCCTAACCAGCAAAATAAGAAAAAAAAAAGAAAAGAAAAGCAATGTAAGGATTCAAAATATCATCTGCAGAAAATTCAGAGAAAAGATATGCATCATAAGAAAAATTATTAAAATTAAAAAAATGTTATTTTCTTCAAATTTTAATTACAGCCAAAACCTAAGCAATTTTTCAAGGGACTTGATAGCATTATCCAAAAGTTAACATAAATGAGAAAGGAGCTAACACACACAAGGTACACCTGCAGAAAAACCAAATTGAAGGATTTGTCCTACTTTCTATCATGACTACTTATAAGACTCTAGTAATAAAAATACTGTCGTAATGGTGCAGGGATGGGTCATTCACCAATTCACAGTATACAAATCTGTTTATTTATACAGAAACTTCATATATACAGTGCTGGTGTTGCAGATCAGCAGGCCATGGTGGCCTATTAAATAAATGGTTCTGAGTTCATTTGTTATCCTTGTGAGGAAAATATGAGCTCTTCATTATAACATAAAATATCAATTTCTGATGAATTATGGAGATATATTTGGAATGCAAATTTTGAAAACCTTTGAAGAACAGCTTTATCAGTTCAGCAAATGGAAAATTTTCTTAAAGTTTTATTTAACTTTACTTTAAAATTAGGAAAAGAAAAATAATGGCTAAATTAGATTACTTTCAAATTAAGAATTTGTGTTTACTAAACACAATATCAAGAGTCAGATATAACAAGTCAAAGCACTAGTGCAGATATTAACAATATACATAATAAATAATTTATATAGAGAGAATGTGAAGAGGTCCTTCAAATTATTTGAAGGAGCAAATGATTCAATAGAAAATATAAACAAAAACCTTNTTTTGTTATTGTTGAGTTGTGTAAGTTATTTATATATTTTGGATATTAGCCCCCTATGGAAGATGTTGTTTGCAAACATCTTCTTGCATTCAGTTGGTTGCCCCTTTGTTATGTTGATGATTTCTTTTGCTGTGCAGAAGCTTTTTAGTTTGATATAGTCCCATTCATTTAGTTTCCTTTCTTTTGAGGTCAAATTCATAAAATCCTCTCTAAGACCAAGGTCCATTAATATAGTACCTATATTTTCTTCTTTGCAATTTACTGTTTCAGGTCTTATATTTAGGTCATTGATCCATTTTGAGTTAATTTTAGTATATGGTGACAGATAACAGACTATTTTTATTCTTTTTCACATTGCTTTCCAATTTTCCCAACACCATTTATTGAAGAGGCTTTCTTTTTTCCATTGTATTTTTGTGGCTCCATTATTGAAGACTATTTGCCCATGTATATGTGGGTTTATTTCTGGGTTCTCAATTCTGTTCCATTGCTCTATGTGCCTGTTTTTCTGCCAATACCATGCTGTTTTGGTTATTATCACTTTGTAATAGAAATTGAAGTCACAGGGTGTGATACCTCAGCCTTGTACATTTTTCTCAGGATTGCTTTGGCTATTCGAGGTCTTTTGTGATTTCATACAAATCTGATCATTTTTTGAACTATGTCTTGAAAAAAATTTTGATGGTGATTGTGTTAAATCTGTACATTGTTTTGGGTAACATGGCCATTTTAACTACATTGATTCTTCCAATCCATGAACATGGAATATCTTCCATTTCCTTGTGTCTTCTTCAATTTTTTAATAATGTCTTGTAGTTTTCAGTGTATAGGACCTTCACATCCTTTGTTAAGTTTATTCTTAGGTATTTTATTCTTCTTGTTGTAATTGCAAATGAATTTTTTTTTCATTTATTTTTCTGGAATTTGAGCATCCCTTGCTTGTCTATATGGAAGAAAATCAGCCCCACCTGTTCCAATGAAGTGTGTTCATGCATAAGGCATTCTGGACTCCACAAAGTACCTTTCTGTAAAACATGTGAAAAATTGGCTTGCCCCAACCTTTGAAAGCCTTTATAATGCAGAGGTTTCTTATTGTTCATTGTTCACAGACATGATTCTGAGCTACAATCCCCAGATTAGGGGAAAATACCAAAAACAATAAGTATAGTGTTATATAAACTATGCCAGTTTTAAATATCATGTTTTACTTGAAACACAGATGATAAACTTCCTTCAAAATCACATGGAATTCAACTTGCTGGGATGTTATGCTGAGAATGGAAATATAGATAGATAGGAGGGTGGACAATTAGGTTCACAAACTCATCCTAGAAAAAGCGCTACATATCTCATTGCTGAATATCACTAGGGTCACCTTTGCATTACTCCCCTTGGTAAGCTATGCACCGATGCCAGTGCCTAGTCTACCCTTCAAAGCAATTTTGGAACTCTTTTTCTGGAATGGCCATCAGAGCTGTTGTTGTATTATTATCTTTAATGTCCTGACTATCATCAAAATGTCTCCTTTCAATATTCCCTTTATTGTCAGGTAAAGAAAGAAGTTATTGGATGCCAGATCAGGTGAGTAGGGAGGGTGTTCCAGTACAGTTATTTGTTTACTGGCTACAAACTCTCTCACAGACAGTGCCGTGTGATCTGGTGCATTGTCGTGATGCAAGAGCCATAAATTGTTGGTGATAAGTTCAGGTCATCTGTATAAATTTTCACTCAGCCTTTTTAGCACTTCCAAATAGTAAACTTGGTTAACTGTTTGTCCAGTGGGTACAAATTCATAATGAATAATCCCTCTGATATCAAGAAAAGGTTAGCGACATCATTACAAGTATGTCTACTGTATCTGTATACATAATATGTCTTCAAACAGGTAGTTTAAGCTGTCTACATTCTCAAAGATTACTTTGGCTACTTGATATTTTTATATCCCTATATATGTTTTAATATCAACTTGTTGATTTCTGTAAAATATTCTGCTGTGATTTTGGCTGAAGCTACTCTGAATCTAGTATAGATCAATTTGGAGAGAATAGATATCTTAACATTTAACCTTCCCACGTATGAACATGTTAAATATTTTTCTTAAGTCTTCTTTAATTTCTCTTATCAAGGTTTTTTACTTTGCAGTAATTTTTGCTAGATTTATTCCTAAGCATTTGATAATTTTATAAATTATATTGCTTCTATTTCATTTCCACTAATCTTGAATAATATATAGAAAAAAATTGAAAACCAGTTTAGATTCAGATTTGGCCATGGGCATGGGGGAGGTTCAACACAGGAAATATGGCACCATAGGGAAAATGGAGACTATCTCTCCAGCCCTTACCTCACAACCACACTCCAGTCTGCCCCTCTTATGCCTCCAACATCCCCCGAGTCACTGTCCCTCCACCGGAGTCCAGGAGGGAAGCAGGTACAGTGTTTATCTACTCCTCTGCCTTGGATCTCTTTACAGAAAGGATATCTTCATTTGGAATTCATTAAGTTTGAGGGTGTTCTAAAGATTCTCTCTTTATCTTTGGTTTTGAAGTTTCGCTGAGATATCTATGGCTGTGCGCCGCATCCCGCACAGCAAGGGCGGTGGGGGGTGAGAGGGGCAGCACAGGGTTAAAGAAACATAAGATTCAAAGATGGAGTTAAAGCGGGGCCAGGGGGCTGCAGCCTCTCTGGGACTGAGCCCTGAATCAGGCCAACTCATAGCTTTTATTAAGAAACTTCAAAGAAGTAAAACTTGTTGTTTCTAAAGTCCGTGTGATAAGTGCCTATGGCTATTTTTCATCAACCAGCCCCATTGTATTCCAACTCCTGCTGTGCCTTCATACTCTCACACACACAATCCCCAGGATGGTGCAGCTGCGCTGTGGCCATGAAAATAAGGGAGATAACCGACATCATTCCGTGGGGTCTCAGCGTTCCGTGACACTACTCCTTTGAGGAAGATTTACCAATATCATGCCACAGGGTCTCAGCATTCCGAGACACTCTCTTGGGACCGCATTAGGTCAGGGGTTGGTGTGTGGGGGGGCGGTCGAGGACGAAACTGTAAGGCAACAGATGTGGATTTCTTTTTATCATTCTGGGAGTCACTGAGTTAACAGACTGTGAGAGGTGGTATCATTCAGAGCAGAAATAAATGAAATAGAGACTAGAAAGA
>NW_017732706.1:230697-245153 GCF_001890085.2 Hipposideros armiger | reverse complement strand
GGGGTGACAACTGTTAGTAAAGTTACATAGGTTTCAGGTGTACAATTCTGTAATACATCATCTATATATCACATTGTGTGTTCACCACCCAGAGTCAGTCCTCTTTCCATCACTCACTATGTATTTGACCCTTAATTTTGCTGACCATTGTCGCCCCAATAAATTTTAATTTAAAAAAATCAAAACCAAAACAAAAACCCTTACAAACATAATAAAAATATCATGTCCAATCACAGTTAAATAAATTTTACTACATGTCTAATAATTAGTGATCATTTTATTCTATTGGAATTACCATTGACAATAGAATATTTGGGAGAGTATGCAAGCCAAAGAAAAAGTAGAATTGCTCAAATAAATATCAAAAAGTGGTTCCCAAGAACTCCACAAAATGTGTTATTTAAGGATAAATACTGTAAAATTAAGGAAAAGTTAACTGAAGGAGAGAGCAAGATGCTTTTGTGGAGGAGCAAGAAGAGTACTTTAAATGTTATTTTTTAATGTTATTTCATGATACTTGAGTTTTTGTTTTATGAATACACTTTAAACTTTAAAGCTGTGTTATGTGCAGTACTTTGTATACACAATATATTTGAGGAATAAAATTGAAATCCACAGGTACAAAAAAAATAATTGAGTTTTTTGCATACTGACCTACTTATTTCTAGTATATTTTTATTGTTTGAATAGCATTTTCTTCTACATAGCAAGTTACTCTGCAAAGTAGGCACAGTTTTACTTTTTCCTTTCTAATCTGTATGCACTTTATTTAATTACCTCAAGTACATGTGAAATAAAGTTAAATAACTGATATCCTTTACTTGTTTTTGGCCTTTGGGAAAGTGTTCAATGTTTCAATATTAAGTACAAGGTGTGATCAAAACATCCAGTGAATTTAAATAATGAAAATTTTATTACAGTAAAAGACACATTGTCATTAATCTCCCTCAAATTACTCCCCCTTACTTTGAACACACTCATCCCATATTCTTGACACTTTCTGAAGCAGTTCTGGAAGTCCTCTTTCGTGAGTGTCTTTAGTTACACAGTTGTGGCTGCCTCGATGTCCTGAATCGATTCAAAACATTTCCCTTTCATGGTCATTTTGACTTGGGGGAAGAACCAAAAGTCTCACATTGCCAGATCCGGTGAATAAGGTGGATGAGGACACACCATAATGTTTTTATTTGACAGATATTGCCATATCGGAAGAAATGTGTGATACAAAGCCTTTCTGTTGTGATCACAAAATATGGTGAATGCTGCTGCCGAGTGCCATCCAACAGAAAGGCAGGGATTTTCAATACAGAAAGTGGTGTGTTAAACCTTAGTAATAGTGTGTGACAAGTTTCAGCTTGTTCAGTGCAGTCAGTTGGGCATGAGCTACAGTTGAGAGGTATGTTTTAAAGTGTGCCGTTAATCATCCTGATCATGACAATGCTTCGTGTCACACATCACTGCTGGCACAGCAGTTTCTATCAAATAAAAACATTACAGTGTGTCCTCATGCACCTTGTTCACTGGTTCTGGCACCGTGCAATTTCTGGCTCTTCCCCAAAGTCAAAATGATTCAGGACATGGAGGCAGCCACGATAGTGCAACTAAAGAACACTCACAAAAGAGGACTTCCAGAACTCCTTCAGAAAGTGACAAGAACAATGGGGTAAGTGTGTTTGAAGCAAGGGGGAGTATTTTGAGGGGGATTAATGGCAATGCCTTTTACTATAATACATTTTTTTATTTAAGCATTCACCATATTGTTGGATCATACCTCAAGCAATAAGTTTATTTTATAATTTTTTACATATTATATATATTTTTATATATTTTATAATGTATACAAACAAAAATATATATTATATTTTTATTAAGTATAGTAATATATTAGCTGTTGGTGTTTTGTTGCTCACATTTACCAAATTGAGGAGATTCTCTTATATCTTAGTTTGCTGAGAATATTTTCTTTAAAATCATAAATGAGCTTTGCATTTGTCTAATGCTTTCATGTATTTGTTGAGGTATATACTGGGGGTGCCAAAAAAATGTACACATTTTTAGAGATGCTATCTATGTATTGCTTTTCGAAGTTGAATTGAATTACGGAAGCAAGGTGTAGTATGACACTCATTCAAAACATGGTGATAATCAAATGAATGCTAGCGTCATTCATTGTATTATAATATTAATACAGTGTTTTCCTTTCTTAAAATGTGTATACATTATTTTTTAAATACACACACACACACGTACACATATATATGACATGAATTATTTTGATTGCTTTTTGAATGTAAAACTAATCTGTATTCCTGATGAGATCCAATTGGCCATGATGTAATATACTTTTAATATATTGTGTTAAATTTGTTAATATTTTATTAATGATTTTTTGTGATTATACTCATAAAGGATATAACTTTAATTTTTCTTCTAATATCTTCATAATAGTTTGGTAAGAGGCTAGTACTTGTTTTAGAGCAGGTTGAAAATATACTGTCCTTGATTTCCTGAAAATATTTAAGATTTTTATTTTTTAATTTAATGTTTGAATTAAACTACTTCAAAGTTTATATATAATATCATTTAATATATCCTTTACCACCTCCCAGGTCAAATGTAATCTTTTCTCTGGGACCATGTAAAAAATGTGTTTTACTTTGTCACTGTACTTACTTTATCTTATTTTGGAAATAATCAGTATAGGGTTTGACTTTACCACTAGTTAATCTAAATTTTGGCTTTCATGAACCAAATAATTTTGGTAGCCTCTTACACTATAGGATCCAATGGGATGTCTTATATATTCCGTTTCCCGTCCCTCTTTCATCTAGTACCTGATGCATGATGAATGAGCTACTTATGTCCTATACTTTGATTTTTGAGAGGGTGAAACATAGTTCCAGAGTCAGATTGTGATTTTAACTATGGCTATACCTGAGTGGAGGGTCCACAGGTGCAATTAAAAGTACTGAGAGTAAATAGTGTCTAACTCTGTGTTAGGAGCTGATTACTGGTGGTAATGAGGTAATGATGCAATCAATAGCAGCACAGTGAGATTACTCCTTGGCAACAGACTGATTTTGACTAGCTCTATTTGGTCCACAGGCTGATTTTCTAGATTTTTTCTGAATTCAGTAATCTACCAGACTCCTTTCCAATAAATTTCTGCTGGGACTATTCAGATTTAATTTCTGGTTTTTGCAACCAAAATCCTCTGCAAGTGTTTCTATCATAGTATGGAGAATGATGCCCTTTATATACATCCATTATTTATTATACTTCCAAAGAGGATTGAGTAAGCAATTCGTCCCTGTTATACATGAGTATTATGCATTTGTTTGCGGTGTAACATGATTCTTTAATTCCAATGTAGTTTATTTTAGTCTGAAACAAGAGTTATTCTATAAAATATATTATCTAAGGGAGAGCTGCCACGTAGCTCTTTCTTTTAAAAAAAATCTATAAATGCATATTTTTTTTACACCCCTCCCCTCAAAAAAAAAAGGCTATAACGGAATTATTTCTCATAGATTTCTAGGGTATTTGGAGATTTGGAGTGAGGTATTTTTTTCCACTGAAAGAAAGTGATAAATGGAGTTGCATACAACTCTTATGAAAGTGAAAGACTTCAATGAAATTTTACATTGATAGAGTGCCTCAGGGTGTAAACTTCCAAAGGTAAAGTATATGGTCAGAAATTGATCCTTGGGGAAGACAATCTTTAAAGTTTCATAAAGATCAAAGTATTTCACCTCAAGGTTGTTTCTTAATGGCTACTCTGGATCATTATATAGTCAATTTGATTGCTTGTGCCATTTGAGACACCTACAAGAACAAAAAATATCTGCCAAAAAGTCTTCAATATGTTGGTTACTTATAGATACAACCTAGGAAAAGAAAAATCTCCTTTTGTATGTTGAACTTCATGTAAAGTTTTGTGTTATAGTGAAAAGTATTTGGTATCTATAGTAATCACCTAAAATATTTTAAATGTTAAGTTACTACATATACCGGGAGTGCTAAAAATATATATATACAAGTGGACACTTTGGTCAACATTGCTCAACCAGTAGTTTGCAGTAATCAGAAGTGTCTGGACACTGATGGTAACCACTTTGAGCACCTCTTTTAATTGCAGAAGTCAAATGTGACTTGTATTCATCTTTTGTTATTGGTATATATTGAGTAGTACAATTTTAATAGTTTTTCCTTTCTTAAAATGTGTACACATTTGTTTGGCACCCTCTGTATGTAGATGTACATACACACAAAATTTGCTATTTGTTTTTATAATGCCTATTTTGCACATCTACCTTAATAATTTGATATTTATAATAATGTACAGATTAATTATATTTTTGTGTATTGACCCATGAAATATTAGGTTTAGGGCAATGATAACAATAACACAACATCAGAATATATTTCTCCCTTGGCTCCCTAGTTTCAAGATGACATGAAATCAACTAGTAGCTGCCTAATTCCTAAAATCCAAAAGACAACAAAGTTGCACTAGCAGAAAATAACTTGTTATCTCAAAGCCATTCAATGGTTGGCTTTCTTATTTCAACTTTTATTCCTAACTATTAGGGAAAATAAATTATATTGTTGCTTATAGCTAACTACTTAGCAGTTATACAAACCCAAACAAATTGGCATACCTTTCTGAACCTGAAATTCTTCAATTCAGCTGGTAACTCTATTTGTAAGACTGGATTAGTAACTATACCTCCTATGATGACTGAAATTTAAGGGGATAATCTAAAGCATTTAGCCTTGTGTCTGTCATATAGCAGTGCTCAAAGAATTAGTAATGATGGCTTTACTGCTGTTAACAACCCTCTGAAAACAATGAAAATGTTCATGGATAAGCTAATAAAGAACTGCATTGTCAAATCAAACTCACATCAGTCAGAGTTCTTACCTAGGTACCAGAGGAGAGTGCATTTTTCACCAAGTTCAGGGCAACCAGGTTTTCCTCCAGTGTTGGAGAAAATGACTGTTTTATATCAGTAGCACCAAATAAAGCGGTTGACTTATATTTAAGGGCAATTAAGTATGAAAACTATACACCAAACATTAAAATCACTCTCAGAAAAGCTAGCTACTCAGAATAAGAGTGATATGTGGACAGGCCCAAAGGAATAAAAAATGGATTCATATCTCCCATCTCACACTCATTCCAGGCCATACATAGTTCATGAAAGGAAATGACAGATAGAATTCCTCACTCTATTAAATTATTTCACTCCCCTGTCCCATCTTTATCCCTGTTTTTTGTTTTTCTTTTCTCTTTGGAGAAGGCAGAAGTGTGTAGGATCAAATGCATTGCACACATATGAAATACAAGTTCTGCTGTCAAGGAGGACATTTTTGCCATAAGAAACAAAAAATCCAGCAGAAAGGGGCTTAAATTAAAATAATTAACTTTTTTTTATAACAATAATCCCAAAGAAAGAATGGATCTAAAATTAGACATTTAAGTAGTTCAATAAGTCATAGTCCCAGAATTGTCTTTCCAAATTTGCCTCTGCTATCTTCAGTATATTGCTAAGCTTTCTTCAAATTCACAAAATGGCACTCTAAATATCACATCTTCCTGCACCAAAGCCGGAGACAAAAGTGGAAAGAGCGTTTAATTTTTTTATGTCTTTATTAAATTTATTGGGGTGACATTGGTTAGTAAAATTACATGGATTCAAGCATACAATTCTATAATACATCATCTATGTATCACATTGTGTGCTCACCACCCAGAGTCAGTTCTCCTTCCATCACCATATATTTGACCTCCTTTACACTCTTCTGCCTCTTTCCTCCCTGCTTACCCTCTGGTAGTCACTAAACTGTTGTGTCTGTTTGCGTTTCTGCTTGTTCTTTCATTGTTTTCAGTTTTATATCCCAAATATGAGTGAAATCATGATTTTTGATGTCCTCTCTATGACTCTTGATGTCCTCTCTCTGACTTATTTTGCTTGGCATGATAATCTCCAGATCCATCTGTGTTATTACAAATGGCAGCATTTTATATTTTTTATGGCTGTATAATATTCCGTTGTGTGTGTGTGTGTGTGTGTGTGTGTGTGTGTGTGTATGTGTGTGTGTGTATGTATATATTGGTTCTTCAGAAAAGTAATGACGCATGTTTGCAACAAATGGCACTAGTTCATTTTTGGAAGTATTACGGTCATTCACATGTATGTTATTGCTATGTCATTTGACAGCTGACAGTTCTAGCTTCATTCTAAAAAAAAATGAGCGATTTGGTTGAGTTTTGGAGATTTTACAACAAGTTGAAGATGGAAGATGGAAGACCAAACAGTATTTTTGCCATATTTTACTGTTTTACTTCCATAAAGGGAAGAATGCACATCAAGCTTGTGAAAAATTGCATAAAGTTTATGGTGACAATGCTCTACAAAAATGTCAGTGCCAACAATGGTTCAATACCCACTATAGTGCTTCTTAAGTAATTACTTGTAGTGTGCTATTATTACAAAATACATTAGGATACTGAAGACAATAGAGAGTGTAATGTGGTAAATACCAGTGTAATCAACATCTAGATATTATTAAAAATTTACAAAATGAAAAAAAAAAGGAAAGAAATTTCATGCTGCTGATTTTGATCTCAACGATGCTCCTTGGTCAGGGAGGCCCACTGAGGTTGATGATGACAAAATAAAGGCATTGATCAAGTCAAACCCATGTTCCATGACTCAAGAGATTGCAGAAACATTGAACATCCATCATGCAAGTGTTCACGATCACCTGAAGAAGCTGAGATACATAAGCAAGCTTCATATTTGGGTTCCGCATAAACTCAAAGAAGTTCATTTGACAGCACATATAAACATCTGCAATACGTTCATTAAGTGTGAGGAACATGATCCTTTTTTGAAGCAACTGATAACTGGCGATGAGAAGTGGATTGTTTCCAACAATGTGGTGCACAAATGGTCTTGGTCCTGATGTGATGATTTACCTCAAATGACATCGAAAGCAGACATTCATCAGAGGAAGGTTATGCTCTCAGTGTGGTGGGATTTTAAAGGTGTCAAGTTTTTCGAGCTCCTATCAAGGACCCAAACAATCTATTTGAAAGAGTACTGTTAGCAATTGGAGAATTTGAAGAAATCCATCATCCAGAAATGTCCAGAGCTTGTTAATAATAAAGGAGTTGTGTTTTATTGCAGCAACGCAAGACCACACACAAGTCTGATCACCTGTCAAAAATTATTGGAGCTTGGATGGGATGTGTTGCCACACCACCATACTCACCTGACCTTGCACCATCAGACTTCCACTTGTTTCGCTCTCTTCAAAACTCCTTGCATGGTATAACGTTCAATTCAGATAAGGCTGTAACTCAGCACCTTGTTCAGTTTTTCACAAATAAAGAAAGGTCCTTCTATGAACGAGGAATTATGAAGCTCACTGAAAGATAGCAAAAGGTTATCGAACAAAATGGCAATATATCATTGATTGATCTTTGATCTTTATATAAGTAAGTGACTTTTGAAAAACATAGACAAAATACATCATGACATTTCTGAAGACATATATATATATATATCACATCTGCTTTATCCAATAATCTATCGAAGGGCACTTCTGTTTCCATGTCTTGGCCACCATGAATAATGCTGCCGTGAACATAGGGGTACATCTATCTTTACAGATAAATGTTTTCAGATTTTTGGGGTAGAAACCCAGAAGAAGGGTTGTTGTGTCATATGGTAATTCTAGTCTTAATTTTTTGAGGAACTTCCCCATTGTTTTCCATAGTCTCTATTCCCACCAGCAGTGTATGGTAGTTCATTTTTCTCCACATCCTCTCCAACAGTTGTTATTGCTCGTCTTGTAGATAATAGCCATTCTAACAGGTATGAGATGGTATCGCATTGTGGTTTTGGTTTGCATTTCCCTAATAGCTAGTGAAGTTGAACATTTTTTCATATATCTGTTGGTCGTTTATGTGTCTTCTTGGGATAAGTGTCTGTCCAGGTCCTCTGCCAATTTTGTAATTGGATTGTTTGTTTTGTTGTTGAGTTGTATGAGTTCTTTTTATATATTGTATATTAGCCCCTTATTAAAAAAGTTGTTTGCAAATATCTTCTCCCATTTGGTTGGCTGCCTCTTTGTTTTGTCAATTTTTTTTTGGCTGTGCAGAAGCTTTTTTAGTTTGATATAGTCCCATTCATTTATATTTGCTTTTACTTCCCTTGCTTTTGAGGTCAAATTCATAAAATGTTCTCTAAACCCAAGGTCCAAAAGTTTAGTACCTGTGTTGTCTTCTATGCAGTTAATTGTTGCAGGTCTTATACTTAGGTCTTTGATGAAAATCATGAGAATTATTTGTCGTCTTAAGCATAAAAGAACCTATTCAGGAAGTTCTCTAAGACGTCACATGGTTTTCTTCAATTCAGCCACTGGGAAGAAAAACTGCATGATTGACTTAGGCAAATCAGTATTTATCCAAGTCACATTGGAGAGAGGGAAATCCAGAAAATTTTAGAATTCTGGCAACATAGAAGATTTTATAAACACTTGAGGATTAACACTCAGTTATATCCTATACAGCTGCACTTACCTGCAAAGCTACTGTGTAAAATAAATACGATGATTGCTCAGTAATTTATAATTCATATTAGATTACAATTTTTCATATGGACAGTACAATCATGGCAACTATTAGTTGCCTACTAATATAACAAAACAACTCCATTTTAAATGGCACTTTCAATTTATCTGCTAATGTGTTAGTGATCTATTTCTAATGCATATCCACAAATATATAGTTTAAGTTATTATTATACATTATTGGACCATTACAAAACAGTTTTATTTTAATCTTCCAAAGATACAAAAATGATAGCCTATCTGTCATTTCTGAATCTGTTTCTGACAGGTGGTTGTTTATGGAGTTCATTTTTTTCTTTCAGAACAATGTTTTTATTCTATCTCACCCCCCAACACACACACACACACACACACACATCCCACTAAAGATGTGCTCATTAATTATAGTTTTCTAAAAATTATGGGGTGGGGGGGAAAGGCAATGGAATTCAAAAAGTTCTGGACATTAGATATTTGTTTTATAAACAGTTTATTTATTCAATAAACAGTATATTTGCATGTGTCATGCAATGCATACATACACACACAGAGTAGACCACGTTAAAAAATAGATCAGTCAAAAGTGTTTTATAAAAAGTGTGCATTGAAATTCTTAGTGATTGGGAGGGATTTCTAAAAAGCACATAAAGAGTTAGGACACTCAAGGCAAAAGGACTGCATTAATAAAAAGGAATAGAAATTGCAAACAACTTTTAGAGCAAGTTAGCTAGAAAGACAAATTGGATTATGCAAACAATGAAATAAGAATATCGGTAGTGAAATTTTCTGGACAGATTATAGACAGTCATAGATATCAGGCTATGAATTTATTCTGTAGGTAATAGAAAATAATCGGAGATGGTAGAGCAAAGACACAGCATGTTAAAAATGGTCTTAAGGAATAAAATCTGAAAGTACTATGTATATAATCAAGTGGGGAGTAAGTTATACTTCTTTCCAATATGCCCAATAAGGATCAGAGATTAGCATGTTAAAAGCAGTAGAGTATGCTTTAAATTAAATATACATCCAAATTTCAGCTTTGATACATATAATTTTAAAACCTTACAAAAATGTGTCCTTCTGTGTCTAGCTTATTTCACTTAGCATAATGTCCTCTAGATCAATCCATGTAGTCGCAAATGGCAGGATTTCCTTTTTTTGTTTGTTTTTGTTAAGGCTGAATAATATTCCATTGTATGTATATACCACATTTTCTTTACTTATTGGACATATAGGTTGTTTCCACATCTTGACTCTTGTGATTAATGCTGCAATAAACATGGGAGTGGAGATATCGCTGAGGCCCTGATTTCAATCCCTTTGGATATATATTATACACACAAGTGAGATTGCTGGATCATATGGTGCTTATATTTTTAATTTTTTGAGGAACCTCCATACTATTTTCCATAGTAGCTGCACCAATGATATTATATGAAGAATCTAAAATAGTCGAACTCCTAGAAGCAGAGAGTAAACTGGTGGTTGCCAGAAGTGAGGTGGAGAGGGGGGCCTCAAGAAAGTACAGTAATACCTTGGTTTGAGAACATAATTTGTTCTGGGAACAAACTACTCATATTGCAAGACATCGCTCATTTACCAAGTTAAAATGTATTAGAAATGTTTGCACGTTTTGTGAAACACGCACAAACCAAGTTACTCGCAATCCAAGGTTTTACTGTATTAGTAAAATGATATAAAGTTTGGTATACTTTAAAAATTGGTATACAAGATATGCAGTTTTGTATACTTAAAATTTTGCTATGTGAAATGTTCTTATTGCAGAAAAAATTAGTAGTAAATAAAAAAGCTGGAAGGATACTTTCGGAAGTCATTGAGATGTTTATGGCATAGATTATGGTGATGGTTTCAGAGATGTATACTTATTTCTGCCTCATCCAGTTGTATACATTAAATATGTACAGCTTTCTGTATGTCAATCATACCTCAACAAAGTAGTTTAAAAAAA
Source organism: Hipposideros armiger (assembly GCF_001890085.2). Lineage (NCBI taxonomy): Eukaryota > Metazoa > Chordata > Mammalia > Chiroptera > Hipposideridae > Hipposideros > Hipposideros armiger. The sequence continues at coordinate 234,559 of NW_017732706.1, read as the reverse complement.
CACATGTAGATTATTTAGACTTTTCGTCACCTTAGTCAGAAACAGTTAGTTTATTGTATTCAGTCTAGTGCATAAATAGTTTTATAATGTGTTGCACATCTCTATTTGTTCTTTCATTTAGCATTTCATAATCTAGTCCTCTGCTCCCTTTCCAGTTAAATATTCCAGCATTTATCTAATTCCATACACATTGGTTTTATTGTGGTTACTCAGGTTTGTCATTTTATATTTTACATGTCCTTTGTTTTTAATGTCTTATTTTCATTTATTTAGATAACATTTTCTTCATCTTTTAAGAAGTAACAAAAAAGTGATATTTTCTCTAAGAATATCTTCTACCCCTCTCTCTTCAACCTATGACAAAATGAGATGTTTTATCCTTTCACTGCTTATGGCATCATGTATACTCCTGTATTGAAGCTCTTCTCATGTTCTACATAACTTTATTTCAGTGTTTCTTACACTCTTTCAAGGAACTTTATATTAATGTTGTTTGACACACAGTAGACTTTTATTAGATGTTTATTGGATAAGAAAATATTGATTGATCCTACCACAGAGTTAGGATTATATAATATGTCCCCAGCACAAAATAATTTGAAATCATCTTGACATTTGTAGCATCAACAGAATTGGATTTGAGCCCCATATTAATACAGTAATGAACCTAGCTTTGCAATTCTGATAATTGATTTTTATAAAAGATTTGCATAAAAAAATGGCCCTACAAAGCATTAAAGGGATAATAACTAGGTTCTTATGAAGAAATATATGCGTTTGTATAGGTGAATTTAGAGAAGGATTTAACCCACTGTGACTCTTTGAGAAGTTTTATAAAGGTGATGATTTATTTGTTTGTTTTTCCTGTCTCCAGAAAAGACAGAGAAAAAAGAAGCTTAAATTATAATAAGAGTTTGGATAGGCATTTAGAATAGACCATTATCTAAGTGTAGTTAAAAGAATAATAAGAATGTTTCCTTTGTGTCTAACTTTAAAATAAGATGAAAAATCTAGAATTAAGGTACTCATCTAGAGACCTTTGAGACCCTTCCTGACTCTAAAAATAAGCATAACACAGAAGATAAAAATTAAAGGACATTTTAAAGTATACTGTTTGTTTCTTTTAGTCTGTTATAAGCAGATTATTTGCTGTAAATGACCAAAAGCATCAACAATGGGAATTTTATGCCCATATTAAGGGTACAACTCTCAATTTAATTACCGACTTGCATGATACACAGCTATTAATTCCACAAGCTCTTAGTACATAAGGCTTTACAAAAAATGATAAATACTGTTAGAATCCAGAGTGTAAACCCAAGTATAACATAGTACTTTTGAGTGTAATTTCTTTACTGTTTGAACAAATATTACATACACTGAAAAAGAATTGAATACAAAAAGGGCAGCAATAAATTGTTTCTTTCTCACCATCATTCAATTCTCTTTCTCAATAATATGCATGTAAGATCAAAGACCCTTAGGGTGACATACAAGGGTCTTTATACTCTTGTGTCTTCCCACTCTCTCAAGTCATACTGGCTCAATCTATAACCTGTATTCCCTCCCTCTCAGTATATGTACACATACATATACGAACACATATGCAGAAAAACACACCCATGGACATTCTCTGCACCTTGCTTTTTGACTTGATAAAATATCTGATATAATTAAAAATGCTGATTAGGATCATGGAACTATAAACAAAGGCTTTTGGTTTACCCTGTGTTCCATTTTCACCATTCTTCCTTTGAGACTCAGAATGTTCAGTGTTTCTCTCTTCCCTCTCTCTCTCTCCTCCCTGTCACTCATTCTTACTTCTTCTCTTTGTCTCCCCTTAATATGTGTAATATATTCTTTACTGAGTATAAGTTTAATATGAAATCACAGATGTTGGGAACTATATTTTGATCTGCCATTGGGAATCCACATATGCTGAAAGCTGACGTAAATTATATACGGATTTGACTGGGCTGGTGTCAGCACCCTTAACCCTGCCCTGTTCAAGTGTCAGCTGTACTGGGACAGGTGGTATTGGTGAGGAAGTGAGGGGTGGGGTGGGCAGTGTGGTTGCTGAGACAGTTCCTCTGTTGCCTAGGTCGTGTGACTTCCCACAACCTGTTCTCCAGCGCTAGCATGTGCCACACAATGACATATCTAACCACTCTATTTTCTGCTCTATGCTGGATACCTTTTCTTCTGAGGTTAAAGGGAGCTGAGGATATGGAATTGAAATGGATGCCTAAAATGCAGTTTTAAGATGTGTGGAAGGAGGACCAACTTGTGAGTCTTTGAATTTGAGAGAGATCAGATATTTGAGAAATGTTTGATACACTCTGGAGGGGCAATATTTTTAAATGTACTGTAAAGTGAGGAAGGACTACTTTTGAGAAATCCTAGTGCAGGGGCTGTCTGAGGCTAGCATGCAGTGGAAGACAGTTGAGAGTCCAGGGAACACGTGTGAAAACTCTGTGGAATAGAATGAATCCCATCTGTTAAAGCTTTCATGATCTAGCCTGAGTCAAGCATTAGTTTGTCTGGATGACATTAGGATAGGAAGGAGGGTTTTGAAAACACTTGAAGCAGAGCCTTTGGAGGAAATAAAGCTATTGGAAAATAGATCAGAGAATCAAAGTGGGATATGCCACATGGACAGCTCAAGGGAATCTGTTTAGAGACTCTGCACTTTCATTCCGCTGGTTTTGTAAAACTCCCATAGAACTTGTCTGGATTCACACTGGCCCTTTCTGTACTTTGAACCATGAAGGCACAACCCCCGCCCCACCTCACTTATCCCAAATCTTATAATATTGCATTGCCTGGGATGTAAAATCCTTTTATTGACAAGGGGATAATGTGTGAGCAGCAACACTAATTTTGGGGGAAGCTTCACTGAATGACTTTTCAAGCCCCTCTAAACCATAGAGCTTACTGACTGGGCCTATTGATAAGTTATTTTTCAAGGGAGAAGCTTGTCCCTTCTTGTACACTGAATTGTTCACTACAGAAGTTGTAGGGCTGCTGACCATGGGTCTTTTAAATAAGTAATTTTTATTGGGAGGTGATTTTGCTCCCCAGGGAACACTTGGCAGTATCTGGAGACATTTTTTGTTATAAATGTGATATGTCTATGTGGGCGCTACTGACATCTGGTGAGTGGAGGTTAGGGATGCCGCTAAACATACTCCAAGTGCACAGCTCCCACCCCCACCAATATCAATATCAATACCAATATCAATATCAATAGTGTAGAGGTTGAAAAACATTTTGAAATATAAATAGAGTACTTTTTTGGAATACCATGTTTTCAAAGTGTGATAGATAAAATCCTCAGATAAATAAATGTATTTATTGCTATTCCAATAACACTCATTTCTCATTTTATTGTATGTTATGAAATATGTAATATATTCTATCTTGTATTTCAAAAACAAACTTGTTTATATTTCAGATAAGAAGAGGGTCAAATACATGATGATGAAAGGAGATTTAACTTTGGGTGGTGAACACACAATGCAATATTTAGATGATATATTACAGAACTGTGCACCTGAAACCTCTATAATTTTACTAACCAATGTCATCCCAATAAATTTAATTTTAAAAATCAAAAAATAATGTGTAAAGATTAACTTAAAGCTCTGAGGAGAATGAAATTGTCATTCTCTCTGCCTGGAATAATAATTTTCCTGTAGATAGTTCACTTTCTCATCTCCATCAGCAATTTGTTAAAATGTTTCCTTTTGAATAAGGTCTTTCACAATCATACTATTTAAAATGAGAGTCTATCCCTGCACCCATACACTCCAATTCCCTCCATTGCTTTATTTTTCCATAACACTTTGCACCATATAATATA
>NW_017732706.1:222491-227475 GCF_001890085.2 Hipposideros armiger | reverse complement strand
GTACGTATTTAACAATCCAGTCCACATAGGAAAAGGACTATTGATTTTTTGGAGACGTGAGTGTCATGAGTGGAGGCATCAGGGCCAACATGTGCCAGTAATGCTAAGTACAATAAGATTTCTGACATGTTGCAGAGCAAGGACAAGGAACATAAGAAATGAGTGAAAAGCATAATTGAGATTTGGAAACAGTCAACACACCAATTGGAATTATTTAAAAATAATTATCTGCTAATGAAAACACCCAAGGAGTGATCTTAGATTATTGAATGAGATGTTCAGAGCAGGAAAACTGCAAGTCAGGAGAAAAAGCCCGTGGTGTATAAATGCCCACAGATTGTCAGCGGCATTTAGTGGTTCTTCAGTGCACTGTGAAAATTTCATAAGGATTACCAAGATTTAATTTAAGACTGTGTATTTCTCCCTATCTCTTTCTTACTGTTTACAAATATACAGCCTGTGTAATTCAGACACACGTTTACTCTACTGTTAGCATACTCGTATGTAAGCTGACTGTGAGTATGAGGTCACCAGTAATATCTGATTAGGAAGATCATTCATGAAATAAGAGTGAGGGCACAAAGAGGGTGTCTGTGAGGTCATTAGAAAGATCACTCATGGTATTGGTGATTAGATCTTTGTCTTGAGTGGACAGGGGCCACATAATTACCCTTACCAGAAAAATACTTCCATGCCAGAATTTTCCATACCATCAGATAGTCTTATACTCATGCTAATACCTTTGTCCTGTGCACAGAATACTTTGACCATAGATGAAGAGGCTATCCTCTGAAAAACTGCATCAAAAAGAATATCCAAAAAGTGAATTATTGAGGTTTGATTGAGTATCCCTTAAATTCTAGAATTCCTAAGTACATGTAAGTAGAAGCTGAGGGCCTTCCTAACATCAAGGAAACCCAAGGAATTGGACATATGCCTAAGACTGGTTAGAGTATATGAAATAATGTTTTAGATTAATGATGATAAAACATGAGAAATTCTTATTCAGAACTTACAACATTGTCATTATTGGGACTCTATATTAGTTCTATGGCAGCTATTATATTTTTGAACATCAGAAAGCTCTGGGAGTAAAATCAATGAGGAAGATTACATTTGACAGAATGATTATGGAAGAGTAAGAAATGCTTAAAATCAATTTTGAAAGGATGTGGCTAGAGAATTTCTGCTTTACGTTAGGTTGTTAAAGGGTTCACAATAATCTTATTCCCTTGGTGGAAAAAAAACCCCAAAAAACTGGAACAAAATGAAGATTTTTCTATAGGGAAAAAAAAAGGTAAAACCCTTTATAGAACAGCAGAGAGTTGCGGTGCTAGTTCTGGAAATGAACAGAGGGGAGGCATGGTCTTGCCACAGAGAGAGCGAATTTAGAGTGACAAGGTAGTATCAGCTGAGCATCGAATGACTTACAGGTTAGATGGATAGTGTATAATCCTGAAGACCCCCAAATGCAAAAGTGAATCACTAGGCCTACTAATTTGCATGACACCCTCACTTCTGACTTTTGCACAGAAAGCAGCAGTAGAAAGACCAGAAAATGGAGAGAAATAATGTGTTCTTGAGCTTCCTCATCTCGGATTCCGGGGCTGCACCTGACTTAGAGTTAAGTCTAAGCATGATTTAAACTTATATGAAATGTCAGCACCATTCCCTCTCAGTTCAAATAATGGCAAGATCAACAAAAAGCACAGTTACATGAAGTTTGGGTGAGCTAATTACAGGTGAATTCAGCCTAATTAAAACTGGTCCAAATGTCCTTTAATTTAATGGGAGGTAGAGCCTTGACAATCAGTCTTGCTATCTATCACACAAAGAAGGAACATACAATAGATTGTCTTGTAATAAGCAAAAAAAATATTATTATACTTATGTCTCTATAGTTTTACAACAAAATAAACTAGAATAATCTAAGATAACATGTATATGAGTAGGAAACTGAGACCTCCAGTCAACAGAAAACACAATTATTAGAAGACTACTCAGTGATAATCAGTCATTAGAGCTAACATACAAAGGCCTTTAAAACAAACATTTTAGGATGGGAGAAGTAGATGGAGATAGTCTCAGAGACACAGAGGAAGAACTGAGGGTTGCTAGTAGGGAAGGGGGGGGGGATGAAGGAGAAGGGGAAGGGATGAGACAATACAAATTGGTAATTGCAGTATGGCCTCAGGGATAGAAAAAGACAGTCCGAGGAATATAATCAATAATGTTGTAAATATTTTTTAGAGGGCCAGATGGACNCATCAGCTCCAACTAAAGAATACTTGGCACAAAGTAGGTACTTAATAAACATTTATAAAATGAATGAAACATTACACCGTGATGGGGAGAAAGCTTTGAAAGAATTCTAGAGAGCAGTTAGAAGTAGTGGACACAATGAATAGAAAGTGGACATGAGGCGGATATAAAGGGAATCCACAGACTTTTTTTCTTTGGGATATCCCGGAAATGTGGCTGTGCTTGGTAGCCAGGTGATCCCACTCAGCGCTCTAGACTATCCAGAGACATTTGAACTTCTGAGCACTGAACAGTGAGTAAAGACTAAGCTAGCACAGATGAACATGCCTAACAGAAAGGGCAGGCTCTGCAATGAAAAGAAATAGTGAAGGTAATATAGAGGGGGAGCTCTGGTGAGTTATTGAGCTTCTTACTTTAGCAGGTAAGTCAGTTGGTTTGACTTGACACTGAAACTTAAAATATACCTAAGTTTCAGCATTTGTCATGCACTGTTGGGATGGTAAACAGGAAATACAGTTTCTGGCTTGACAAGTTTGTGATTAACAGCCCAGAACATATATTAACAGGCTTATTGATACCCATGCTGCTATAGGAAAAGAGGTAGCTCTGTGGCAAGCATTTCAGGATTGATTGACAAGGAAGAAGTTACAAGACATGCCAGGTGATAAGGACAAGCCATTAGTAATAGAGCAAGGGCTTTTCAAAATTGGAAATATTTACTGGTGTGCGGTGGCCCAGTTGGAATAATTTGTGCAATCTCTTTCCAGAGGGAAATACCCTATTTTCATACAGCTTCCTGCTGTGAAATTGTCACACAACCAAGCTGGTTAAGAGATTTCTTTGTTGTGGTGCTATTGATGTGACTGGAGAGGCTGCTAAGGTTGCTCTTCCTGGAAGACTCTCATTGTTTGATTGATTGTTTGATGGTGCCATCCTGCAATCAACAAACATTAATCAGTAACCTGTTCTGTGCCCATCAGTGGTGTGTCATGCTTAAGAGCCTGGACTTTGAAGTCAGACAAAGCTGGCTGTAAATCACAGCTCTTAACAACTCTGAGTTTTCTGAGAAATATTTAGTTCTTGTGTCTCAGTTTCAACATCTATAAAAAGGAGTGAATCATAGCTCCTGCATATCATGTTGGGAGACTTAAGGGTGACATCGTATGTTGGTGGAGAATGGTTTCTTGCATACAATGAGCTCAGTAAATATATCAATACTTTTTTGTGTCACTTCACTAATGAAATAGAGATGCTGGGGAAAGCACAGAGGACCACCCGATGAATGACCCAGAGCTGGGACACTAAAGTGTTTCCAAGAACTTAAATGCCCCTAATAACTTTAAACTTAAGTCTTCAAATTGAGTGTGGATTATTTAGAACCATATGAAGCAGTATATTGAACTTATATGGTCAATAAAAGAATATGCTAGAAGTATGGAATATGGAGAAGTAATGCCAACATGTAGAAGAAATAGTGGGCATTTTTAAAACCTGTGCAATAAAGGGAATCACAGGATGAGCTATGTGGCTACACTGGATAACATGAGCTTAAATGCTTCCCTTGAGGATTACCGGCAGGCATGGGTGAGGAAGAGATCAGATTATGCCTGCACAAACCACGTTAGCTAGTCACCACTGTAGAAAATGTGCCAAATTAACATTATTTATCCAGTGAAAATATATTTCACAAATGAATGCAAATAATTATTTTAGACAAATAAAATCTAAGTGAATTTATATTTAGCAGACTTACATTATATGAAATGCTAAACGAAATTCCAGCTGGCCATTCCTATTATGAGGCTGTATAGTCTCTGTCTCTGTCTCTCTCTCCCTCACTCTCTCCCTTCCTCCCTCCCTCCCTCTCATTACTACTGATTTGATGGCCTATTCTGCCAACAGATGAACTTTTGAAATATTAAATGAGTCAAAGATAAATTTTGAATGACAAGGATCATTTATAATTGGAATTAGAGATATTAGAGATTAGATTGACTCCTTCACACCCAAAACAAACAAAATACACACACAAAAAAAATTTTGCCATGGGATGCCTCCAACGAAATTATTTAAAAGACATGAAGTTTTTAATTGGCACTCAGATTTCTAACATAGCTACACTTAGCTCCCTTTAGGGAAGTATTGGAGGAGAGGCTGCCCATCACACTTTGATTTGAATATGATTAGCTTTCCAGTCTTCAATTTTTGAGACTCACTGATAATGAAACCAGGAGGAAATAGCTTGCCTATTACTATAGACTATCTTTGCTGCATGTTTTTAAAAACAACTTTGAAGCAAACACCAAAGAACAAGGCAGAAGTCAATAGTACTGAAATAAAATTTACTCTTCAATATTGAAAATATATACCAAGTCATGTGGCATCTAGGATGACTTAGACAAATCACAAGTCAACATCGTAAACCTCATGTGTGTGAATATCCTTAATTTATCATAAAAGATTTGGGGTAATGGAAATTACTACTGCAAAATTTTAAATGTCAATAACAACATTGATTTTATGACCATGAAATTATTCTCTTTCTGTCTCATTCTACCTCCATTTATTTATCTTTCTTAATTATTTCTTGTTTGCTTTTTCTTTGAAAGTTGCTGTTTGTGTATTTGGAGTGTGTTTTTACTCTAACAGTCAAGAGCTTCTTCAGGAATTTCACAATTGGTGTAAAAGGATGTGACCAAGAATTGATAGTCAGATTTTCAGA
>NW_017732706.1:189071-219696 GCF_001890085.2 Hipposideros armiger | reverse complement strand
AAAAACAAAAAACAAACAAAAAAAACCCAACAAACATTTTAACTATGTTAATAATTATAGGGAAATATTTAAGTAAACAGTGAGGAATATCATACAGAGTAATAAAAACTAAAATAGAATGAAGTACAGATTTTAAAAGTAAACAATATCCGATGTGAAAAAATTCATTGGATGGGCTTAAGAAAAATTTGGAGACTGAAGAAGAAAGGGCTGTTGAACTTGGCAGGTCAATAGAGGGTATCAAAATTGCAGTAGAGAGAGAAAAGTATTTGGGAAAAATTCAACAAAGTATCAGTGGGTTGTGGGATAATAGCAAGCAGCCTAACATACATGCAACTGGAGTCCCAGAATTAGAGGTGTGAGAGAATAATACAGATTTTTAAAAACATATTATTTCCTCCAATTTTGAGGAAAATCGTTAACCCACTGACTCAAGAACTTGGCATGTACAAATCAGCTTAAATACCCATCATAACCAAACTGTTAAAAACCAATAGTAAAAAGAAAATACTAAAACAAAACAAAAATGAAAACAGCAAAAATCACTAGTCAGAGTAAAAGACACTTTACATAAAGGTGAACAACAGTGAAAAATTAAAGTAACTTCTCCTTAGAAACAAGGCAAGGCAGGAAACAATGGAAGCACATCTTAAAATGCTGAAAGGAAAAAAAACCTCAACAAAAAAATTCTTTATACAATAAAAATATCCTTCACAAATGAAAGCACATAGAGTTATTTTAGATAAATAAAAACTAAGTGAATGTATCCAGTAGACTTGTACTATATGAAATGTTAAAAGAAATTTTCAGGCTAAAACAAAAAGGTAACAGATACTTGGATCTAATAGCAAGAATGGGAGAGTAGAAAATGTAAAATTTTAATATCAGTATAACAGACTGAATTCTGGGAAGGAGCATGCACAGTCTAAAAAGATGTGGTAATAGCCTCTTGTCAATCGCAGGTGTCAATCAAATGGTCACATGCCCAGAGAGGAACAGCCCATTCTAGAGAAAAAGGGGATAAAAACTCCAAGTCCTGCCCAGTCAGCGCCTTTTGAGTGCCTTCTTTTGCTTGGCCCACTCCAAATTCTTTGGAGTATACTGTCTCTTCTAATAATGTCTCTTGAGCCATTCTCTACTGCTCAGGCCTGCTTCTATTTCTTTGAAGTTGCACTTTTTCTTCTAATAAACTACTCTTTCGCTACCTAATAAAATGAAATGTAAAATTTGTGCAAATATAAATAATTATCTTTTTAAATATCTCGTTAAAGAAAATTCCATGTTTAAATCACAAGGATTAACAATATATTGTGAAGTTTATAAAACATGTAAAAGTAAAGAGTATGGCAATAATAGCACAAAGGATAATGTAGGGATCAATGGAAATGCATTGTAAGGTTTTATTACAATTATTTAAAGTTACTTCAGAGTAGACTGTAATAAGTTCAAAAGGAGTGTTTTAAGCCTATGGTGACTTCTAAACATTTATGGACTGTTATAGCTCAAAAGACAATAAAGGAGGTAAAAGAAATTATTTTTATTTAAAAATACACAGAACAAAATAAAAAAAAAGGCTGACAAGGGGTGAAAAAGAAACAAAGCATAGATCGGGCAAATGAAAATCGGATGGGTGGAGGAGGGTTGTCACTTTGTGAGGAATGAAAAGGATAACTACTGCATTGTTTCATACACCTGAAACTAATAATAATAATAATAATAATAATAATAATAATAAGAAGAAGAAGAAGAAGAAGAAGAAGAAAATCAGTTAAGAAGATGGCTGACTTAAGCCCAACAGTATTAATAATTTCATTAAATATAAATTATCTGATCAATCATGTTAAAAGAGATTGTCTGACTGGATAAAAAGCAATGCACTACTATATGCCACCAGTGGGGGTGATTGCTTTTTTAAATATAAATGGACAAAAAAGTTAAAAGTAGAAGGATGAAAAAGGATAAACCAAAATAATACTTATGATAATATTACTATATTAATAATCAGACACAAAGGACTTCAAGTAATGAATTTACCAGAGAAAAAGACATTCCATAATAATAAAAAGTGTATTTTGTTAAGAAGACACAGGAATCCTAACTGTGTATGTACCTCATAATTACAGAAATGCGAAGTACGTGAAACAAAATGGAACAGGTATAAAAGAAGAAATAGACACAAGTATAATTATATTTGGAGATTATAACATTTGTACCCAATAATTGAAAGAATAGACAAAAATATTAGTAAGAATATGAGAGGTTTGAATAACACTGTCAACCAGCATTATATACTAGACATTTTGGGACCATAAACCCAACAAAGTCAGAATACACATTTTTTTCAAATGCAAACTAAATGTTCTTTAAGATAGATCATATGCTCAACTATAAATATCTCAAAATATGAAAAGACTAAAAATCATACAGTATGTTTTCTGATCATAATGAAATTCATTTAAAAATCAGTAACATTAAGATATTCTAGGTAAAGATAATTTAAAGGACTTTTAAAAAAAGTTATCCTGAAAAACCCCTACGTTTGGAAAGGAGACAACATATTTTTAAATAATCACTCTACTAAAGAAATGACAAGAGAATTTAGAAAATCTTTGAAATTAAATGATAAAGTAAGAAAAAATATGACATTTGTGAGATGCTGCTAAGGGAATCCTTAGAGAGAAATGCATGATTTAACATGTATTTATTAGAAAAGAACACAGATATAAAAATCAATGATCTAATTTTCATCCAAAGAATTGAGAAAACAAGGAACAAATTAAAAGATGTGAATGGAGATTGTAATACTGGCAAAGAGTTGAGGGAGGGGTCTCCATACTTATTTGAGTGTGCACAAGCTGGGCAGAGAAGGCTGGAGTTCACAGTCACCCTACATAATCTTTATCCCTCTCTCTTTCTCTCACTCCCCACTCCCTGCTGCACACATATACCTTTTCTCTCTGGAGAGCCCTAATGGGTAAGGTAGCTAGGAAGTCTACCGACTCCCAAGTCAATGTGAATGTGCCTTAGCATCATGGCATACAGAAAACCTGGCATAGCCATGCATTTTAATCAGCTGCAGTGACTCTGCTATGTAAGTCCCAGAAATATTAGAAGTGGCACCTGGCATGAAATGCTAGTAAAGAGGAAGTGGTCTTTCCAAATGGTGTACGAGTAAAATCCTTACGCTATACACGTGCATAAATAGGTTATGTGCCAGTAGGAATAATCTGTGGAGCTTATTCTTCAAAATGAGATCCCAAGGAGAGGCTATGGGAGCAATAATGCCTCAGAAGAGTAATGCAAACTTAGCTACTACTTCCTGTTAGTCTCTTTCTCTATTATTTTCTAATTCTGTTTTGAAATAGTGTGTTTCAATATCTTGGCTTCCTACTCAGATTTTCTGTTGCCCAATAGTCACCAGTAATTATTCAGAAAAAATGATCCATGGATGTGGAGTGAGGGAAGGACGCTGTTATCTGGAGGAGTTAACACCATGGTGTTTCGTAGAGTCCAGTGTGCAGGAAATTTCCTGGGATGTACAGGTGGCCTTTCCATTGCCCTCTTGAGATGTTTTCTTCAACATTGTTTTCTACGCAGGACTGATGGGCCCATATCTTAGTCTTAAGCTCTGCATTATGAACTGGATGTTTTAACATTAAGAGGTATTTTGTTAATAAGCTTTATCCCAGAGAAGAACTCCAAATAAATTAATCAAGTTTTGTTGGAGAGAAAAATAAATGTCTCAGCATTAAAACTTCAGACTCTCTAAGCAAATACAGAGAGTGCCAAAAATATGTGTACACATTGAAAGAAAGGAAAAAACTATTAAAATTGTAATAATATATACTGATAACAAAAGGTGAATGCAAGTCACGTTTGACTTTTGCAATTACAAGAGATGCTCAGAGTGTTTACCATCAGCATCCAGACACTTCTGGTTACAGCGAAATACTGCTTGAGCAATGTTGACCAAAGTGTCCACTTTTATATATATTTTTGGCTCCCCTGGTATTAATAACAATGTTGAACCCTATACTTTTGAGGAGCATGTGGAAAGAGGACAAATGCTAGTAAGTGTGGGAACCAAGAAATCCACCCACAGACCATTATACAGATATGCAAACCCATTTGTTAACAAAACAGAAATGTAAGCTGAGGCCCCTGCTAGAGCTGTATGTCTTGGACTTGGCAGACAGTGTTTACTTGCAATGCAAGCAGGGAAAGTAAGCACAGAGAGGAGAATCTGTGTGACCACTTGTTTTCAGCTCCCTCCAGAGTGTCACATTATATTGAATGATGAATGTAAACTTTTCCATTGTGTTATAAAATATTAACAAATTTATAGTGATGGATTTTTCTAATAGACATCCTCTAAGACAAAATGTATCTAATAAGAATTGGCAAGATGCTGTAGGAGGATATGAGATGTGTAGAAACCTTTGTAAGGGGAAGAGAGTTGTCATCATTAATATATTTTCTGATAGTAAAGAGAATGTTCCATTCTCTGGAGCAACTGAGCTGTGTTTCCCATCTCTCTGTGTTTCTTCCTGCAAGAGGTAGGTGAAGTGAACATTTCAAAAATGGGATCACATTTTTTGGTGTGTTTTTTTCTTCCTTTGAGAACAAGAGCGATTCTTTGTATCTTATGTATCTTTCATGCATCTATTTATTTCACCCTTCCTTTTTTCCAGATTCATGATGACTTTCCTGTTCAGTTAATGATAGTTGTACAGTAAGTCCTCCCTTAACATCGTCAAGCAGTTCTTGGACCCACAGAAAAATGACAAATAAAAAGACAATTTTACCAGAGGCTAATTGATATAAACAAGAGTTAAGTTCCTATCGCATCTCATCAACATTGTAATGAAACAACGTTGAATGAAACAATGTTATTCGAGGACCTGCTATATAGTAACTCCAACTGGCTGCATGGTAAAAGTGTGTGTGGTGGTGTTATTAAGTGGGATTAATTAGGAATGTCAGGACTTGAAGTGGAATGAGAACAGAAAGGGGATGGGAGTAGCCAGAGTCCAGTGCCTGTGTGGCCTGGGTGACCAGAGACTTCCTTGTCCTGGGAAAGACTCCTCCTTGTCCCCTAATCTACTCCATTTCCACATCAGGCAGATGGCCCCGTCCATTGTCTATACTAATATTCAGCACCGTGTGTTGTGTCTATTAGTGGTTTTGAGGTCTGAAGATGAGACATTTATTTAGGGAACAACACTTCAAGTGAAATCTTCATGATCTGGGCACAATAAATGTACATGTAAATTTCACTAAACTTTAGAATTTCTTAACTAACATATGAACAAAAGTAGCCTAATAGATGTGAGGTAGACAAAACATCTAGGAAATGTGTTTAGGATTAGGTGAACATTTTGAAGTTTTGTAAAGAATGGAAAGACAAACTTAGAGAAATTTTTTTTAGGACTAAGTAGACATATTTTTAAAAAGTGAATAATTAGAGAAACAAGCATGGAAAAAAAGTTCCAAACTCTAAGTAGTTATAGTTTCATAACAATTTTTTTAGCTTCTGGGCCTTAGTTTTGCAACCTCTAAAATGGAGTGAATATCATCTCCTTCATAAAATTACTTTGCAAATTAAAAGAGACGATGCTTGAAAACTGCTTAGAGTGCCTGGCACTCAGTATGGGCTCAGTACATGTAGTTATAGTCATTTTTTATTATACTTCATAAAGAGAACAGAGAACAGAGGCCCTAGGGAGATTATGGAGGAGTTCCTCATGAGTGATTGAAATATGAAACTCATAAACTATTTCCAAGAAAAAGATGTTCTCCACTGAAAATTAAGTTCCCTTGTCAGAACTAAAATATTATGAAAATTGCACTGTATCATATTTAGCATGTGTGATTCCTTAAATAATGTTAGAAAAAAATGAAGTAAATATTGTGTTAAAGTTGAGCTGACGAGGCAAGCAGAACTTGTAGTCAGTGTATTTGAAGCCCGTGGAAAAGAGTGAAACTGCCTCACGGTGAGTGGAATGCAGCTTGTTCTGGGATATTGACCTGAGACTCTTTCCCTTGATGCTCAGCGCACATGCAGACATGGTTCGTGACAGGAAAAGACAGTGATGAAATTCAAGAAGTCAAGTTGCATGTCTATAGTCACCAACATGAGACTGCTGAACTGGATTCACCGCAATGTACGAGTATTAATCCAGTTTCTGGAGCATCAGAAGGTATTTTCCTTCTTGTATCAGCTGGTCATTCACTACCCAGAACTGCTCCACAGTTGTCTTTATCATTGTAACTGTCTGTCAGTGTCTCTATGTGTCTTTTTTTTTTTTCTTAGCTCTTTTTCTCTCTCCCTTTCCCACTCTCTTCCTTTTTCTCTGATATATATTTTTTTGTTTATTTTCAACTAATTTTATGGATTTAGTTTAACCCAATGTGGCATTTCTTATGATGAAAATTAAGCTATGAGAGGCAATAAGTTAAGGAGAATTTAATAAAGTGTCCAGGATGCCTGTGGAGAGAAATAGGCATGTTGGTAACTAAGGAATACAACAGCTCCAAATAAAGCTAACTCCTAATCTGTGTCGTAGACTGTGCCTGAAAGGAACAAGGCCGATATGGAATAAGCTGTGTCACAGGGACAGATGGGTAGGACAGCCAAAATGGTCTCTCAGGACGTGTCAGAGAATGAGTAAAAAGAATGCAACCTGGGTTAAAAATATTTTCTCAGTTGGAAATTTCTCTTAGGCTGTGCCTTAGTGGCAATTTTAGAATCTTCTATGAATAAGACTCCAAATACTATCTGTCAAAGCTGAATTATAAAGAAAACAATCAGTCAAGGACTAAATCTGGTAATTGAACATTATTCTAAGATTTCTACTGAGACACAAGTTTGGACTAAGGGACAAATGTTTGTATTTTAAAATGTTCATAAAACCAGGAGCATCACTACTGAATCTGCAGCTATACAATTTCTTCCTCTTTCATTTTGAGTTGTGAATGTTACTTTCTTTTTACATGTGAAAATTTCATTTCAATAGCTCCATGTACAAGTTGAGCTTATGTGGGATGCTTACTTATAGGTTTAATAGAAAGAAAACTCAATGAAGTAGGAAGGATTACAGAAATTCAGTGACTGATGAATGGAAAAATCGGTGCTCCTTACCAGTCGTGGAAAGTTCATGTCCTCATTTCCTCTTTAAGACTTGCAATGTTTTCTATAATATTATTTTATTTACAGGTTAGAAATCCAAGTCTGATAAAGTAAAAATGAACTTGTAGGTTCTTAAATCCTAGTATTTCTAAGTAATTGTGCAAATGGAAATAACTACTGTTCTAAGGTAGACCAGACATATGGAGGATATATTGGAGACCAGATGGAATATGAGGGAAATTAGTAGCCCCTGGAAACATAGCTAGTAGGTCTTGATAAGCAGCGAGGTGCAGCTAAACCCGCTGCTTCGTCTATTATGTGAGAGCTGGGCCCTCGCAAGAGCCATCCAGACATAGCAGACCTGGCAATCTTTCAGAACATGTTCACGATTAAGAAATAGTACTTAAGAAACATGAGGGAAGTCCCCTTTACTATTAGAATCATGAAACTTGACAGACATCTTCTTCACAAAGAAAATAACCACAAAGCAGTAGCCAGAGCATCCAGAATAATTCAGAACAGAAAAACCTATAGTTATGGGACCGGCACTGATGTTTTCTAAATCTCTTATGGGTATCAGTCAAAGAGGTCTGAGTTTGGAAATCATTCTGTTGTCAAATTTTAATGAAACACAAGGCAAATTAGATGGATAGAAGATGATGAACTAATCATCAGTCAAGTCTCATTCAGAAAAACCAATAAAAGGAGTGTGTTCATGCAAGCAAATATCTATATTTTTTCCATTCAGTTCCTGGGTTAAACTAAAGGAATGGCAGGTCCAGAAAACACATCATTAAAGATGATTCCAGTGAAGTGCATTGAGTTAGTATCAAAAGCCAGAGATAATAGTATTAAGTGTCAGCAGTATCAAATCAGGGTGTATCAAAAGAGGGTTGGAGCTATGTTTCATAGGGGAGCATATTAGTATCACAGACTATTTCTCAAAACTTTCCTATCCCCTGGAATTGGTTTTTTGGAACTTCAAACTAATGACAAAGAAGTTTCAAACACTCTCCATATTCTAAAGAAAACCCCAAATAATTGGGGTCTGACATTTCCCCAGGACTTACTAAGTCATGGTCAAATAAGCTTTGCTACTCAAAATGTCCACCCCCTTTCTTCTATTCCATTTGCATGAAACCACTACAGGGAGGGTATATATTTCAAAAACCCCTTTGAGGTCCTATGTAAGACCCTAGAAAGGAGTGATATGACTTGCACTACCCTTTCCGTTAAAGAAGAGGTCTCCCATCCACAAGCTCTGTAAATGTGGTTCTGAGGAGGGATGTCTGAGAGGGAGAAGATACTGGTACTTCCTTTCCTTTTTGGAAACATTCTTATGAAGTGATCTGCTGATCTGAAATTCGTACCTTTTTGAATAAAACAATAACATAATTGGAAAGGACAGGATGGAGAAAGGGGCTGAGGGCGAGAGAATGGGCAGCCTTATAGCAATCAACCTCCTACCCCTTGTGGTGTGGTAAAGATGTGTGAGGTTTTGTGTGTATATTGGACACTTAAAATGAGGTGAGCATGAGCTGCCCTGTAAGCACCCTATCTAAAAAGGTTGATTTCTGTGTGAATGGTTCTACCAACAGAGGCTGGAGCTGTGGTAGAGAGTTAAAGGAAATTAAGCTGGAATCTGACCTCCCTTATCAGAAAACTGTGTATCACGGAGGGTGGGGGAGGAGGGAAGCTCTGGTGAAGTCCCTCAAAGAACTCACATGTATCTAATCCTCATTTGCAACAAAGAAAGCATTTAGCTATGGCCAATATTTAATGACAGGGCAACAGCTAACAAGGGGCCCTAGAAGCCAACCGAGAACAGAGATACAACCCCTCACTACCCCAGGTTTTTTTTGGCAGAAGTCAGAGGGAAGAGAAGAGATAAACATTAAATACCATACAAGGTTAAAGAGTTAAACAAATTTAAATAACTTATAATCAAAAGTGAATGGAAGTTAGGGAATCTGTCCAATATGTAGTTACAGAGTTACAGTATTAGCAGTCCTCCAAGAAGCAAGTGCAATGGTAATTTAAAAAGCAAGGATTTTTATTAGAGAAATCACAAGTGGGAAAAAGTGGGGCAGAAGTCTTAGAGAGTTGGGCATCAGATTACAATGCAGTACTGACTCCCAAAAAAGGAGAGAGGGAAAGAAGGTTGGGTGGCAATGTCAAAACCAGCTACTACACAGTCTAGGAAACTTTAAGCAAGGTGCTTAGGACGTCGTCAACCAAAGTTGCCTCTCAGAGGAGGCCCTTTCTTCCAGAATAATGGATTTGCTCTTATTTTTTCTCCTGTACTCAGTCACTTGCTGGTAAAAGCCTGCAGGACGTGCGGCTGCAGAATAAAGAGAATAGATTTCAGAGCACAGCACCTGGAGTTCTTGGTCTATAATAAACCCTGTAGCTGAAGGTCCACAAGACATGTTCTTATGGCCCCTTCAGTAGATGAAAGAAAGTAAAGGAAAATTTGGCAGAGCATGGGTGAAGGAAGTGTTGGGAAAAAATTAAAGCTTGAACTCCACAAGTTCAGACTGATCAATAAAGTGATTACATCAGACAGAGGTTGATGAGCAGCTTGCAAGAACGGCAGAGGTAAATAATTCAGGGTCTAGGGCATGGCTGAGGCAGGTTTGTTCTGACCGGGTAGCTCGATTGCAACCATGGAAAAAATTGGAACCTTTAAAATGACTTGGAATGCTGGGACCATCAATTTTAAATATTTCTCAAAGAAATGATGTTATTTATGTATTTACCTTGCCTCTTGAGTTATTTTATTTTGTCTTATTATTTATCAGGTAACTAATTCTATAAAAGATACATTGTTTCACTAAATGAATTTGGGATAAAAGCTTTCAAAATTACTGCTTTAAAAATTAACTTTATTTGTGGACATTATCATGATTTTCAAAGGCAGAGAAATAGTATAATGAACCCAATATATCAACCACCATCTTCAACAATTTTTGACATATCTTGCTTCATCATTATCATTCCTCCATTTCACTTCCTTTAGATTATTTTAAAATACATCTAAGACATAATATAATTTTACTTTGGTAAAGCCTTCTAGGTGCTCTTCTGAAATGACAGGTAGGCTGCTGTAGGGTTCTAACTAATGAAATTTGTGGATTTATAATTTCTGTTTCATGGCCACTCAGAGAGCTTAGAAAGGCAGTACAAATTGTTGGCACTGATGCAACCTGATGTAGTTTTGATTAATTGATTTCAAAGACATTTATTAATTGAGTACTTTATGGGATGGATTTTAAATACTGATCAAGAGCTTAAGTTTGAGTTACATAGGTTTGAGTTCAAATCCCATCTCTAACACTTTCTCTTTAAATATACAAAGCTGTTTACCACTGACCCTCTTCATCTGTATGATAGAACTGACATTATTTATACCTATTATGTTGGTGATAAGCATCAAATATGTTGTATAAAAAATGTGCTTTGAACAATGGCTGGCAATGCCCATAGAAGCTAATGCTAGTGAAGTAACAATGTAAGATGCTAAGGAGAAGAGGAACTCCCCACAAGAAGGTGATTAGGTTGAAATAAGATTTTTCCTAGAAAAATGGAATGATGCCAGAGCTTAATCTTTTAGCACTCTAAGTGGAATTGTTGTTTGTGGTGCTCAGAGGTCTTAGCATTTTGCTTCCCAGAATTGCTTTCCAAAATTAATATTTTCTACTTAATGAAACCAACCCCATCAGTTCTCCAGTCTAACATATTTATGACAGTAGATTATCAAAGTTTACAGAGAACATGTAATGCATAATGTTCAGCAATACCTATGAAATCCAATCTGGCTCTCTTGCAGAAATTTACAAGTGGATCCAAAAATTATATGGAAATGTAAGGGATGCAAAATAGCCAAAACAGTCTTGGGAAAGAATCAATTTGAAGAACTCACACCTCAAATATACTGGGGATCAGTGGCATAGAACCGTGTCCAGAAATAAACCTTCACATTTCATGTCAATTTATTTTCAACAAGGGTGCCAAGAGAATTCAATTGGGAGGAATAGTCTTTTCAAGAAATGGTGCTGGCACAAGTAGATATCCACATGCAGAAAATGAAGTTGGGATCTTAACTCACTCCATACAAAAAAGAACATGGCAAAATGGATCAAAGATTCATATAAGAGTGAAAACTCTTAGAAGAAAATATAGAAGTATATCTTCACCACCTTGGGTTAGGTGACTTAGAATTGATACCTAAAGCACAAGTAACCAAAGAAAAACAGATAAATTGAAATTATCAAAATTTAAAACTTTTGTACATCAAAGTACACCATAAATAAAGTGGAAAGACAATTCAGTAAATGAGAGAAAATATTTGCACATCATATGCCTGGTAATGAACTTAAATCCATAACATACAAAAAACTCTTACTACCCCATAAAAGGAAATAATTCAACTAAAAAATGGGCAAATTATTTCAGTAGATATTCCTCCAAAGGAGAAATAAAAATGGTCAGTAAGCACAGGAAGAAATGCTCAACACCTTTAGTTATTAAGGAAATGCAAACCAAAACCACAATGAAATGCCACTTGACACTCATTATGGTGGCTATAATGGAAAAGATGGTGAAGGTTCGTGAGGAGGTGAAGAAATTGGAACCTTCCTACATTGTTGGTGGGAATGTAAAATGGTGCAGCAACTTTGGAAAACAGCTTGGCAGTTCCTCAAAATGTTAAATATATGGTTACTATCTAACCTAGCAATGCTCCTTCTGGGTATGTACCCAAAAGAAATGACAGTATATGTCCACATGAAAGCTTGTATAAGAATGTTCATAGTCACATTATTTATAAGGGGAAACAACCCAAGTGTCCATCAACTGGTGGATGAGTTAAAAACCGGTATATCCCTACAATGGGGTGTTACTAAGCCATATATAAAAAATTAGTTAAGTACTGGTACATGCACCAACATTGATAAACCTAAAGAATATTATGGTAATTGAACAAGCCAATCACCAAAGACTGCATAGTGTGTGATTGCATTTATGTGAAAGCTCCAGAATAGGCAATCTATAGAGACTAAAAGTGAATTAGTGTTTGCCTACGGGTTAAGCAAACCAGCGTGAGCAACTGCTAATGGGTTTGTTTTTTGGGTGATGAAAACATTCTAAAATTAGATTGCAATGATGGTTGCACAAATCTGGGAATATGCCAAACACCACTGAATTGTCTGCTTTTTTTGACATGAGAGTTATATATCAAACCTGTTTTGAAAGGCATACTATTTAAAGTATATCAGAGAAATTTGAATTAAGATATCAAATCCTAGTATTTCTATGCACACATTTGTAGAACATGAGGAAACCAGAAATCTAATAGATTTGAAGAATATGTCTTAGACTCATGGTTATTATTTGAGATTCCTCTAATAAAGATGTCCTTTTGGGTTCCTGGACCAATTCCAATGTGTGTGTGTAGAGGCTTCCCCACACTGACAAGCAATTTTCTGACCCCAGTTAGGTGTATGAGAGTTCAGCTCAGTTCTGACACTACCCAGAGATAGCTTCAGATTCCCCAATAAAGGGCTAAATCTCACAAGACTACATTCCCCCACCAACACTTCAGATGCAATAGCAAGTCCATAATTTCATCTGTGCTTCTGACTGACCAGCTATAGATTAGAGTTTCCAAAGACCTCCTCCAAACCAAAATGCCAATTGCAAGTCCAGGTTTGTTACCTGTACTTCTGACTGACTGGCTATAAAGAAGAGGTCCCTATGACCCCTCTCTTTGGGTTTGATTTATTTGTTAGAACAGCTCACAGAATTCAGGAAATTCATTTACTCACTAGATTACCAATTTATTATAATGAATATTAAAAGATACAATAAACAGTCAGATGAAGAGGAACATAGGGAGAGGTCCTGAACAAAGAAACTTCTTTGCTTGTGGAACTTGGGGCCTGGGATGGTGGCACATGGAAGCATTCTGGCTACCCAACCTGGAAGTTCTCTGAACCCTTTCCTTTGGGTCTTTATGGAGGCTTTGTTACATAGGCAAGGTTGATCAACTTATTAGCCGGTGGTGATTGACTCAACCTCTAGACTCTCTGTCCTCAGAAATCAGGGGGTTAGGGCTGAAATTTCCAACTCTGTTCATGGTTGGTTCCCTTGACAACCAGCCCCCAACCTTAACTGCTTTCCAAAAGTCACATCATTAACATGAACCCAGTTGTGGTGAAAAGAGGCTTGCTATGAGTAAGAAGAACCCATTTTACCTTTATAGCTCTGAAGTGTTTTCAGGAAGTGATGACAAGAGACCGAGTTTTAGGATGAAAGATGCTCCCATTGCTCTTATAGCTCAGAAAATTCCGAAGGTTTTTGGAACTGTGTGCCCGAAATGTAGATGACCAAATATATATGAGAAATATATTTTGGCCATCTGAATGACCAAATGCGTGTGTGTGTGTGTATTCATATATATTATAAAGCACGATGTCACCACAGTCTTGTGAGAACATAAGAATTCTCTGTGTAAGGCAACAGGTTGGATCCAAGATGTCACAGACACAAGTTAGCTGCAGCTCTGGCAGGATCTGCTGAGCAGGGAAAGCTTTGTTAGTTAGCCTTGATGGGTAGAAGAGCCTAGGTCAGCGGTTCTCAACCTGTGGGTCGCGGCCTCTTTGGGGGTCGAATGACCCTTTCACAGGGTCGCTGGGTGCTCGTATATGGGTGTATCTGCATGTGGGCCTGGAGACGGATAGAGGAGCAGAGTCTCGGTTCCTAAGATCATTGAAAATATGTGTTTTCTGATGGTCTTAGGTGACCCCTATAAAGGTTGAGAACTGCTAGCCTAGGTGGTAGGGCATCAGAGCATGTCAAACTGTTTAGAAAGCCTCTACAGCAAGGATCAATAACCTTTTTCTTTAAAGGGCCCAGTAGTAAATATATTCGGTTTGCAGACCCTATGGTCATTGTCACAGCTACTCAGCTCTGTCGTTGTGTTGAGAAATCATCACAGACAGTAAGTACGTTAATGGGTGTGTTGGTGTTTAATCAAATTTCATTTGTAAAAATGGGGATGGCTGGATTTGGGCTGCCAACCATAAATGCCACTCCTGCTCTCAAGGAAAGAAGGTGTTACAGAGGAGATCTAAAACGAGCGATCCAATTCCGGACCTTCTATTTTAGGGTGAAGATATAGAGATAGAAAGTTTGGTATGACTGCTGATATAACACCTTTGACTCCTTATGAAGATATCTAGATATCTAGTTTAGAATTCCCACCAGTACAGTGAGTAAGAACAGGGCTGAGGAAGTCACTCAGACTGTGGCTTTATGTACACCCTGAGGGGAGAAGCAACTGTTGCATAAAAAGTAGCTATTATTTTTATTGTTGTTATTATTATGCTTCAGTAAAAAGAAAAAGAAAAAAGAGGCCCTGAAAAAATTCTATAGAATCTCCTCAAGATGAGCTTATTTCTTATCTGGCTATAGATTTTTGCAGCATAATGAATGCCTCTATGGAAAGTTAAGCCTGAAGTCTCATGTGGGCTTCCGAAATATTATAAACCTTATCCTTTGGGATCTTTGCATGTTCTCTGGTAGAGAATGCAAGTAATCAAGTAATAGTAAGACACCATGGAGACATGGAGGCTATTTAGAAATTGTCAGCTAGATAAAAATCTTAATGGGGATTTAAAGCAAGAATAATGGCAACAGAGCTTAGCTTTCCTCTCAGGAGTGTTTCTCTGAAGGAACTATAGCAGGAAGCTGAACGTTTTAGGAACCAGGGACTTTGGGCGGCTGGTATTAGAACCATCCTAGTGGGAATTCATCCTAATGACTCAAGAGAATTTATTCTGCTTCATTATCTCGCCTTCCCCATTATCTTCTTTTTTTCTGTTTATTGTTTATACTGATGTTAGTGTCGAAGTTTCTTTTACAAAGTTCCATGTTCAAGGCAACCTACAGTATGTAAGTCTTTATCATTGCTCAGTCATGGAAATCAGCCCCTAAGTAGAGTGAGGGCAACACAAATAGGATGTCTGGGACCATATTTTGGATATTTGATGGCCTTGGTGACAGATCTGTGTGCATAAATGGGATGCCTGCACGTTTCTCATTCCAGGCCAGCTTTTAATAACACCATTTTTCCCCCCCATTCAGATAATTTGGCCTATTACTTACTGAATCTAAACTTTTTATTGTGTGAGCAACAAGAGGTGTAAAGTTGAGGTGGCACATTTAAGGCAGATAACTAGGTTTAGAATCATCAAGTTGATGAGGGTGAAAAATGTGAATCTGTCTGTCCTTAAATCCTTAAATAAATATGTACATAACAACTGGGACTTTATGTGAGGGATAGGCAGCTGGAGAAGGACTGGAGTTGATTCTCAGAATTCCCCATCTACACAAATCTAAGTCCCAATGGGAAATACCCATTGGGGCTTTGTTAAAAAAAAAAAAATTAAAAAACTCACTACCTACTGAGTGATATCCTTTCTTTGTTCATTTAGTGCTTCTGTTAATAATGTTTAGTGACAGGCTAAAGCTAAACAATATATAAGGTGAACCAGGAAATCATGATAACTATGGACCTTGATGGGGACAACAGTATCGAAAGTAGGGACGAGATAAGAAGGTGATATGAGTAAGCAGAATAGCATGATCCTTACTAGTTTGGGAGACCAGAGGCTTATCTTGACTCAATGAATTCTGTCTCTTTTGCCCTTATAGTATTATTCCCAGAGTATTCCAACTACTGGGGGTGCCAAAAAGCTGTATACATATTTTAAGAGATGTTAACACTTTGGTTAATATTGCTCAAACTAGTTCACCATAATCAGAAGTGTCTGGACGCTTCTTGTAATGCAGAAGTTAAACGTGGCTTGGATTCATCTTTTGTTATTGGTAGATATTAATATAGTTTTTTCTTTTCTTAAAAAGTGTATACATTTTTTTGGCACCCTCTGTAGTTATTTTGTCTAATACTTACTTAGGTTCTGTTCCCATGAGATTGAAAATGTATGGAGCCAAGAAATTCCAGAAATTTTAACTGCAAGAGTATGAGAAATGTTGAGGTGAATGTCCTCAAACTCCTAAAATCTCTGAGAAGAAAATAATTAAAGGAAGCCTTGTAGACTCAAAGAAGGCTAGGCCTTTGAGTATTGTAACTGAAATGAGGTAGAAGTTCTAAATTATTCCAGAGTTGGAAAGAGCAAAATAAAGTGTTCATAAATAGGCTTAAACACTTTAGAAAAGTGTAAAAATAAAAACTATTTTGCTGTCAGTTTACCTGTTAGTTTTTCATATTCTTTTGCCTAGGAATATGTCCCTCACATGTGAGCTGGGACATCAGATTGGCTGTTGGTCAGAACACCCACCTCCATTTTGATCGGCATGTGAGCTTGTTTGGGTTTCCTCACAATTTGACAGCATGGTTTTTAGAGCAGGAATTCAAGAGAGCAAGGCAGAAGTATATGACATTATTAGGCTTTATTCTCAGATGTGGTAACATTTCATGTGTCTGTACTCTATTAGGACAGACACAAAATTTCCCCCCTGTTCAAGGAGAGGAGACCTGGGCCCTTAGCTGCCTAGAATAAGTTTCAAGGTCACATTGGAATCACATGGGATGGAATATATTGTTGCATTTATCTTTGGAAGATGCAGTCTACTGCAGAAACCATTGTATGTAGTTTAGCCTGGCAAAGTTCAGAAAGGAGCAGAGAGGGATATTCCTCCTCAGTTGCCCACTCTGTTGACCTAGCATGTGCTGGTTTGTATCAGGAATGCCTCTCTCTCCATGGTCTTGATTGTTTAGTTTCTTATATTCCTTTAAAACCCAGCTTTATAATCATGTCCTCTCCTATGTCTTCTCTCTCTAAATTTTTGCAAATTGGGTGTATGAGAATACCATTAAACTTTTAAAAAATGACATGGGGAGGAAGCACATTTTTAGAGGAAGAGTGATTTAAAATATTGTGATTGTGTTTAAGTAGTTAGGTGTGATAAGACTTGAGCGCGCGGGGGGGGGGTATTTTAGATAGTGCAAAATCAGGGATTTTTTGACCAAATTACAATATTTCAGGGTTCTAAGGCCCTATTTCTGAATGTAGGTGTATATAGGAGATTATACCTACATTAAGGAAATGATTGATTGGCACAGTGTGAAGAAATTAAGTGTTGTACAGTTCACCAGATACAAAGAGGCTTTGGTAAAAATATTTGGGACCAGTATGACCAGCCAGAAACATCTGGAGAGTGGATAATTAAACTTAGTCATCTTTCTCTGAATGTTTTCTGTAAGAGAGAAGTAAGGAGAAAAGAGCCTTTGGGAATAAAGACACAGGGAGGAAAGCGGCCGATGAGTGGGTATCCTTGCAATAAGATTGATAGCATTTTAAAGTTGTTCTGTGGAATACTGGAAAATAAAACAAAACAAAACAAAAAACTGGGCAGAAGCCTGCAATTTTGCTGCTTTGTCAAGATTGGCCATTCTCCTCTTCTTCCCGCCTCTTCCCCTGTGAACCATCTGTGGTTGTGTTCCTGGGTTATTTTTTCCCTTTTCTATATTTTTCTTCTGTTCGATTCTATTAAAAAAAACTTTGTTCGATTTCTCTCCATATTTTACTTCCATGGTGATGTGTCACAAAGACCATTTGTCAGAAAGGCAACTTCATCACTTTGGAGTGATGGCAGAAATAGTGTGTTTAGAGTAGCCAATTTTCTGTCTTTTCATATACCTCACAGAGAGAAACAATTTTGTGGACTGGGCAATGGAATCTTATCTTTGATGATCTTTGATTGACTGGTCTCTATCTCCATGGCTGAGGGGTGCTTTGTTAAGATGTACAGAAGTAAGGTAGGACTTTTGGACATAAATCATAAGCTAGGTTATTGCTTGACTAACTCAGGGCGAAGATACCTGAAATCTATTAGAAATGCAAAACCTATGAGAGAACTGAGTTCAATAAATAAAGGCTTGGTTGGGCTAAATCAATATTTAACCATATGTCAAACATTACTTAATATTCTTATTATATAACCAGCAATGTTCTAGGTACTAAAATTAAAGAGAAGAAAAAAAATCTGAGAGTGAGAGCACACATGAGAGAAGTCTAGACTATAGCAGATTATTTGGGAAAAAAATTACCATGGTAGACATTGAGGTTATTTATAATCCTAAAAATGTAAACCGATTAAATATTAAAATATATTTACACACACATGCATACATACAAATCTATGTATACAGTCATTAAATGAATTTGAAAGACATGAAAAAATCACATTTATAAGATACAAATAAGAATATGCAATATAATTCAAATTCCATAAAATATATATATATATATATATATATATATATAGATTAGAAACAAAATATTTTAATTTATTAAAATAGAGTAAATTGGCAGAATGACAGATTATTTTAATGTTCATCTTTCTTTTCTGCAAATTTTAAAGGTCAAAATATATAATTAGTATTTATCTTCTATTTTTTTATTATTAAAAAGTTTTATTAAATTTATTGGGGTGGCACTGTTGGTAAAGTTATATAGGTTTCAAGTGTACAGTTCTATAATACATCACCTATCTATTGCATTGTATGTTCACCACCCAGAGTCAGTTCTTCCATCACCGTATATTTGACCCTCTTTACCCTCATCTACCACCCTCCTGATCCCTCTTACCCTCTGGTTAGCACTGAACTGTTGTTTGTGTCTATGAGTTTTTGTTGTCTTGTTCCTGTGTTGTTTTCAGTGAAATCATATAGTTCTCAACTTTTTGTGACTTAATTATGCTTAGAATGATAATCGCAAGATCCATCCATGTTGTTGCAAATGACAGTATTTCATCTTTTCTTATGGCTGATTAAGAGTCCATTATATATGTACCACATCTTCTTTATCTAATCACCTATCAAAGGACACTTGGGTGGTTTCCACATCTTGGCCACTGTGAATAATGCTGTATTGAACATAGGGGTGCATATATCTGTACAGATAAATGTTTTCAGGTTCTGGGTAGATACTCAGAAGAGGAAGTACTGGGTTGTATAGTAATTCTATTCTTAATTTTTTGAGAAAACTCCATACTGTTCTCCATAGTGGCTGTACCAATCTACATTCCCACCAGCAGTGTATGAGGGTTCTTTTTTCTCCACAACCTCTCCAACACACATTAGTCCTTGTCTTGATAATAGCCATTCTAACAGGTATGAGGGGTATCTAAATGTGGTTTTGATTTACATTTCTCTAACAGCTAGTGAAGTTGAACATTTTTCCATATATTTGTTGGTCGTTTGTATGTTTTCTTGGAACAAGAGTCTTTTCAGGT
Source organism: Hipposideros armiger (assembly GCF_001890085.2). Classification (NCBI taxonomy): domain Eukaryota; kingdom Metazoa; phylum Chordata; class Mammalia; order Chiroptera; family Hipposideridae; genus Hipposideros; species Hipposideros armiger. The sequence goes on along the minus strand of NW_017732706.1, from coordinate 200,246 downwards.
CCTCTGCCCATTTTTTAATTGATTGTCTTTTTGATGTTGTTGAGTTGTCTTTCATAGTATTCTCGTACAGTCCTTTGTATATCTGTGATATCCATAGTAACTTCTCTTTCATTTCTGATTTTGTTTATTTGTGTCTTTTCTCTTTTTATCTTAGTGAGTCTAGCCAAGGGTTTGTCAATTTTATTAACCTTTTAAAAGAGCCAGCTCTCTGTTGCATTATTTTTTTTATATTGGCCTTTTGTTCTCTATTTCATTTAATAATGCTCTAATTTTTTATTATTTCCTTTTTTTTTGCTGACTTTGGGTTTCGTTTATTGTTTTTCTAGTTCTTTAAGATGCAATGTTAGGTTTTCTATTTGGGATTTTGCTTGTTTCTTGAGATAGGCCCGTAATGATATAACCTTCTTTTACATTGCTGCTTTTGCTTAATCCCAGTAATATTGATATGATGTATTTTCATTCTTATTTGTTTCTATGTATGTATTGATCACTCTTTTTATTTTTTCTTTGACATAGTAATTATTCAGTGCCATGTTGTTTAATCTTCACATATTTGTGGTTTTTCTGCTTTCTTTTTGCTGTTGATTCTAATTTCAAAGCATTGTGGTTGGAGAATGTGTTTGGTATGATTTCAATCTTCTTAAATTTGTTGAGGCAGTTTTGTGTCTCTACATATGATTTATCCTTGAGAATGCTCTGTGTGCAGTGGAAAATAATGTATAGTCTGGTGTTTTGTGATGAAAAGCTCTGTAAATGTCAACTATGTCCATTTGGTCTAATGTGTCATTTAAGGCTAATATTTCCTTACTGGTTCTCTGTTTGGATGATCTATCCATGGATGTCAATGACATAATTAGGTCCCCTACTATAATTGTTTTTTTGTCTATTTATCCCTTTAGTTTACTTGTAGTTGCTTTATATATTTCAGTGTTCTCTGATTGGGAGCATGTCTTCTTCTATTAAGCCCTTTATCATTATGAAATGTCCATCTTTGTCTCGTTATATTTTTTATTTTGAACTTTATTTTGTCAGATATAAGTATGGATATACCCACTTTTCTCTGGATGCCATATGCTTGGAGTATAATTTTTTACCATTACACTTTGCATCTATATTTGTCCTTGCAGCTGAAATGTGTCTCTTGAAGATAGCACAAGGTTGGGTTTGTTTTTGATCCAATCTGCTACACTGTGTTTTTATTGGTGAGTTCAGTTCATTTACAGTTAAGATAATTATTGAAATATAAGGATTTCCTTTGATTCTATCTTTTGTTTTCTGGTAGCTCAGTGTCTCCATTGTTTCTTTGTCTTTGTGTTTCTGTCTGCTATTTCAGTATGGTGGTAGTCTATGATGTTTTCCTCTGTTTCCTCTTATTTTTAATGATATATTTCTCAGTTCTGGATTTTTTTTTGAGTGGTGACCATTAAATTTATGTAAAAATAAATATATATGATCAGTCCTTTTTCTTCAGACACATCTTATCTCCATTCTTCTTTGCAAATTCAGACCTTTATCCCTTTCTCTTTAATGTTTTTATTGTCACAAATTATCCCTGTTTAGAAGGTCAGCCAATTAAGTTTGAGAACTAATCCTAGAAAATGTGCTATATACCTCATTGTTGAATATTATTACAGTCACTTTGAAAGTACTCCCCTTGGGAAGCTATGCACCATGTCAGTGCCTAGTTCACCCTTCAAAGCAGTTTTGGAACTCTTTTTCAGAGCTGAAATCATATTTCCCTAAGAAAAATCACATATAAATAAAATATGGGTAACTTTATCAGTGGGAAAATATAGACTAAGTTTTTAGAATAACATGTCAGAATTTAAATGACATCAAAACCCAGAACAAACTTTTTCATTTGGATAGAAAGAGCTGGATGAGTTTTAGATCCTTTTAGTTTTGAGTGTTGATGGGGTTTTTTTTTTATCACCTGATTGATGGATATTTTTTGTCTTTCTCGTAGATTTCATTGACAAATACCCTTTTCAGATTTAAATTTCTCTTTTTGTTCTAAGGTCTTTCATCCTACATAATTGAAGCTCTTTCTGCATCTTTCACAGTACAAATTGTATTTGTAATTTTAGGTTTGCTCAGCATCTTTTGTAGATAAGAAAATGATTTGTAAAAGGCAATTCACTAGGTTGATTCATAAGTGGTATTCAAATAAGTTCCAACAAGTTTTTAATGAGAAGAAACTGTTCAGAATAATAGTATTAGTGATGAACCTAATGTTATTGAAAGGTTATTTTCAATAAATGCTACTGCAAGTTACAGTCTTCTATGGTGGGAAATCTTGTATTTAGAGGGACCAACTCAGTCCAGTTTGTCTGGGGCTTGTTTAAGCACTGAGAGTCCTTCATCTCCGAAACCCTTCAGTGCTGGCAAGCCAGTATGCTTGGTCGCCAGAGTTGTATTCTTGTTAGAATCTCTATTTCAGCCCATCAGAAATAGATACAAGGTTACTGGTATATACCTTTATAAAAATATATTATCGATTCTTGTATTCTTAGCACTTAAAAGATGTTGGGTACATGTAGGTTTTCAATAAATATTTGATAACAGAATAACTGAGGATATAGTCTGCTAGTCAGTGTCTAATTAACTCAAGAGAAGATGTATTTCACTAGAAGATCATCCTAAACTGTTAGGGACCATATTTTCTAATTTATGTGAGAGAAAATAGTTCTCTGACGCAAGGATACCCCAGCAAAGTGCTGAATCAATTAAAATGTAGGGATGTTCCAAAACGTGAATTTGAGTCAGTTTGTAATGAGTACTGTTGAAACATACTCCCAAGTTAAAAAGTCAGATGCTTGTTTATCGTGTTCATCAAAGCATCTTTCTGACATACCCAAACTTCTGTAATTACCAAGCTCACCAAACCCCAATGAGGATTGTACATGACCACACAGATTTGATGACAGAAGAGCCACAGGCAACCCACACTTGAGAAGGGGCTCTAGGCTACCTGCTGTAGTTGGTCCAGCAGAGGGCGCTGGTATACCTACTCAAAGACTGAGATGAGTGGTAATGGTCAGAGGGATGCCCAGAGCCTGTTTATAAGTGCTAAAAACTAACAGTGGGAAAATATTTCATGCAGTAAAGCACTGAGATCAGCTTTAACAAATGCAACCCCATTTGTTGTCCTAAATGTCTTAAAAATGTCTTCCTTTCTATATTTCCTTTATCTTTGGGTAAAGAAAGAAGTCATTGGGGGCCAGATCAGGTGAGGAGGGAGGGTGTTCCAATACAGTTATTTGTTTCCTGGCTAAAAACTCCCTCACAGACAGTGCTGTGTGATCCGATGCATGATGCAAGAGCCATGAATTTTTGGTGAAAAGTTCAGGTTGTCTAACTTTTTCACACAGCTTTTTCAGCACTTCCAAATAGTAAACTTGGTTAACTGTCTAGTTGCTACAAATTCATAATGAATAATCCTGATGACAAAAAATGTTAGCAACATCATTTTGACTCTTGATTTGCACTGATGGAACTTTTTTGGTCGTGGAGAATTGGCTGACTTCCATTGTGCACTGTGTCGCTTTGTTTCAGGGTCGTATTGGTGCACCCGTTTCATCACCAGTGATAACATGGCCCAAAATATCGTCTTGCCTCTCCCAAAGGTCTTGGCAAACTTCGATGTGCCTTTGCTTTTGTTCATCAGTGAGCTCCTTCAGGACCATTTTTGCACACACCTTTCTCATGCCAAGATTTTCAGTTAAGATTTTCCTAACTGTTTCTCTATCAATGTTTACTTGGTCTGCTATGCTTCTCACAGTCAGTCGATGATTTGGACATACAATTCAATAAATTTTGAAATGTTTTTGTCAGTTCTGCTCATTACTAGCTACCCTGACCTCTCTTCATCAGTGACACATTCTCTCTCAGAAAAATGTTTAATCCATTTGTACATGGCCGTTTTCTTCATGGGATTATCCCCATAAACTTGGACTAACACGTCCCTGATTTCACTTCTACCCTTGCCAAGTTTAACAAGAAATTTAATGTTTGTTCGTTGCTCTAATTCAAGCTCAGACATTCTTGTAGTGGCACACAAAAACATGCAACAACAATAGTGAAAGCCACTCAGCAAGACACTGCCACATGTCAGCACAAACATAGCTGTGAGACACTGATATACCAAGGTTATGAAACCACACTGAGCTGTTTGTACAGTGCTGCCAATGTAAGTGCATGGTGGCAAGTTCACGAATGTAATTGCCAGAACTGGTATGCTGTGAGTTCATTTGTGAGTTGTAGTAGCAAATTGCCTTCTCTCTCTTTTTAAATGTTTTCATCTCCTTTACCTTTATATTATACTTAAATGCATAGGGCCCTGTTTTGCATAGGGGTTGACACTTTCTGCTTCTGTCTGTTAATAATCTTGCTCATAGTTTTATGTTCTTTTGTCTTTTTGTTTCATGTAGAATAATCCCTCAATCATTTTTTGTATTGGGGCTTGTGGTGGAAAATTCCCACAGCTTCTGTGTAGTTGGAAAAGTCTTTATTCCTCTTTCGTATATAAAGAATAGCTTTGCTGGATATATTATTCTTGGCTGATGCTTTCTTTCTTTTAATAGTTTTAATATTTGATTCCACTCGCTCCTAGTTTGTAGAGTTTCTCCTGAAAAATATGATGATAACCTAATGGGCTTTCCTTTGTCCGTTACCATTGTCTTCTCCCTGGCTGCCTTGAAAATTCTTTTTTTGTCATTAATTTTTGACAGCTTCAATGTAATGTGCCTTTGAGAAGGCCTGTTAGGAACAAGGTAATTAGGTGTTCTGCTTGCTTCTTGGATTCAAGGATCCAGTTCTTTCCATAGGTTTCAGAAGATCTTGTTAACTATGTTCAAATAGCCTCTCTGGGTCCTTCTCCTTCTCTTCTCCTTTTGGTATACCCATTATTCTTATATCGCTCTTTCTGAAGGTGTCAGTTCTTATAGAGTTCTTTTATTTCTTTTAACTCTCAAGTCTCTCTCTTTTTCCATCTGCATCATTTCAAGATTTCTATTTTTGATATCACTAATTCTTTCCTCCATCTGGTCAACTCTATTTGCTAAGCTCACTATTTTATTCTTTATCCCTGAGTTCTTCAGCTCCAGATTTTCTATTTGGTTCTTTTTTAAAATTTCAGTCTCTTTGGTAAAGTATTCATTTTGTTCATCATTTTATTTCTGAGTTCATTAACTTCTTTACTTGCATTGCACTGAGTTTTTTCAAAAGTGCCATCTTTAGTTCTCTGTCATTTAAGTCACATATTTTCACCTCTTTAAGTTTATTTTCTGGAGATTTTCTATTTTCTTTCTGAGTTGCCTTGTTTTCTTGGGTATTCGTGGTAATTGATGGGTTATTTATCTTCACAGGCATCTATGGGAATGAAATTCTGTCGCAGATTGATATGAACAAGCCTTTCTTTTGTTTTCCAATAAGTAGCCTTGGAGGATTTTATTTTCTATTGCTCTGTTCTGGCTTCTCTCAGTGGAAGATTCCCTGGGGTGGTGGGCGTCTCCTCTGTGACCAGGTCACCTGCGTTCCAGGGCACCAACCACTTGGGGAGATGTGGTGAGTGATGGGCTCCTCAGCCCCTGAAATCCCAGTACCCAGCCCCCGCATCCAGATGCAGTGCTGATCTGCTGAGCTATCCCAGGTGCCCCTACTGGGAAAGCCTGGGAAGGTGTGGGCAGACTGGGCTGGGAAAGGCTGAAGGTGTGTTTGTGGCTTCATTCTCCACTGAGTAATGGTGACAGCCAGACCACAGCTGTCTCGCCCCTATATCTCCACTCTTTTCACTCAATTAACTGCAGTGTGCACCTGCTGCTCAGGAGCTATAGCTCCAGTTCTCATGGCTGTAGATATTCTGCTCTTTAACCTGATGCTGCTACAGTTTCTTCAGAGGCCCACTGCTAGCCCTGGGAGGGTACAGGAAGGAGAGCTTTAGGAGGTGGGGGGGAGGTGCCCAGGATCCTTGGCTTTGTTTTCTGCCTGGCAGTGAGAGCTGCTGGACCACAGCTCTTGCACTTCTCTATATTTGTTTTATGCCCTGAGTTCTCTGTCCCAGTTGATGGTTAAGCCATATTATATGCTGATCACTCAGGCAGGATTGCTCGGGACCACAGAGAGTGCACCTGCAGCCTGCATCCTCTCCCTGTCTCAGGACTACAGTAAGCTCCAGGCTGTGTCCATGCACTCATCTCTGCATTTCCCGCTTCCCTCCACCCCTGTTCACCCTGATTTGCACACTTTCAGATATTTCTGTGTGTAGATCTTTCAGATCTACATGTTGTGCAGGGAATCTTTTGTTGAATTATAGCTGTTCAACTTGTTGTGACTTCAAGGGGAGAGATCAAAGGGGACCCCTTTACCACAGTGTTTCTCTCTTCTGCTATTATTTTAAAGAGATTTTGATATCTCATTAATATTTAAGTAAAAGGTGCTAATTTGCAAATATGGAAATGGTCTTGTTTTATGGGTGGACTGGGAAAGAGTCATGTTCTGAAGGCCACTTAAGGACAAAATGAAGACTAATGAGAGAATACATTTACAAATTCAATTGACTTAGGTATTAAAATTTTATTCTTAAAAACAGGAGCCAGAATTCCTAAAATTCTCAAAAGTGGGGATGCTTTAGTGATTAATGATATATTTTATGCAAGCCTTTAGTTGAGAATTAGACTAATACAACCTTCCAACATTGAGATGCATTGATTTTAAGTAGCAGGCATATTTAGGTCTTCCCAGTGTTTGTGATTCAACTGGAAAGTTTAAATATCCTTTCAAGTGTAGGTGGAGTTTTCAAATTATTTTTAATTGTATATTTTAAAATGGGATTTATGTATGGACCTTTTTAATATCTCAGAAGACAACTGATAAGTTTCACCAATACTATTGCTGTTGAAACATTTCCAAGTTAGGTAAGGTTGGGAAATACTGAAAATGTTAAAGAAGGAGATGTATTTTTTTATTGTATAGATAATTTCCTTGTACTTAAACTAGTCTGAAAATGTACTTTGGGCCAGACACATAGTTTAAATGACACCACAAAAACTGGAAGAGGATATAGGAAAGAAGTATTTATTTTCTTGATTGTTAATTAGCATTTTAAAGATGTTTTTCTACCAGAACAAATCATAATGCTAAATTGAATTACAATGTATTACTACACTTTGAGAAGTATGACAGTGTCTTCACTTTGGAATAATAATTTTTATTTCTCTTAATTCTTCAAAGTGATTCTTATTTCTAAAGCCTAGTCGACATTAGCACTCATTCTATGTGCCAATTTTATATCCCTAAGAAAATTAAAATGCTATCTTTATATTTACTTATGACATGATTGTTCATATAGGAAATCCTAAGTGATCTACAAAAATAAAATTTTAGAATTAGTAAGTAAATTTAGCCAAGCTATACAATTCCTGGTGAATATATATTTTAAAAAAAGTTTGGGTGGTGAACACACAATACAATGTATAGATGATGTACTATAGAATTGTACACTTAAAACCTATATAGTTTTACTAACTAGTCAAACCAATACATTTAATATATTTTTTAAAAAGTTGTATATTCATTTAATTTACAGTACTTGTTTTATTTATTTTAATGCAGATTAATGAGATGAATTCTTTTACTTTTTTCTATCTAAACATGTATTTATTTCACCTTCATAAGTTAATGTTTTCTTTTTTATAGCCTTTGCAATATGACTTAATTTATATAAAATTAACCATATTTATTATAGTTCTGTGACTTTTGAGAAATGCTACAGTCTTATAAATACCACCATATTCAAGATTTAGAACAATTCCATCAACCCCCAAAATTACCTTGTGCCAACTGTAGTTATCTTATTTCCCCATGTATAAGATGCACCTTAATTTTGGGGCCCGGAATATGAAAAAAAATGCATTACATAAAGTTATTGAACTCAAGTTTTATTCTTCATAAAATTCATACAACTCCTCATCACTGTCAAAACTCCCAACCATTAGCTTGTCCTCATCTGTGTCTGATGACAAATCACTGTCTTCACATATTGCCTCTCGTGGCCTTCTTCTGCTGTGGCGTTTTCCGTAGGGTTTCTTCTTCCCATAGCTAGTCTCGGATTGTTTTCTCAGTTGGAGGAGGACCAAACTTATGTTCAGGAGCACAATTTCCATTCACTTTGCAAACTGGATCACTTTTAACTTGAATTCAGCACTGTACAAAAATCTTTTCTGAGCCATTTCTGGGCATAGCGTGGCAAAATGTAACCTACCGTAATATACCGTAATATACCAGTAACAAGTGCCAAACAATGGACGCAGAGACAACAAGCGCGAAAAAAGCGGGAAATGCAAGTAAAACAATCTACAACCACTGTGTAAGATGCACCCAGTTTTTAGACCCCAAATTTTTTGAAAAAGGGTGTGTCTTATATATGGGGAAATACGGTACCTGTCCTGACACACACACACATTCCTAAAAATCACTGATTTATTTCCTATTCTGTAGCTTTGCCTTTTTAAGAATGGCATATAAATTGAATCATGCAGTGTACAGCTTTTAAGCCTGTCTTATTTAACTTAGCATAATGCATTTCAGATTTACTCATGTTGTTGCTGTATAGGTCCTTTGTTCCTTTTTATTGCTGAGAAGTATGCTATTGTTTGCCTGCATCACAGTTTATCCATTAACCAGTTGGGGGACATATTGTTGATTTTAGGTTTTGTGGGTCTTTATTTGTACCCTCAGGGGGATAGAAAGGTTTTTTTGTTTCTTTGTTTTGTCTTGTTTTTTGCTTTCTGGCTTCGTTTGTTTTAACATTCCCCCAGGAGCTTAAGCCTTTTATTCTTTGCAGAGATAGGATTCAGGAGAAGTTCTATGCTTTTCCAGCAGTAGTTGCTGTTCCCCTACTCGAACCCTGCACGATGAAGGAGACTGTCTCAGATCTTTCTACCTGACCCCGATCTTTCTTTTAAGCTTGGGTTAGGTCTGTGGAGAAGTCCTGCACATGACTGAGACTGTTCCGTGTTTGTGGTTCATAGGGTTCTATGTTTTTTCACGAGCCTACTCTCATCCTTTAGCAATTTGTTAAACATTTACCTGAATTCTTGTTAGAAGATTGTATGGAACCTGTCATCTGCCCCATCACTTGTGTCTTGTCACTTCTTAGATTTTGGATTAGTTGGTTGTCCTGCAATCATGGTTCTTTGATGGGTTCAAGAAAAGTTGTGACTGTTCTGATTACACAGTGAGTTTTTTTGTTGTTATATGTGTGGGAGTAATGCTCTTTCTAGCTTTCTAACATCCTAAACAGAAGCCACATTCATTTTGTTCCCATTGGTGTATGTATTTTTTAATTAAAATGTATTGGGGTGACAATTGTTAGTAAAGTTACATAGGTTTCAAGTGTACAGTTCTACTGTGTTGTTGGAAAAGCCATGATGCATTTTTGCAATGAAAAACATAGAAAAAATACGTCATAGCTTTCCCAACAACCCAATATAATACAGCATCTAAATATCACATTGTGTGTTCACCACTCAAAGTCAGTTCTTCCATCACCATATATTTGACCCCATTTACCCTCACATTCACTTTTAAAGGATACTTCGATCAAGTGTACATTATCTTTCAATGCTTTAAAGTATGCCATTCAGTTGTCTGGGCTTCCATTGTTTTTTAAGAGAAGTAAGATGTGATTCTTATCACTGATCACTTATATGTAATACCTCTTGTTTTGCTGGTTGGCTCTAGGATTTTCTTTTAATCTTTGCTTTTCAGTACTTTGACTAACATGTACCTAGGTATGTTTTTCTTTTTCTTTTTTCTGTTTCAGATTCTCTGAGTCTGGTGTATGTGGGGTTTTGTTGATAATTTAAAAAAAGAATTCTGGTGATAACCAGTTTAAATGTACTTGTTACCCACTCTCTGTCTTCTTCACCAGGAATTTAATTTGCAAACATATTAGATTGTTTTATATTGACCCATAGACCTGAGATGTTTCACCAAATTTTTTCACTATTTTTGCTCTTTGTGTTTCAGTTTGGTGAATGGATATTGAACTTTATTCTATGTAGCTGATTGTTTCTTCTGTTGAGTCTGTTCTAAGTTTTTTAATGCAATTATTTTTTTCTTATATTACATTTTTAATTTCTATTTCTTTTCAGCTTTTTTTGTAGTTTTCATCTACCTGTTGAAATTCTCCATCTGTTCATCATGTTACCTATACTTAACACCATAGGCATACAATGTCCCTATTTGATCATTTAAAGTCCCATCTGATAATTCCAATATCTATGCCATATCAGAATATTTTTTTCCTGATGGCTATTTTATCTTTTGGCAATGTATGATATTTGCTTGATGTCTTCTGCACTTTATAATTTTTGCTGAATTCCAGATCTTTTTTTATAACAATATTTTAGAGACTGAATTAAATAATACTTATGCCCAGAAATGTGAAACCCTCTTCTTCTTTCATAATGTTATTGTAGAGGGTTGAGTCAATTTGTTTTGTGCGTGAGTTTGATGTTACTTTATATAGCTTTGCTGCATCACAATTTTAATTATTTTTTTAAAGTGATGTTCTACTCCTGCCTAGTGTTTAGTGTGTGTGACAACTTTGATGCTAAAGGGTTTTTATTGATATTCAGCTTCTCCATTTGTTTTTGGCATGCTCTGCATTTTCGCCACACCACAGAGGGGTTTTCTTTTGTGCCCCTGTTCCATTCCCCTGTAGCAGACTGCTGTTATTATCACTCCATATTCACAACCCTCATGTGGCAGGGGGTGGGAGGGGCAGATTCCTTACTTCTCCTGCCTCAGTGTTAGGCAGGCTCTGTGTCCTAATCCTCAGCATCGGGTCTCTTTCCTGCTCTTCCTCTCTTAAACAATTCTGCAATTCAATGCAGAGTGTGGAGCACAGGTGGTTTTCAGGTTTCTCCCCCAGTGGCTGTAGCAGGAGAACTCCACCTTGTGCAAGGTTCTGGGCATGAGTGAGTATCATGCTTCTCTAGAGTGACAGCACAACCTTGCCACCTATCTGTGCAGGTCCTGGGTGAGTGGGTTTTTTATCCCTCCTCCAGCAGTAGATAACTTCTGTTTCATCTTAGTGCAGGATTTGAGGCAGGTGTGATTCCTGTTTGATGCCCATCAGTAGACTTTTTATTCTTTTTACCTGAGAAGTGT
>NW_017732706.1:107746-187763 GCF_001890085.2 Hipposideros armiger | reverse complement strand
GACTTAATGCAATGATTGGTACATATTAGGTATGTAATAAATGCGAAATGAATATTTCAGAGTATGTGAAAGGTATTAAACAATTTGAGATTATAGTGGTTTATAACCAATGGCCATTTATGTACATTCTCTAAACTGTGAAAAGAGGACATACACAGGAGACTATTATTTGCTGTTTTGATATTCCTGGCAGTAGTTTTTCATAGCTTCACTCCTTCTAGTCTCATCTGGTCTTTAGCTGTTCTTTCTAGATTGCTGTATCAGCTGGTGTTCGTAATTTCAAGCAATCAGAAGCAAATGTTAGTGATAATGTTCAGCAAATTGTCTTTCTCTTAAGAGTGAACTCTTTAGAATGAACCATTGGATTCTTCAGCTTTAACTATGATTGCAGTCCAACTGGCTTTTTAAAATTTACATTGTATTTTGAAATGATTTGAGAATTGTAAAAAGTTGCAACTATAGTTAAATAAATTTCCCTAAACTTTTACCCAAATTCCCTAAATCTTAACATTTTTTACATACAATTTTTTGTTCTCTATCTCTAAACACACACACACACACACACACACACACACCTTATGAGACCACACGAGTACACATTTATACATATATATATATAAATATAATATATATATATATATATATATTTTTTTTTTTAAGTGTGAAGAAAATTTGCAGGCAGTGTTCTCCTTTACTTATAAATACTTCAAGGTATAGTGCCTAAAAACAAATTTTTTTTTACATAATCAAAGCAAGATTATTAAAATCAGGGAATTAATGTTGATAATTATTATCAAAACTATATACTTTGTGAAAATTTCTACACTTGTCCCATTAATTTTTTCCCCTATTTTCAGGATAGTCCAGGGTCAAATGATGTTGATTCTTCAATCTTTTTGTTTTTAATGACTTTAGCATTTTTTAACATTTCTGGCTCTTCATTTTCTAGGCTATTTCTTAATTTGTATTTGACTGATGTCATCATGATTAGAATTTATGTGTGCATTTTTGGGAAAAGACATCATAGAGGGGTGGTTGATGTCAACTTTTCCCATTAAATGTGATGTTAATTTGATAACTTGATTGAAGTATTGTTGGCCAGGCTTCTATATTTCCCATGATAATTAATAAGAATATTATGGAAACAAATATTTTGTTTCTCATCATATTTTTTGCCACTACTTTTAGGTTATGGTGAATTTTGTCTGAAACAATTACTAGGATGAATGACAAATAGTAATTTTCTAATTCCATCATTTCTTCTGTATTTATTAGTTTGGAACCTACTGTAAGGAAGAGGTATTCCTGCTCCACCATTTATGTCTATTTGGACTAATGGATTCTTATTTTGCTCTGTAGCCTAGAATATATCCTCCTCATTATTTCTTTTGTTGCTCAAATGTCTCATTGATTTCTGAAGGCTTTACCTCCCAATCTTCAGTACAGACATGTCTTACCAAGATATCTACAGTATTCAGCTTTTAGTTCCTTTTAGCATTAACTCGTCAGTCTAGAAGACCAGCATAATGTTCACTGGATGGTAAGACAGTCAAGGTTCCTGCAGTCTGCAATATGGTACAAAGCTACAGTACTGACATGCCCTCGAAGCAAGATGGCAAATATCTTGCAATTCCTGCTAGGATAAACAAAACAGCTTCTGGTATTTCCTATTTATTTGGATCAGGCAAAAAATTTCCCCAGGTCAATAGCTAGATGGCAGATGTTTTTCATTTCCGCTAAATTGGTGCTTAAACTGGGAAATGATAGGTAATGCTACTTTCCCATGTACATTTCAAGTCTTTGATGGTTGTATTAATTTCTTAAATTCTTTCCTAGTCATGTTTTAGCTTTTGATGTACAAGGGAAGAGTTAGGGGAGAGAAGTACCAAAGATTTTTACATGGCTCTTTCTACCATGGTAACCACCATTCCCAGTATCAGAGGACCAACGTGGTGATGAACCCAGATGCTAATGATTGCTGTTATAGTACATGCTCGATAAACAGTGTATTATTAGGATGTTCTACTGGAGGTATGGTATGGTGGATTCATGTCAGGGGTCTGTTGATGACCTGATCTCCATAAAGTCCCATACACACTGGTAAACAATATAGAGCTTAGATGTCCAGATTATAGTGTTAAGTTTGGCAAGCAATAATAATCCAAATATATAAGTAACTTAAAAAAAATGGATGCAGGTATCTTTGGTAAAGACTAAATTAAAAAATACACAGACTATATGGATGCTGTAGTGTTTTTCCTAAAGTATACCCAACCGCTGCTTAATTCAAGGGGCTCTAAATCTAAGAATTGATTCAGGTCTGGGAAAGCAGGGATAGAAGATCAATAGGATGCATATATGTTTAGTCATGGGCATCCCTTGATCAAGTAACATCCAATAATGAGGTTATTTCTCATGTATCAAATCACTTTTGTTAATCTACTCTCCCTACACCCTGTTGTGTTAACTAAACCTGCCTTGTTCTTATTTCTGTGATTTAAGAAATATTATTTGTTCAAGGCCACCTAGTATATACTTATCCTGATTTTATCTGCAGTAGCTCTCATCAACATGACTACCCTAAAGCAAACAGCCTTAGAAGCACTTTTCAGAGGTGCTGATGATTCCCTCCCTTTTATGTATCTCAAGATTTATTGAAGGGCAAATAGTTTCTTTCATCTGTCTTGTCGTTCTTAGAACAGTGTCTGCATTTCAATCTCTTGAAATATTTAAAGTATTCAAGTAAGAATTTTGGCATTTCAAAGAGTAGACCCACTAGCAAACCTAGGTTTTCAAATCAACTATACAAGTAAAACATTACAACTGACCCTAGCTGCCCAAGATGGTACATTATATCCAGAATATATGGGTATGTATTAAGATTTTAACATATTGACTATTTACATATTCAGCCTGACCTAAAATTATATTTTCCTTCTTTAAAAAATCACTTTCATAACCCATTTCCTTACATCTTCCAATGTTTATGTTCTTATGTTGATATGATTTTCACAGCTGTGTGTTTTTCTGAGGTATTTTCTGTTTTTTTGGTTTTTTTAAGCTTCTCTTTCTAGGCTTTATAATTTATCTGTAGTACAAGGAGGAATATTCCTCTAAGTATAAGTTCATTACTGAGGAGTTGGATGTATAAGAATTGTCTTTATCTTGAAAGGTATGTACCTCACTTGAGTGTGCTATGAAGGATTAAAGAGAGGGAGAAACATTTTTATCAGACATGTAAGTAAAAGGCTGCTTTACCTGGCAGAGGAGGCTCAGGAAGGGCTGGGGTTTATGAGAACCATTAGTTCTGAAATTTCCTGTGTACCTGTATTTCATATTCCAGAGCCCAAACTTTTACAATCGATTTACTTACTTTCACATAGGGAATCTAGAAAGTCAGTGAATTCAATTGTCATTGCAATTTGACAACCTATAGGATATTATCTTGAGTTAATTATTAGGTTATTTATCACTTGTGCTGATAGAAATAAGAGATTTTAAAAATTATATAGCATCCCTTGTTTCAGTCTATGTAAAAACAGATTTTAGGGATTTGGCCTTGTCATTTCTTTCCTTTAAATTGTTTAATTCCCTTTGAAGCAACCACCCTAGGTGGCATTTCTTGAATTACTTTTGCCCCTCATGCAATTCTATCACAGGAACAGCAAGGATCCTCCAAACTTGCTTTCAATCAGCTCTTTAATCATGGTGATCACAGGGAATAATTTAATTTCCTTTTACATAACTGAGTGTCATGGGCAACCAGCTGTCCATCCATTAATGATAATAGGATTTTCATTGCCTTTAGCAGTAAAAGCAGATAATTAAGCTCACATTTCTTCCATTTTACTCCATTTCTCTTGTCTATAAAGTATTCTTGGTTCCAAAGGCTGAATCAGACAGGTTTTCATTTGAAATCAACAAAAATCATCTGAGTTGAAAGCCACAAAGAAAACTGGGAGGATAGCTGGGCAATAAGATTTGAAAACTGTGTAGAAACCAATAAAAGATTAGAGTGGGACAATGAATGTCCTGAGTATCACCAACAGAATTATCTCTTCTGAAAACACACTGAAATTAGGAAATATATAGAAGATCTGAACAGCACATCTAACCAGTGTGTTGTAAGGAGCACACATAGAACCTTGCACTCAACAGTGAGAAAATACCCATTCATCACAAAGACCCACATCATTTTTAGAGCTGCAGCCTGCCTCTGCTGAAGGAGGCAGATTAGGGATAATAAATACTTAGAGGTATAATACTTAAAGCCTTCACTTCCTCATGAATACCAAACTGAAAACAATTAATATCAAAAGTTCTTTGTAGGGCATGTGGATACATTAGTTTAGACTGATAGTTACATAAATATCAATATTGTAAAGGTATACATGATTATACTTTATGTATAATCATTGTGTATTGTGGTAGTTACCCTGCTTCTAAGAAAAAAATGAAGGCATGAACTGAGTGGCTTAATGATTAGTTAGTTTGAATGATCCATCTCCGGGATAAACAAATTAGAGCAAAATCAAGTTACTTTAATTATCTATAGCTAAGGTTCAAGTGAATAAAAATTTACTAACATAATGTTATAGAATCTTGATAGATCAGTCATTATTGATAATCTTATTCCTGCCCTAAATAATTATTACAAAATTAAATTGATCAGAATATTATATTAAAAAAGGTTTCCTAGTTTTGAATCAGCCCTATATTTGTCAAAATATCTAGTTTCTTTATAAAGTGCTTTGATTTTTATTGTGTCACAATCATAATTATACTCTATAATATTTTATGACAGCCAGGGTACCAATTTAAGTTTTATTAGGAAGGCCCTATTCCTTTACTTTTAAAACCTCCTTTTAGTTTCAAGCATAGACAAAGTTCTACTTTACAGTCTCCTATGCAGAAACTAACTACATTACACTTAATTTTTTGAACATCAACTAATATTTAATGTATATCCAGGGGCCACATGCAGTGTAATAAGCATTTTTCTCTATAAATGCCTATTTATTCTCAGATTGCAGTGTCTTTTTAAGATGCTGAGAATCTTAGCAGTTCCACAGTATGAAAAACAGAATAGTCCCCTTGTGGAGAATTAACAGTCTTTAAAATACCCCAGAAACCAAAGAAAAAGAAACAATATGTCTCTGAATATTAATAACTCCCATAGTTGTATGTTGTTACAGAAGAACTATTTTTTCAGATATTGAACAGAATTCAGAATAGTTCTGGAGTATCAAGAAGAAAAGAAAGTGAGTAATAAAAGGACAAACTCTGCACCTAATATTGACAAAATTTATTAAGTATTAAAGGACTTGAATTTCACTTACTGTGAAACTGGTAGATGAAGATTGCTGGGGGATGCGAGGGGACACTGGTATCAATGATGTAAATAAACTCATAGGATAACTAAGCAGAAACAGCAGTATTATCCTAAAATATACTATATCTTAAGTCTGAAATTATTGCTAACAATAAATGACAGACACATTTGGATGACAGTTAGGGCTATAATTTCCTTCCTTTTTGGTGGGCAGGTGGGGTGGGTGGGTAATGAGGCCACGGACTATTAGCAAACCTCAGAACTCTCAATGCACTGAAGGGTTAGCTATGGCTTTATCTGAAAGATTGATATTCGGGTTAGATCAGAAAGTGTAATGCCTATACTTTGTTAACCTAAAATTATGTATTGGAAACATGATGGGAACTTATAGACTAGAAAATTACCAGAATCTCCCTGTAAGCAGATCAAGCTGCAGAATATCATCCACTCCACAGCTGACAGGACTGAGCTGAGGGACAATCACTAGGATCATTGGATCAGGCAAGAATTAAAACAATTTGATGGTAACTTGATCTGATACAATCCAGTTGACATATCTAGTTGGTAGAGAGATTTGTAAGGTTTGGATTCATTAGACATCCTGACTGGCTTACGTTTAGTAGAAGAGATGTAAAAGCTTTTAGCTTTGGGTAGGAAAAAAAAAACAAGTGAAACCCACTTATATTCCAATAGAGAATGTGTTTTCCGGATGGCAAGATAAGAAATTAGTGTAGAAAAAATGGCCATCGTATGAAAGCTCTCAGTCCTTGCCATCATTGCTTTCCATAGTGAGAAGTAGTGAAAGTACGTTTTAAATATGAGAGGAGCTGTTACCCTGGTCTCTAAGGGAATGGAGACTTACATAATAGCCTTGGTCAAATACAGGTTGTAAAGAGTATACGCCAATGTCAAATAGAAGGGAAAGAGTGTGTCACTTAATCAGTATGCTAAAAACAATTTGAGTCAGGCCCAGAAAAGTAATTATCATATAACAAAATAGCAAAATTGTGTTTTGCACCTTTTATTAAAAATAAAAATGAATTGGTGTTTCTGAGTAAGTTAGATATATATCCTCCTACCTGAAACCAAATTCTCAGTATTCTCCAATATGGAACAAACATATTTTCATTGTCATAAGCCTAGATGTGGGTTTACAATGAATAAACAGTAAGTTCCTGACTTATGAACATTAGAGTTGTGAACTTTCGCAGATATGAACGGACCTCGCATGACGAAAATTCACAGATGCGAACAAATTGTGGAAGTAATTCACGTATTTGCCAGACATTGTCACAGCTGTGCTGCTGTGTGCTTTCTGTACAGTGTGATAGTATACAGTAGTACAGTGCTCAATCAGAGCCCAGGATGTCCGGAAGCAAGAGGAAAAGCAGTGGTGATGTGGAGGGAACTGCACAAAGCAATAACCATGGAAACAAAAGTGAAAATAATTGAGAGATTGGACTGAGGCGAAAAGATGGTAGACGTCACTTGTTCTTATAACATGAATCGTTCAACCATTGGCTTTACATTGTATATTTGTGTGTAAGGTGTATAAGACTCACTTTGTCGGACTTACGAGCAAATCCAACTTATGAATGAATCTGACTTATGAATGTACTCCTGGAATGAAACGTGTTCGTAAGTCAGGGGCTTACTGTATAAAGTTGCCATAGCTATATCTGTGATACTAATAACTATGATGATTGCATACTGTTTGTCAGACATTTTTCTCAGCACTTTTAATAATTTACCTCATCTAATGCTTTCAATGGCCCTATGAATGAAGGGCAGTCATTATCTTCATTATTATAGATTTAAAATTTTGAAGCTCAGGGTGATTATTTTACCTAAAAAATTAATGGTGAACCTTGGACTGGAACCCAGGTCTGTCTGACGCCAGATCCTTGCTCTTATTTAATTGGTGCTGCTACCAAGGTGATTTGCACTTGACTTTTTGATGAGGAGAGAGAGTTAGGCTCCTGTACAGGAAGGCACATTTATTCATGCATTTATATGTTGGTAAAAAATATTTTTATTACTTGTGATGAGAATTTTTAGGATTTCTTCTCTTGGCAACCTTCAAATATAACATACAGCGGTGTTAACTATAGTCCTCCTGTTGTACATTACATCCCAGGGCTTATTTAACTTATAACTAGAAGTTTATACCTTTTGACCACCTTCATCCAGTTCCCCCACCCCCCACCCTCAACCCTCAACCTCAGGTAACTACAAATATAATTTTTTTTAATGAGTTTGGTATTTGTTTAGATTTCACATATAAGTGACATCATACAGTGTTTGTCTTTCTGTTTGATTTATTTTGCTTAGCACAGTGACTTCAAGGTTTATCCATGTTGTCACAAATCGCAGGATTTCCTTCTTTTTACAGCTGAATAGTATTCTGCTGTGTGTGCATGTGTGTGTACCACAGCTTCTTTATCAATTCATCTGTCAATGGACACTTAGGTTGTTTCCCTGCCTTGACTATTGTAAATACTGCTGCAATGAACGTGGAGGTACAGATACCTCTTTGACATATTGATTTTATTTTCTTTGGAAAAAGACCCAGAAGTGAAATTGCTGGATTATATGGTGATTCTATTTTTAGTTGGAGCTAAAATTTGAACATAGGTCTTTCTGACTCTAAATTCTATGTGCTTCAACCGTGCATCACATATTTTCTCTTTCTTTTTAAGATGCTTACTGCATTTCAGTATACAGAGAAGTCTGGCAACAATCCAGCCCCCTCTACAGAATGCCTAGGCCTCTGGGAAACAAGTACAGCAGCATCCTAGAGAACACTGGCTTCAGTACCAGCTAGGAGTCACAGGTACGAGGTAGAAAAGATTTCCTGTGGGAACACAAACCCAAAGATGTGGGAATTAGTTGCAAAAGACAATTTGGTTCATATACACTTGTTCAGTACATACTTACTAGGAGTGTCTCAAATGGAGATAAAACAAGTGAATTACTCAGCAAACAAAACCTGAGTAGGCTGAATGTGCTACTGCATTCTGAGCAGAGAGTAAGTGGACAATTGAAAATCAGCAAGATCACTTGCTAGAGAGATTGTCAAATATAAAATAGCTGTAGATCTGTAATTTCATTAAGGCTGAAATACACTAAGCTTGGGAAATGGTGAGTCATTGCTAAAGACATTTGAAAATTAAATTTTGCAAATACTTACATACCAGAAATTGGCAGCATTCCAGAGTAGCCAATATAACAGATCCAAAGGGAACATGGAATGGACAGCTTGCCCTAGCAAATTACTCGTAAACACTGCTGTCATCGTGTAGTATGGCTGTTGAAATCTGGAGAAAACAAAAATAGGCAGGTGATTTTAGTGAGATGTGTGAGGTCAATGCCTTGAGGTAGAACCTTTCTCCACGTTTCTTGTCATACATATAAAAGCCTGTTTTAATCTACTGGAATTGACTTTTTTTTTTACAGCTTTATATTGAGATACAATTCATGTATCACACAATGCACCCCTTTACAATGTACAATTCAGTTTTTAATATGTTCACAGAGATTCATCCATCACTACTCTCTAATTTCAGAATATTTTGATTATTCTAGAAGAAATACCATACTTAAGAGTGGGCATTCACCATTTCCTCATAACCAACCCTCATCACCCCAGGCCTAGGGGAACACAAATTCTGACTCTATAGATTTTCTTATTCTTGATATTCAAATAGAAGGAATCATGATATGTGAACTTATTAGCTACTTCCACTTAGCATAATATTGGGTTGTCGGAAAAGTCATGACACATTTGCGACAGATAGCACGAGTTCACGACCACCTGAAGAAGCTGGGATACATAAGAAAGCTCGATATTTGGGTTCTGCATAAACTCAAGAAAGTTCATTTGATGGTGCATATAAACATCTGCAATATGCTCATTAAACGTGAGGAAAACGATAGGTTTTTTAAGCGACTGCTAACTGGCGATGAGAAGTGGATTGTTTACAACAATGTGGCACAAACGGTCTTGGTCCCAATGTGATGATTCACCTCAAAGGACATAGAAAGCAGACATTCATCAGAGGAAGGTTATGCTCTCAGTGTGGTTTTAAAGGTGTCGTGTGTTTTGAGCTCCTACCAAGGAACCAAACAATCAATTCGAATGTGTACTGTCGGCAATTGGACAGTTTGAATGAATCCATCATCTAGAAATGTCCAGAAATTGTTAATTGTAAAGGAGTTGAGTTCCATCACGAGGCCACACACAAGTTTGATAACCCGTCAAAAATTATTGGAGCTTGGATGGGATGTGTTGCCACACCTACCATACTCGCCTGACCTTGCACCGTCAGACTTCCACTTGTTTTGCTCTCTTCAAAACTCCATGCGTGGTATAACATTCAATTCAGATGAGGCTGTAAATCAGCACCTTGTTCAGTTTTTCGCAAATAAAGACAGGTCCTTCTATAAACGATAAATTATGAAGCTCACTGAAAGATGGCAAAAGGTTATCAAGCAAAACGGGCAATATATCATTGATTGATCTTTGTTCTTTATATAAATAAATGACCTTTGAAAAACAGACAAAATATGTCATGACTTTCCAACAACCCAATATTTTCAAGGTTTATCCACGTTGCATATATTAGTACTTCATTACTTTTTATGTGTGGCTGTCCAAATAACATTTCAGTGTATGGATATAATACATTTTCTTCACCTATTTTATTATTTATGGACATTTGTGTTTCCACTTTTGGCTATTGAGAATAATGCTGCTATGAACATTCATGTACACATTTCTATGTGGACGTGTTTTTATTTATCTTGGGTTTATATGTAGAAGTGGAATCGCTGGGTCATATTGTAACTTATGTTTAACATTTTAAGGAACTGTCAGACTATTTTTCAAAGCACCTCTGTCATTCTACTCTCCCACCAGCATTGTATGGGGGTTCCAATTTTCTCCATCCTCTCTAAATCTTGCTGTTATCTGTTTTTGTGACTATAGCCATTCGAGTAGGTGTGAAATGATATCTCAGTTTGGTTTTGATTTGCATTTCCCTGATGGCTAATGATGCAGAGTATCTTTCCATATGCCTTTTTCATTTACTTATTCTACTTAGTGGACTATCTCTTCATGTCTTTGCCTATTTTCTAAATGGATTGTTTTTATTTATTGTTTTTATACTGTTGAGTTTTAAGAGTCTCATATATTCTAGATATAAGGATGTCTATGATATTGACTTTGTATCCTGCAACCTTGTTGAACTTGTTTATTAGGTCTAATTTTTGTGTGTGCATGCCTTAGATTTTCTACTCACAAGGTCATATAATATAACAATGGAGTTTTACTCCTTTATTTCCAGTCTAGATGGCTTCTATAATTTTCTTGGCAGCTGCTTTAACTAGAACTTCCAGTAAAATGTTGTATAGAAGCAGCAAAGGTATACATTCTTGTCTTGCTCTTAATTTGAAGGAAAGTGTACTCAGTTTTTCGCCACTAAGTATGTTAGATATGGGTTTTCATAAATGCCATTTATAAGGTTGAGGAAGTTTGTTAACATTTAAAACATTTTTTTTTGGTGTATAGGGGTGTTAAATTCTCTGAAATGCCTTTTTCTCACCTCTTGAGATGATTGTATGGTTTTGTCCTTTAATCTATTGCTATATTATACGACATTTATTAACCTTTGGCTGTTAAACAAACCTTGTGTTCCTGGAATAAATTCTATTTTATAGTGTTATATAACTCTTTTTATATATTTCTTCATTTGAATTGCTGGTATGTTGTTACTGGAACTCTTCTAGCCAAAGTAGTTGGTGACTTTCTAAAGGTCAAGCTGTTAAGTTCAATAGCATCTATTCATTGACATCACACCTGTGATCATTTTATATCCTTTTCTAATATTTTCCTTCATCACATTAAAAACCATCAATCTTTTATTTCCTTCCCCTGGCTTTTCCATACCTTGGTCTCTCTCCACATCTATTATAGATAGTGCTTATTTTTTTTAATTGATGTGTAATTGACAGGCAATATCGTATTAGCTTCAGGTATATACCATAGTGATTCAATATTTATATACATTATGAAATTATCTCCATGAAAAGTCTAGTTACCATCTGTCATCATAAAAATGTATCACAATATTATTGACTGTATTTCCTATGCTGTACATTACATCCTCATGATTTATTTATTTTATAATGGAAGTTTGTACCTCTTAATCTCTTTCACCTATTTTGCCCCCCACCCCCAAACCACTCATCTCTCTGGTAACCACCGGTTTGTTTCCTGTAGCTCACGTTTACCTTTATGTCTCCTCCTCTGGATTGCATTCTTCTCAACATTAGGGATTTGATTTTATCTTAGTAGTGCTCCTCTCCGTCCTCCCCCTCTTCTCTTAACTTTCCTCCTCCTTTTTTTCTTTTCCTTTCCCTCTCTCCTTCCTTCTCCTTGTCTTCTTTCTCCTCCTTCTTTCCTTTCTCTTTTTTTTTGACTCAGTGAATGTATAAATATACAAAACTTAAAGCAGAGAAAAGTGAAGATCACTTGCTATTAAAGCCCTACTTCTTTTAAATAGCATGTGATGGGAAGAGAATAAAAAAGGTGTGAGAAAAGACAAGAGTTTTAGTGAATTCAGACAGTTTGGAGCAGATTTCACTCACTAAAATGCAAGAGAGTAAAATTAGAGGACAAAGGAAGAGTGAGGGCCGGCCAAGTGGCGCGTTGGTTAAGAGCTGGCTTGGGACGCCAGAGGGCCCCGGTTCGGATCCCACATATGAGGGCCAGTGACACTGTCCTCCACAGCTAAGATGCTGAACAACACCTCAAACTGGAGCTGGGCTGCCGTGAGTCACTGGCAACAGTGTAGGCTGAAGCCCCTGCTGCAGTGGGTTGCCATGGGCTACTGTGTAGCCAGCAGCCAGCATGAGTGGCCAGCAGCCGCAGTGAGCAGCCATCCAGAAGCCAGCGACTGATCTGCCTCGCCCGGGAAGAGCACAATGATGGTGCCAACTTGGGCCAGTGAAGCAACTTCCTCCGCAACTAGACTGAAGAACAAAAGGACAGCAACTTGTCTGTTCCCTTTCCCCCAATTCCCCAGTGCTGCTTCCATCCCCCAATTCCAAAAAAAATTAAAAATAAAAGAGAGTGAAAAGAAGTCCCTTGTATAAGTTAAACACTTGTAGCTTCTTAGCTCCGTGTTTTCTAGAGTGTGTTTTCTGTGTTTTGGGTTAAACCAAGTGCTGTGGTAATTTATGTTTAGAAATTTATGGGTAAATCAAAGCTAAATAATCCCTTCGAGATTCTGATACAATAGAATGGGCTATATTGCCAATATGAAGTGACCATAGTGCTAGCATTTCTCATATTTAAAAAAGAGCCACTTGAAAAATACTGCAGCACTCCCCTGAGGACTGAGACATGCTTTAGATGGGAAAAATTAAGTTGCTTCTTCATTCAGAGATGACATGGTGGTGGATGAGTGTAATTCAACATTCTCGATGTTTACATAGTCTTTATCTTTCAGGCCAATCTATCAAGTTTTTGTTCAACTATTATAAAATTAGGCCATTAGTATTTTAGATAAATAGAAACATGTGATGTTTATAGATGATGTCATACCTGAAACTAGTTCCTCAGCCTTTAAACTTGTTCCTTAGTCTCTGATTTATTGGTGCACAAAGAGTATGAAATATTTTAAAGCATCAGAAAAACAACAAAAATTTAAAAACATGCAATTTCAGACTAGAAATTTAAAAAGAAACTATGCATTTATTAAATGTGGTCAGATGACAAATTAAGCTGGCTAGTAGGGAAATATCTAGTGATATAAAACATGTAGCCACAATGAAATTAATAGTTCTTAAGAAAATTTTCTATTAAGTTTATGTTTTGATACCATGAAATGCACATTTAGTCTAGTATTAAATCTGATTTGTGTGAAAAATATACTTCTGGCAAAGAATTGAATAAATATTCACTAAAAATCACCTTTGTATTTTCAGGGAAAAAGTTATACTATAAATAAATCTAAGATTTAACACAGTTTATAAGAAGCAATATAAATTTCATAATAAATCAAATTAAGAGTTGACAACATAAAATATAAATTATTTAAATGCATAAATAGTAACCTTTCCCAGTCCATACTAATTAAGGTGATTTTTTTTATAAAATTATTAATCTAGTCAACTGAAAGTTATGTCTGAAAAATGTCCCTAATATTGCTTCTTCCAACCAATCACTAAATCTGCTGATTTTAACTCTTTAAACTGTATTTTTACTGCTAGAGACTTAATTTAGGGTCTTATGACCCAATAAGCCAACTGTTAAGATGACTTCTTAATTTATCCACTTCCCTTCAGTTTCCTCTAATGCACTGTAATATTCTTCCAAGAATCTTGATCATGTCCCATTCTTCTTAAAATTCATTATTAGAACACTATTATTCACAGTATAAATTACAATCACATTATGAGAGCAAGCATAACCCATGTGATCTATTCCTTGTCCTTGACCTCTTTCAAATTTGGATATTTGTTTATATGAAATGTTGTACCAAAAAGTATCCAATGATTTTGAACCTGACGTATTCCTGAAAAGCCCTCTACTTCTACTTCCATTGGGCTGTTTGTAAATCTCTTTCTTTTTTAACATTAAAAGTCACTTATAATGATTGCCTCATTCATACAGAAACAATTCTTACCTGGCCTTAGTGATTCCTTCCTGTGTGCTATATAATAAAATGTAGATACCAGTAGCTACTTATCTTATTCAATGGGAATCATCCATCTGTCATTCTGTTACAACAAGCTTTAGTGTAGGGCAGTTTTATTCACCTTGACATCCTTATCATTAGCAAATATATCAATACATATTTATTAGGTATTCAATAATTTAACATTATCTGCTAGATTTTCCCTAAACCATTTTCTACTTCTTCCTGTACTAGATTAATTTTTCCAGTTTTTCAGTTTTTCTTGACGTTAGGCAGGGTCACATGACCATATTCCACTCAGTAGAAAATGAACTGGAGTGTTCTGCTTCCAGGTCTTCTGTGTACGGTCTTCATGCTCTTTTTCTCATCCAAACAACCTTAGAGGATGGCAAAGCCATAAGATCTAGGAGTGCTGAGTCCATGGATATTTCCTTGGAAGGGGGTCACCTGCTGATCATGAATACTCAAATTATTTGAGCAAAAATATTTTGTTAAGCCATGAGATTTGGGAATTTACCTGTACTATTAGCTATAGTGTATTAAATAATAACTGTGTTTTTGAATATATTTGAAAAAATTTAAAATGTTTTTACTATATTTGGTTTGCCCATTAAAATTAACATGTAACATAATATTAACAAAGTAAAAAATTAATAATAATAGAATGCTCTGTGTCAAATATGTTATATGAATTATTTCTAATATGTTTTTCTGGTTTTATAAGTAGAAAAGTGAGATTTATGAGGATAAACACCTATTCCAGGATATTTAGCCAGTTGTAGAGTCTTGACTCAAAGTCTCTACTGAAGGCTCATATTCATTCTTCCACACCACAGCACCCTAAAACAATTTGAGACTGCTGTGATGATTCAGGAGGGTTTTTGAGATCAAGTTTACTGATAGAAACATTGGTCATCACTTTGGGTGTGAATTAGTATATGTCTATCTGTGGATTAGGGTAGAAACTTTACAAGAAATTATCTTAATAATAAAGCCTTAACATTATCTTCTGTATGGATTTTGTCTGATAGATTAGATAATCACATTACTTATATATTACAAATTCATATGTGGAAGAAAGAATGATGAATACTACATCCAATTCAATTTTGTAGCAAACAGATTTTGGCTGGATTCTGATACAAGACCGAAATCATTTAATCATCGTTTAACCATTCAATTGCTATTTTGTTGATTAGTAATGACAACTATAGCTGCACTGTGTCATGAAAAGCTTTAATTAGCTAACAACTGTCACAAACTTTGGTTGCCTTAGATAAATAATGGCATAATCCAGAACACAAATACAGATGGAATATTTCTTTTGTATGAGATGAAATAATAAATTATTAAAACTTCATTATTACTAATGATGTTATAACATCACAAATAAGCATTTTTATAAATTAAATATTTTAATTATTAAAATAAATGAGATATATTTTGTGTTTTTCATAATTTATTATTTCATTTTTGAATCTGGTTCTGAAACCATAGGCTAAATCTGCTGCCCTGTTCCATTTGAAATATCCTCTCACCTGTGTTAGTTCTTACCCAGTCATCTTTTGTCTGAAAGCAGACCATTGCTTTTTCATAATTTTCTTAGCGTTTATAACATTCATTCTGAGAGCCTTTCTCATTTGTACCCTTACCTTCTCAAAGCTTTGACCCAATTACCCCCTTACCTAAGTACATTACAGTATCCCCAGATCCTTCTGATCTGGGATTGAAGAGGGCATCGCAATTTCTTCTATACCTTTAAGGCACCATCTTCAAACCTGTTATAGGACTTACGTGGTGTTTCAGTTATTTTCTTACCTTCTAAATATTGCCTATCTTGTTTCAAAAAATAATTGAGGTGAATTTTAACACATTCAAAGAAGAGATTCTAAAAAAAAAAAACCCTAAAAATCACTAATATAGAGGGGAAAAAAACACTGATATGGAGAAAAATCTAGCATGATGGTAATTTTGATGGCTGTCCCTGAGTGAGTTCAGAGTTTCCTCTTAGACAAAACAAAGAGGGGAGTATAATAAGAAAGTATTTTTGTAGTGCTTGATTATACATTTATTGTGTGGTATTGTTCACACAGAGAGTGATAAGAGAATGTCAATAAGAGTTTGGAAGAAACTATTTTGAAAGGATAGTGATTGTTTCCCTATAATTTTTTTCTTGTAGATTCTATACTTAGTAACCCAAAATACAACATCAGTTTGCAATGTAACCAAAATAATAATAATAAATGTACACATAGATAAGCATGTAAATACAAGACTAATTTTTTTAAATGATAGAATTGAAAGTGTACACAGTAAAGTATTATAGTTCTGTTTTAAAATATCCAACTTTTCCACTGCTGAAATATAGTCAGTATGCTAAACTTCTTTGTACCTAATTACAGTAACAAGGGCAATATCAGATACATATTAAGTGTTAAATAAATTTTAGCATTTTCTGTTTGAATAAATGAATGAAATATTTTGTTCACCATTGGTCAGTACATATAGTATCTAATGTTCTTATTTATACTCTGTGAACACAACAATTATAAGCTAGATAAGAAAACAGGTCAGTTTTAATTTGTACGTATTAATGATCACACGCCCACACACATTAAGCTTTATTTTTACTCTTTTCAACAATTAGTGCAGTTGATGAAGTGCTGACACTTTCCTCTGCTCCATTTGTTATTTCAGGTCTTTTGGGAGGAGCGGCCCCCATTTGTATGCAGTTGGCTCAGTGTTTCCCAGAGTCGCAGTCTGCCTACATATACTGCTCTTCTTCCTTAAGCTGTTCGTTTTTTATTGTTATGTTTTGTTTGATTGACTGCACTTTGCAGGTTTTCTCATTTTGATTATCAGACTTGGGACACTGAAACTTTAGCATCTCTACTTTGACTGAAGTTTTCCTTTCTTCAAGTTTAACAGAGTTGATCTTTGGTGCAATGAGGTTTAATATTGTTTGGCTTCAGCTTTGTCTGCTATTGTATACTTTTCACAGATGAAAAGCACACTACGTTGTAGTTTTATACCATAGAATTAATGATGGCATATGCAGTGTGCAGCATTATTAAAGTTCCATAATGTAGTTTGAATCCTAGACACTTTTTGTAAAACTAATCGACAAAAAGTTGTATGGAATTCAAAATTTCACTATCCCTATTCAAATTAGAGGAGATATGAAAGAATAACGAGATAAAATAAGGACTTAAATGTTCCTAACTACTTCAGTGAGTTAATTATGAAATAAATTATTGAGTTAATGTGAACTTTACTTTCATGCAGAACAATTTTCATTTAGTATTTTCTAATGAGTCAAAAAATTTGAAAAGGGCAGATTTTAATATTGGTATTTTTAGAAATGTTTTTCAAGCATAGGCCTTATTTAATTGTAGATAGTGAGGCTTTTTACTTAAAATAGTTCTTAGATCAAAAACTCAGGTGCAAACTCCTATACTCATTTATAAGGCTCTATTCCTCTGCTCTGCTGGTCTTTATTGTATTCACAAACTTCATCATGGTAATACATTCATTTGTTTCATTTTCTCTTCACATTAGGCCTTGAAATTCACCAACAAAGTCCTTTAAATTCATTAAGAAAATGCAGTGAGAGCTTTTCCACATGATGTTTATGTGCTAAAGCGTGTGACCTTTACAATATTCTCTAGTTCATTTTGCTGACAATTATTTGTCAAATATTGTGGCTTTGAAATAATCTAGTAGCTTCAGGATTTGACTCATACAACCATGATTTTATTATGTCAAGAGAGAAATTCAAAGAATAAGTCCAGTGTCTAAATGATAAAGATAATAATTATTCAAGATAAGAACGAAGGAAAAGAGCAGACTATAAAAATGGTCTAAAGCTTATAAGTAGAATTATTGATCTCCACTTTAGACCTTGAGTCTTTAACATTTTATTTATTCACTCAACCATTAAAAGCTTTCTGAGACAAACTCAGAGAAAGGGTTCTGGGAATTCCACATGAATTCCTCCCACTCCAGACCTCCAGGAAGCTATAATCTAATAGTTGAACAAAATACACAAATAAATGTTTACAATATCATATAAAGATATCAGTTAAGCACTACACATTTTAGACAATGAAAAGACTGCTTCCTACTGGGGAAACACAAAAGCCTTCTAGAGAAAAGATGGCAAATGAGGTAGCCCTGAGAAGACTGGGAGAATTTGAATAAACATGGGTATAAGAAGGCATTCTAGGCAGAGGAAATAGCTAGAGTTTAAATATAGTTGGAAAATCACAGGGTTTTATTTTGCTTTTATTTCTTTTTTCCCTATACAACATTTTTTTTTAAATAGGAGACAATATGATTACCTAAATTAAACTTCTTAACAGGTATAGAATACTGTATGTAAATCCATGGGTGCATCTTCACATTTTCAAGTGTACCTAGGACATTTTCAAAAGTGAACCATATGCTGAGACTTAACGCAATGCCGAAGAAATTTTAGTGGATAGAGCAATATTAGTATAGCCTCTGAGCACAGTGCAATAAAGCTGGAAACTAAATTTCAAGAAGATAAGTAGAAAATTCCTAGATATTTAAAACTTAGGGAGTATAATTTTAAATAATTTGTATGTCAAAAAGAGATCACATTGTGAATTAAAAGATATTTTGGACTGAATTATAACTAAAATGCCACATATCAAAGATTGTGGAATAAAGCTAAATTTGTGCTTTGAGAGAAAGATCCAAGTACGTTTGAGTAAAAAATGACCTAAAATTAATAATACAAACTTGCAGCCCAAGTAATTATAAAAAAGGCCATAGATAAAATTCAAAAATGTAGAAGGCATGAAATCATAAAGACCTAAGTGTAAAAGTTAATGAAATAGAGAAAATATACAATATAGAGGATTACTGAAGTAGAAGTTATATTTTTAAAAGCGTAATATAATTGATAAGCCTCTGTGCAAATTTTTAAGTAAAGAAAAAAATGCTACCACTATAGAACCTAAAGGCACTAAAAGTCATAAATGAATATTATAAAAAGCACTAGTAAATAAATATTTTGAAACAGTAGACAAAGTTTGCTATAATTTTAAATATTAGCAACAGTTACAGCCTCTTTTTAAAGAGAAATACAATTTAAATAGCCTCAAAAATATTTTTTAAATAAGAAAAAGCCTAAAAACTAATGTAAAAGAACTCTGTGCAATATGAAACATATTTAGAGGATGTTAAAGATGACAAATAAAATGAAGAAATAAATCACATTTATGGACTGTAAGATGCAATGCTGTGATAAGGTCAATGTACCCCAAATTGATTTAGAGATTCAAAGCCATTTCAATAAAAATACTAATAGTTTTTTTTTGCTGTTGTTGGAGTTTAAAGAGCTAATCACACACTTTACATGGAAATCTGAAGGGACAAGAATATCCAAGACACTATTAAAAGAACAAAATGGAAAGATCTACTTTAACCAATACCATTGTGTATTTTACAGATACAGCATTTAAGAAAATGTGGTATTGGTGTAATGACAGGTAAAGAGAACAAAGTAAAGAATAGAGTGTTCAGAAAATGCATCACATATATACAGCCACTTGATTTATGACAAAGATTGAATCTAGACAAAGATCTTACACCTTTCAAAAAATTAACTTTAAACAGACTGTAAACCTAAACATAAAATGCAAATCTGTCAAACTTCTAGAAGGCAAGTTAGGAGAAATTCTGTGACTTGGGTTTGGTAATGACTTTTTAAATATAACATTAAAAGCTCAGTCCATGAAAAAAATGATAAGTAGAAGTTCAT
The DNA here is from genome assembly GCF_001890085.2 of Hipposideros armiger. Lineage (NCBI taxonomy): Eukaryota > Metazoa > Chordata > Mammalia > Chiroptera > Hipposideridae > Hipposideros > Hipposideros armiger. The sequence continues at coordinate 167,941 of NW_017732706.1, read as the reverse complement.
TAAAATGAAAACGTCTGCTCTGCAAGAAACATTAGTAAGGGAATGAAAAGACAAACTATAGACTGGGAGAAGATGTTTATAAGATATTTATATATCTGATACAGGACGTATATACAAAATATAAAATGAACTTTTAAAGCTCAACAATAAGAAAACAACCCAATTATTATAGTTTGTTATATAGTAAATGCCAAATGGTTCACTCTTTGAGCAATTTCACTTTTAAACCATATGAAAATCACAGCCATGCATAAGTAGAATGTTACAAGAAGATTCATAATAGCATTTTTGTTATCATTGAAAATTGACATCAACCTAAATATATAAGAATAGAAAAATAAATGATGCCATATGCATACACTGAATGTTACTTTATTATTAAAATGCAGGAACCAGAGCTTTGGCATCAACATGAGCAAGTTCCAATGACAAAATATTTAACAATGAAAAAAAACCTGTTTCTGAATAAGCCTGTTTTGTGAGACTACATATATCAAATATGTAAACAGAAAGATTAAATATATATATAATTTATTTATACATATACATATTTATACATATTTATTTATATATATACATATATAAGCATATATAGCAAAAAAATGTATACACATTTTAAGAAAGGGAAAAACTCTTAAAACCTTAATTCTCAACATATACCAATAACAAAAGATAAACACAAGTTACATTTGACTTCTAAATTACTAGAGGTGTCAAAGTGGTTACCATGTAATTTTAATACAGTTTTTTTCTTTCTTAAAATGTGTATACAGTTTTTGGTACCTTTTATATATATAGACACATATATACTACATATACATATATATATATATATTTATTTAAATGTCTAAATATATAATAGTAGAACAAAAGCATGCATCGACATTTAAATAGCAAATTTGGAAAATGATTACATTTGGAGGAGAATGAGACCCAGAAAAATTACACAAGGGGACTCAATGGTAAATGTCTTACTTCTCAGAAAAAATGAAGCAAGTATTGCAAAATAAGAGACTAGCATAGAGTTGAGCAATACATACAATATTTGTTAAGTTATTCACAATGTTGAAATACAACTCTGAATTTTATGCAGCAATGAAAAAGTAGAAGCATTCTAAACGTATGGGCACGATGCATACTCTTCAACCAAAAAAAAAAAAAAAAAGAAAGAAAAGGAAAAAAAAGCCAGTTCTAGAGTAACTTGTAATATTATCTATACAAAAAACCTCTCACCCTTTAAAATATATATTTCATATATGCTTAAGAGACCGCAATTTACATAATACTCTTCTAATAGTGTTTATCCGAAGGAGAGGAATAAGAATCTTTTGTTTGTCAAAATCTTTTGTTTCATTTGCAATTTTTTATTGTTTCTTTTTTTTCCCCACAGAGTGTATTCATATTACTTGTGTAAGTAAAAATAAATGTTTTATTTAAAACATGAATAACATTTGATTTTGTGAGAATAAATTTGAAGCAAAGAGAGAGCCCAGCCAAGGAGCTTCAAAACTATGCCTCTGGGCCCCTGTAAGATCTCCAGCCCTCAGGTTTCATTAGGTTTCATTTTATTTTATAGATAAGTCATAAAGACCTTCCAAAAATTATTTCAAAGCAAATAGCTTTGGAAATGACTACTTGATGTGTTCCAGAAGATCCTTTTCTGATATATTACTCAAAAGCGTTGTAGCACTCAAGGTTGTTAGTTTCCAGATGTCACTCTCTGGCCATTTCTTTTCAGTCTTTTCTGTAGCTTAGGGCTCTGTCCTTAGCCCTATGTTCTCATTTGATTTTTCCCTGGGTGTCCTTAGGGAAATGTAGCTCCTACTTATAATGTGATAATACCTTAATCACTTGCTCCTAACCATGTGGTAAGCTCCAGACTCATTCGTATATCCAACTACCCAGAAAACTTTTCCATTTAGAGTCTACGCAGGCAGCTCCATTTCCTTCAAATATCCCTATCCAAGTAGTAACTGTACTCAATGCTACCTAATATTACAATCACCCACTTAGTTTCCTAAACAAATATTAATTTTTATTTATGCTGCTCTCAATTCTTCAGTATTGAACTTTTCATCCAGGCCTGTTGTTTTTTTCTTTTGAAGTTATTCACATTTTCCCCTTATGTCAGATTCTAATTTTTAACTTTGATTCTGCAATAATTTCCTCATTGGGTTTCATAGACAAACCTAGTGTAGTCTCCATATCCTTGAAGGCACTTTCTACAACACAAACCATTTATGTTATTCACTACTCTTTAATTTTTACGTATCCCCTGTGGCATAAAGAATTATAAAAGAAAAATTGCATTGACATTAAAAATCTGTTTCTTGCTTGCCTCTCTAGCCTCATATCCAACCTCTCAGTGCTCACTTCCTCTCGCTGATAATTCCTGGCATGAAATAGTGTACAACACTTTTTTTAAGTAAAAATATATAGGTATATTTAATGAGATATAATTTACATATTCTAAAATTCAGCCAATCTGTCCAGTTTGATAATTTTAGTAAAGTTGTGCTATCATCACCGCAATCCAGGTTTTTTTAATATTTCCATCACTCAAAATATTATCTTGAGCACATTTGTGCTTATTTCTTATTCCTACCCCAGTCCAGGCAGTCCTGATCTGCTTTTCAGTCTTTAGAAATAATATAATATAACTAACCTGCCTTTTGGGGTATTTCATATAATTGGAATCATATAATATGGAATATTTTGCATCTAGCATAATGTTTGGGATGGTCATACATATTATAGCATATATCATTCTGTATCCATCCCTTTTATTGCTGCAGAGTACTGTATTATATATTACACAACATTTAATTTATGCATTCACCAGCTGATAGACTCGGATTATTTCCAGATTTGGGTGATCATAAATGATGCTGCTAAGAATATTCATGTACAAGTCTTTGTGTGAACAGATGTTTCACTTTTCTTGAATAGGATTTTAGTAGTAGAATTGTTGGGTCATTTGATAGCTTTATGTTTAACTTTTTAAGAAACTGAGAAAATGTATTCCAAAGTAACTATATAATTTTAAATTTCCTCCAGTGAGGCATGAAGGTTTGAATTTCTTCACATTCTTTCCAGCACTTGGTATTGACTGTCCTTTCATTATAAGCTTTCTATTGGATATTATCTCATTGTGGATTAATTTGCATTTCTCTACTAACAAATGAGTGGAGTAACTTTTCATGTGCTTATCAGCTATTTACATGTCTGTTTAGCAGCTATGTTACATGTTGTTTGTTAAATTTTCCTTAAATATTTTGGATACAGGAGATACATTATTTACAAATATGTTTCTCCAAGCTGTGGACTATTTCTTCATTTTAAATGATATGTTTTTAATTAAAGATTTATAATTCTAAGGCAGTCCAAGTTTTCATTTTTAAAATGACTAATGCTTTAGGAGTTCTAAGAACTCTTTGCTTAACTCAAGTTCATGAAGGTTTTTACCTATTTTTTTGTTGTTCAGAATTTTTATAATTTTAATTATTATTTGATGTCCATAATCTATTTTGAGTATTTTATGTATGGTGTGAAAAAAGGGAGGTTTTTGTTTGTTTGTTTGTTTGTTTGTTTAATTTGGCTATTCAGTTGTCACAGAATTATTTAGTGAAAACTGTTTAATGTCTTGGAATCTTTCCTGAAAACCAATTGACCGAAAATGTAAGGGTTAATTTCTCAACTCTCTATTACCTTTATGTATATGCCTATACTTATGCTATTACCATATTGTCTTGATCACTGTATCTTTACAGCAAGTTTTAAAATCAGATATTATGAGTCCTCCAACTTTGTTCTTTTTAAAAGTTCAAGAAACTTGATCAGTTGTATTTTCCTTATGGGGATATTTAATGATATAACCCTTAGGACAAATAGTTTGGCATAATATTTAGCAATTGTTAGACATTTATCCCACAGAAGTGAAAACTTAGTGTCATCAGCAATGCATACACACATATTCAAAGCAGTTTTATTTGCAGTAGCCTTATTTACCTGTTCTTCAGTGGTGAATGGTAAAATAAACTGTGATATACCCATACCATGGAATACTACTCAGCAATAAAACAGAATGACTATTGATACATGCAACAACATAGGTAAACATCAAGTAAATTATTGAGTGAAAAAACGCCAAGCTCAAAAGGATACATACTATATGATTCTATTTATATAACACTTATGAAATAATATAAGTATAGCAATGGATATTGATTAATAATTGCCAAGTGATGGGGCAGGGGGACTGCATGGTTATAAAAGAGTAGCATGGTGATGGTACAGTCATGTATGTTGATAGTGGCTGTAGTTATGCAATGCTACATGTGATAAAATTACATAGGGCTACACACACACACACACACGAGTTCATATATAAATGTTAAAGTCTAAATAACCTCTGTGGCTTGTACCAATATCAACTTTTTGGTTTTGATATTGTACTATAATTCTGAAAGATGTTAACATTGGCAGAGCCTGAGAGAGTGCTTCAGGAGACCTCCCTTTCTATTTATTTGCAAACTTCTATGAATTGTAATAATTTTTAAGTTGAAAAAATGTGGAAAAAAAAAGAACAAAATTCAGAATTTTTTGAAAATATATTTCGATACTGAAACACAACATAACAGAAAAATAATAAACATAGCTTATTAAAAACTTTTAAAATGCAACACAAGGGCATTGTATAAAATTAAGAAAATAAATAAAAACCCCAAAGACATAAAATTATTATTAATTCTCACATAGGGATAATTGTTGTTCATATCCTGGTGTATACATTTTTCTATCTTTTCATGCATGTAATAAATATTATTTTGTAATATGCTTTTAAAAACTTTACAGTGTGAGCATTTTATCATATCATTAAATATTCTTCCACATCATTTAAAATATTTATATAAAAAGGAATTCTGTGGAAACACTATAACATCCAAAGAAATTGTTAGATATTTAATTAGGTTACTGTTTGTATTATAGCAAAAACAGTTACAATAAAAATTCTTTCAGAACTTTTTTATAAACCTATGTTATTTATTTAGTTTATATTTCTTGATGTGGAACTCTAGGCCAAAAATTGGCCATTTCTCTAAAGTTTTAAAAATATCTTGAAAACTTGCTCTCAAGAGTCATTGTACCAATTTATGGTTCCCCCAGGGATGTATAAATTGTCCCATGTATTCATATACTTAAAACCACTGGGTATTATTATTAAAAATGTGTGTTTTGTATAAACATTATTTTATTCTATACATATACAATATTACATATATTTTTTTCATTAACTTAATAGGTAACTGAATCTCACTGTTGTTTTAATTTGAATTATTTTTTTTCACGTGCTTAATGGCTATTTGTATTTTTCTTTGGTGATTTGTCCATTATATTAGTTACCCACTTTTTATTAGGTTACTTAATATTTTCTCTAAACAACTTTTGACCTAATCTGCTTATAATAATATTTTATTTTTAGATTTCAAAGAGCTTGACATAATTTTAAAAGGAAATAATATACTCATGAATAGAATATATGTTTTTTTTTAAGTATACAAGCTGTGATAGAAAAATATGGTGAATGTTTACATAAAAATTTTTATTATGGTAAAAGACACATTACCACTAATCCCCCTCAAAATACTCTCCCTCACTTTGAACACAAATATCACATTGTTCTTGATACTTTCTGAAGCAGTTCTGGAAGTCCTCTTTCGTGAGTGTCTTTACTTCTTCCTCCATTATGACAACGGGCCGTGTCACAAATCGCTTCTGGTATGACAGTTCCTGTCAAATAAAAACATTACCATGTATCCTCATCCTCTTCACTCACTGGATCTGGCACTGTAAAACTTATGGCTCTCACCCAAAGTCAAAATGACCATGAAAGGAAAATGTCTCGAATTGGTTCAGGACATCGAGGCAGCCATGACAGCACAACTAAAGACACTAATGAAAGAAGACTTCCAGAACTGCTTCAGAAAGTGGCAAGATTGACGGGATAAGTGTGTTCGACATGAGGGGGAGTATTTTGAGGAGGATTAATTTCAATGTGTCCTTTACTGTAATATTTTTTTGGATTTAAACATTCACTGTATTTTGTGATCACACCTCATAGAATTCTGATTGCTCTTCTTATGCGTTGGCCAGTGTTCAGTGAACCAAATACTATAACTCTAATATATTTTACAAATTTGGAAAGTGTTATAGGAAGCCAATATAATTCTTCTCCTACAAGAACGAAGAAGGTTGATAAAATATTGCCATTATTTTCTATAATATTTTTAGTCATCAATGTGCAGATACTGTTTTAATATTTATTTGTAAGTATTTGTTTTATTGCATTTACTTTAGGGTCATTAGATGTGTTAAGAACCTTATTCTCTCCCAAGTATAACATGAAGATATTAAGTTATTATATAAAGAAATGTAAGAAAAGCAAATTATTTTTGTCTTGTACAGTGACTCTTCAGTATGAGAAGTCTAGAAGTTAGTAGAAATACGTATCAGGATTTTTATATTCTACTTTTATTAATTACAGATGCCTTTTAAAAGTCATTTAACATCCCAGAGATATGGCTTACCCATCTGACATGTAGAGTAGGAATACTGGGTAATTTGAAGCTTAATAATGTTTGAAATGTTTTTGAAACTTTGGTTTTAAAAGGTACTAATATTACAAATCTATGCAATTATAATTAGATTATTTGTATTTTAAATTGATTGTGTATCATTGATATAGAAACCAAAAGTGAATAGAAAAATAGAAACCAAATGTCAGTTTTTGGAAGCTTGGTCATATTTTCCATCTGCATACAAACAGGGCAAATATAACAAACTTCAAAGAAGAGGCAAAAGGCAAAGTTACTTCATTAAATGAAGCTCATATCTTCAACTTATTTCTAACATGAAAATGTCATGTTTCATCAACACAGTTTTGGGAATTCGGTTATGTACATTATTTGTTGTAAAGCTGTTTCATTGTTATCCTGTGGGTTTTCTTCATGGTCATTATGCAAGAAGCCATCTTAAAATATTGACTATTGACTCAGGCTTTGACTTTAGTTTCTTGGGATAAATTTATCAAAAGGATTATGCATGTGTGTGTGTGTGTGTGTGTGTGTGTGTGTGTGTGTGTGNAGAGAGAGAGAGAAAGAGAGAGAATGGGTTCTATGAAGAATAGGTGTGGTCTTTTGGATATGTCAAAAACAATTATTATAGACTTATTACATGAGGCATCTCCATCATCATTTTTATTTTTGAACTGTGTTTTCCATTAGAACAGTACATTTTTTCTCCTTGACTTTACTCTCTTTTTAGCGCCTCCAAATGTTTTGTTGCCTCCTAATTTGGTGATACTACTCTTTCAAGTTTCTGTGCATCTCAGTTGGCCTAGTAAGAATACTTTAATATTTTATAGCTAAGAGGCCTATTGTAAAACTAAGGTGCCTTCTCTAATTACAAAAGTTTGAATTGGTACATGATCTAACTTGAACCTATTTCCACTTTTGACATACTGCTGGTTGATGTGAATCATAAATGTTTTTATACATTATTAATGAATAATATACATTCTCTAAATACATAAAATGTATTGGGTTGTTGGAAAAGTCATGACGCACTTTTGCAATGAAAAACATAGAAAAAATATGTCATGACTTTTCTTACAACCCAATATATGGATTTACATATAAAGATTATTTTATAAATGCACATCTTAGTACATCATTCTCTTATGATGTTCTTCAATGGCCTGGTTCTAGAAGAAAACCTAAAGTTAGTAATGTTGCCTACAATTCCTTTTTTTTAATTAAAATTCATTGGGGTGACGATTGTTAATAAAGTTACATAGGTTTCAGGTATACAATTCTGAAATACATCATCTATATATCACATTGTGTGTTCACCATCCAGAGCAGTGGTTCTCAACCTTCCTAATGCCACGACACCTTAATACAGTTCCTCATGTTGTGGTGACCCCCAACCATAAAATTATCTTCATTGCTATTCTATAACTGTAATTTTGCTACTGTTATGAATCGTAATATAAATATCTTTTTGTTTTCCAATGGTCTTAGGCGACCCCTGTGAAAGGGTCATTCGACCCCCAAAGGGGTTGTGACCCACAGGTTGAGAACTGCTGATCCAGAGTCAGTTCTCCTTCCATCACCATATATTTGATCCCCTTTACCCTCTTCTACCGCCCCCTCTCCCCTTACACTCTGGTAACCACTAAACTATTGTCTGTGCCAATGAGTTTTTGTTGGCTTGCTTGTCTTGTTCGTTTGTTATCAGATTTATATCCCACATATCAGTGAAATCGTATGGTTCTCGTCTTTTTCTGTCTGCCTTATTTCACTTAGCATAATAATCTTAAGATCCATCCATGTTGTCACAAATGGCACTATTTCATCTTTTCTTATGGCAGAATAGTATTCCACTATGTATATATACCACATCTTCTTTTTCCAATCATTTATCGAAGGACACTTTGGTTGTTTCTATGTCTTAGCCACCATAAAGATCAGATCACACTCTGCCTCTTCAGCTTTTTTTCAGATTACTCTCCTCAACTTCCTTAGTTCCTGCTTTGCTAGGATACCCCCCACCTCATCACCATTTCTTGGTAAACCTATGGTTTCCTTTTTTTTCAGAGCTTTGCACAGGTAGCTTCCTGTGTCTAAAAACTGTCACCAATTCCACATTTTATTGTCTTCAAAAGGGTTATGCCATTCAGCTTATAGACAGCCTTCCCTGTAATGTCATCCTCAAAACCTGGTTTACTGCATTACTGTCTTGTGATAATTTAATAAATTTATATGACCACATATCAAATTAAGTTGTTTATTTATAACTTAGTAACACTGGGATGGGGAAGCAATCCATTTGGTTTATCATTTCATCCCCACTGCCTTGCCTCATGCCAGCACATAGGAGGCCTAAGTACTTATTGATCTGATTGATGATGTACGTTTTAAGATAGTAAATACTTGTTAGAAACATAGCAGGGGGAAAGTTAATAAATATCCTAGAGGTAATCTAATGGATTTTGTTATTTTTCCATAAGATATAATTTACAATCTGTTATCTAGCCTCTGCTTGCCTCCCTTCGCACACAAGCTGCCCATTTCACTTTCAGATAGCACCAATGGTTATTAACATGTCAATTCTTTTTAAATCAAAATGTCTTTTCTTCAGTATGCCTTTCCTAAAGATAGTGTACACAATGCAATATATATATATATATATATATATATATATATATATATATATATGATGTATGTACACTTGAAACCTATATAATTTTACTAACCAATGTCACCCCAATACATTTTTTTAATTAAAATTTTGGGGGCTGACAATTATTAGTAAAATTACATAGGTTTCAAGTGTGCAGTTCTCTAATACATCATCTATGTATCACATTGTGTGTAATAAATTCAATAAATAAAAAATATAGTGTGTACTAATTAGACTATTAGCTTTTGATTATATTTCATTTCTTATGGTCATATAGATCCAAGAAGATAATGTATGAATATAATAAAGATCAATAAATGGCATATTGAGAGCAACCACCAGTTTGAAATATAACAAGTTATATTTTAACTGGAATGTGCTTTCAAACTGTGACCTCCATTTCTTCTTCTACAATGTTTATAATAATAATAATAATAACTAGCACTTGTTGAGAATCTCCTCTTTGTTCTAAGTGTTATAAGTACAGTAACTCATTTACAAGTTAGTTTACTGTATATTAATATATATTGTTATATAAAGAAATGTATTTACATTTTAATAAGCTTCTGATAGTAGCAATTAATAATGATATCAACTATTAGTAACTTGAAGAGAATTAGTTTAACTGAGTTGAAGAAAGTTAAGCATCTTGCCAAGTAAGGAATGATTTTGGAATGTGGGATATACCTGGCCAAGATGTGACTGGGAGCAGTGCTATTATGAACAGGGAATAAAATTACATCTCTGATACAGAGGGCTTCCAAATGGGGAATTAGGGAAACAGAAATTAGATATGGACAGCACAAGAAAAAAGAACATCGCTTGCTTCATGAACCTAGAACCATTTCAACGGCCTCAACAGCTTAATTTTAATTAGAAAATTATATTCAAGCCCTAGCTTGTCAAAGATGTGGACTTCAACACATCCACAGTAAAGCATCCCTGTGGGGCCCCAGCCGTCAGGGCCTCCCAGGGTCAGGAAATGTTTACAGACTTTGGAGACTGTCAGCCCTGACTCCTCCAGGCCCAGGTGAGACTGTAGGAAAACAACTTGTTTATGTGAGTTACTCTTAGTGTGCGCATGTGTGCTGGCACCTTGACACTATTGTGATTGTATTATAAAAACTCCACTTCTGCTTAATGGGGTTGGGCTCTGAGTTCTGTGTTGTGTTGCAATCTGCAGCTGCTGTTTAACTGAGTTCTGCCTATGTCTCTGCTGCTGTTCTGCCTCTGCTGAACAAGAGACCTGCTGCATTCATGGCAAAAACTCTGCAAGGCCTTTTTCCGGTAGCTTTTTTCCGTTTGGGTACCTCACAGCCGAAAACGTCTCTGCTTAAAACACTTGGACCTGACAATCCCCCTTGATCTTATTGATAGTATTCACTTTTGGGTGCTATAATATGAAGGTTTTCTCTGAGAGAAAATATTTTAGCTTCCCACTTACCAAAGTAAAACCAGTTTTCCTATTCACTGTGTAAATTATATAAGAAAGTGCCAATATTAAAAACAAATTCAAAATTTTACTGTCTTCTTCAGAAACCACAGGTTTCAAAAACACAGTTAAAGGTGCAACTTATAATGTGTGTTTCAAACTATAACCAAATCATAATATCTCGAGGAGTTAAATAATAGATTAAATGACTATTGATCACATGATAACAATATTTGAAATAAATTTAATTCTTATCTCTCTGGAAAGGAGATGAAGAATGTTCTTCAATATAATATTGATGTGAAAATTTTATTATCTAAATATTAGAAGACTTTTAGAGAGATTTGTGCACCATTATAAATAATTTAATACTGGCAAAATCCCAATATGCATCTTGCTTACTTTGACTGGTTTGGGATGTTTTGAGCAATAGAGTTTGTATATTATTTTTGTTATGCTAAGCCATGCTGTTCTTTTCCTCAGCAAAACTAAGTTCCAGAAATTAGCAACTAAGAACTTTTGAGATATGTATCTATATAGATATAGATGATATAGATATTTTTTATAGATGACATTAATTACAAACCTTTCTAGAGTATCATATATTTAATATTTTCCCCCAAATAAATGTCTTAATAAGCAAATGGCATGTTTTCTACTATAAATAATACACAATGTATAGTGTAAGTAAAACATGTACTTGTCCTTTTTAGTCTATTATTTGCAGAGTAGTTTATGCAAAATATTATTCAAACTTGGGTTTCATAATCTGAAACGCACAGATGGGCTTCAAAGTTTTCATGAATTCTTAATTTACATAAAAAACTTATGTGAATGTGCTTATAAATATAATTTATTTCTTTTTTTCCTTTTGCCTGGGGAAGGATTCCTAAAGTTTCTCATCTTAGCAGAGGGCATTCGATAGCATGCAAAAATTAAGACAAATCACTACTTCTGTCTATAAATGCCATTATCTTCTTTCAAAGTACCCTAATAGTAATAGTTGACACTTATTTCACATTTACTTAGTACCAAGCATTGGTTTAAATGCTCTAAATATAATAACTCATTTAATATAAAATGGGACTTAAATTTGTTTTCAATTTATAGATATAAGGACAGACACATACGAGGCCAGGCAATTAAGTTTGTGAACTCATCCTAGAAAAAGTGCTACACACCTCATTGCTGAATGTCACTAAGGTCACCTTCGAAGTACTCCCCTTGGGAAGCTATGCACTGAAGCCAGCATGTAGTCCACCCTTCAAAGCAATTTTGGAACTCTTTTTCTGGAATGGCCATCAGAGTTGTCATTGTATTACCCTTGATGTCCTGAATGTCATCAAAATGTCTTCCTTGAAATATTTCCTTAAACTTTGGGTAAAGAAAGAAGTCATTGGGGGCCAGATCAGGTGAGTAGGGAGGGTGTTCCAATACAGTTATTTGTTGACTGGCCAAAAACTCCCTCACAGACAGCGCTGTGTCAGCTGGTGCATTGTTGTGATGCAAGAGCCGTGAATTGTTGGAGAAAAATTCAGGTCATCTAACTTTTTCACAGAGCCTTTTCAGTACTTCCAAATAGTAAACTTGGTTAACTGTTTGTCCAGCGGATACAAATTCATAATGAATAATCCCTCTAATATCAAAAAAAGGTTAGTAACATTGTTGCAACAAGTTCAGCAACTGAATTGTCAGACCTCATAGAGACAGTAATGTGCCCAGAATCACCCAACTAGTAAGTGGCAGAATAACGATTTGAACCTGGGTCACTGGTTTCCAAATCTGTACTATAATATGTAATATTAAATGATTTTTCATTAAAAATTCCTATGGTTAAGTGATATAGACCAGAAATTTACTTAACCATTTTATACATTTATCTCATGTAATCATCACCATTACATTATGAATTAAATAGTCTATACTTGATAGTAGAGAAAACTAAGGTTTGAATAGTTTCAATAAAATATGAATGAGAATAATTGATGTCTATACCACTTCACACCTAGAGATTGTCCAGTGAATGACAATGTTCCATTATTTCTCTCCCTGAAAGCATTATGCAAAGGAGATGTAAAGATTTGAAAAAGGAAAGTATATTCTCTGACTACAGTGTTTATGTGCCATATAAGAAAGTTTAGAAGAGCAATGAAGAAGAGCAGAGGTACAACTCCTGATAACAGAAGGGGAATTGTAACAGTGGCACTAAATCTTCTATTTTGAGATTTGGACCTCTTGTATAATTGGATTTAACAAGTGTGATTTAGCTTGGGACTTTTTGAAAGTTTTTCTTCTTTCTTTCTTTTGCTGCTTCCAGCCAATCTTGAATGACTCTTTTTACTATACATTTACTATGCATACCAGTTTTAATGGTTCTACTTACTTCAGCCTTGCATGCCTGGTCTGTTGACTTGGGACAGGTTTTTGTCTCTGTATGGGATGCTCTTCTAGCTCCAACTTAAATCTACATAACATATGCAAAGGTTGGGATAACCAGTTTAACTGCACCATCACCCACCCCAATGGACAAAGACAAATTCTATTGAAGATTCCACTACAAGCAAAGCAATTTACATTCTGGTTAGAAATACAAAACTTCAGATGAAATAAAGACTCCAGGCAGTAGTATCCAGCAGTTTCTGCCCAGTCGACCAAACCCCCCCCCTTACTTTCATAAATCTTCCTTCTGTATTTCTACCTGCCTCGTGAATTCTTTCATACCCCGCGAGCAAGCAGCCGCAACTCCAACATTGCCGTTCCTACTCAGGAAATAGTTTCATGAAAGCAAATCAGTATGGATAGCCAGATAAAGAAATGTTGGATTCATTGATGCCTACTTTCATCTAGGTGTCTAATCAACTCTACTTTTTCTCCAGCTAAGGAACAGGTCAGTTTCTAATTTGCAAGCTCTTCTTTTGGTTACCTATGTTCATGGGTAGAAGATTCTTCAAGTTCTTATTCTTAGTGCTTTTTCCTTTATTGCTGTCATTTCATTTTGCACCAAAACTATTCTGCTTGGTAGCACCCACTTAAAGCCAACTTTCTTTAAAAGGACTTTGAAATTCCTGAGGAATTGATGTATTTGACAGACTCGCCCATCTCACAGAAAGTTTGCAGCTGTTACTCTTGTTTGTCCAATTCTGCTTCTCACCTCCCCAACTTAACTCAATCCTGACTTTCTCCCAGAGGCGTCTTCTGCATACTGGGCTAGGAGATCTGCCTACTCTAGGATTTCAGGTGCTGATTTTGATGAGAGCTCCACTCCCATTACCCTGTTGTCTCTATTAGGAGTCCACATTTTCCATTTGTCCATCCTCTCCAATCATTCTGACTCCCTGTATGTTTTTCTTTTGTTGTTTTAAAGATTTTATTGGGGAATTAGGAGAGGGGAACAGAGCTGGGGAATCGGGTGAAGGGGAACAGACAAGTTGCTGTTGTTTTGTTCTTCAGTCTAGTTGTGGAGGACGTTGCTTCACTGGCCCAAGTTGGCACCATCATTGCGCTCTTCCCAGGCGAGGCAGATCAGTCGCTGGCTTCTGGACGGCCGCTCACTGCGGCTGCTGGCCACTTACGCTGGCTGCCAGCTACACATGGTAGCTTATGACAACCCACTTCCACAGGGGCTGCAGCCTATGCTCTCCCTGGCAACTCACGGCAGCCCAGCCCCAGGTCAAGCTGTTGTTCAGCATCTCAGCTGTAGAGGGCAGTATCACTCGCCCTCATATGTGGGATCTGAACTGGGGCCCTTTGGCATCCCAAGCCAGTTCTTAACGAACGCGCCACTTGGCCGGCCCTCCCTGTGTGTTTTTAGACATAGCTCATATTTGTTTTTTTTCAACCTGTTGCCATTTTTACTTTCTGGTTTTATAGCCTCTGCTGGCAACTTATCTAAAGATGAAAATTGCATTGATTGCAATATTCAATACATATCAGCCACCTACCAGGATCTCTTTGAAACCTGGACATGGCCTATGAAAGGCATTGTAATTTAGTGGAAGGGATACAGGCATTAGAAGCAGATGAGGATATGTTATTAACTAGCTGGGCAGCTTTATTCAGTTACTTAGTGCATTGAAATCTTATTATGTGTGCTAATAAAAATAACACGTGTTTCTCAATCTTATTTTGTACAAAATTTATTGCGGTGACATTGGTTAATAAAATTATATAGGTTTCAAGTGTACATTTCTATAATACATCATCTATATATTGCATGACGTGTTCACCACCCAAAGTCAAATCTTCTTCGGTAATGGTGACCCTATATCTTCTAAATATTTTGAAATTTAAACCTCTAGTATAATTTGATTTAGCAGTGTAGCTTGGCTTGGGGCTTTTTGAAAGCTTTTCTTGTCTTTGCTCTCCTTCCTTCTGCCAAACCTTAATGACTATGATTACTATACATTTACTATGCATTCCAGTTTCAATGATCCTGTTTACTTCAGTCTGTATGCATATCTGGCTTAATGATTTGAAAGAAGTTTTTAAATCTGCATAAGATCCACTCCTATCCCTGAAAGAAACCAGCCTCTGGGAAGCACCTTTTTCAGGAATTCCCTGACCAGTTTCTCCTTTCCTTTGTTCTGCCCCTGCTTACATGTCTGTAAAACCCTTTGGTGGTATTCAGAGCAGGAAGGCAGTCTTTGTGACAAAGTCTACCGTCTTCCCTTAATGCTGCCAATTTTGGAGTAAACCTGCTTTTCTTTCCACCAACCTCACCTCTCGAGTTTTGGCTTTTGTGCAATGAGCAGCAGGACCTTTTTGCACTGTAACACTTCCATCACCATATATTTCACCCCTTTTACCCTCTTCTATCACCCTCTTCCCCTCTGGTAACCACTAAACTGTTGTCTGTGTCTATGACTTTTGCTTGTTTGTCTTCTCTGTTTGTTGCTTTCAGTTTTATATACCACATATGAGTGAAATCATATAGTTTTCTACTTTTTCTATCGGATTTATTTTGCTTAGCATCATAATCTTAAGATCTATCCATACTGTCCCAAATAGCAGTATTTCATCTTTTCTTATGGCTGAGTAATATTCCATTGTGTGTATATACCACATCTTCTTTATCTAATCATCATTCTAAGGACACTTCATTCTTTCCATGTCTTGGCCAATGTGAGTAATGTGGCAATGAACATTGGGGTACATATATCATTACAGATAAATGTTTTCAGATTTTTTGGTTAGATACCCAGAAGAGGGATTGATGGGCCCTATGGTAATTCTATTCTAAATTTTTTGAGGAACCTCCATACTGTTTTCCATAGTGGCTACACCAATTTACATTCCCACCAGCAGTGTATGAGGGTTCCTTTTTCTCCAAAGCCTTTCCAACACTTGTTATTACTTGTCTTGTTGATGATAGCCATTCTAACAAGTGTGAGGTGGTATCTCATTGTTGTTTTGCTTTGCATTTCTCTAATAGCTAATGAAGTTGAGGATCTTTTCATATACCTGTTGGCCATTTATTTGTATGTGATCTTGAGAGAGGTGTCTGTTCAGGTTCTCTGCCCATTTTTTAATTGGCTTGTTTGGGAGTTTTGTTGTTGATGTTGTGCAGTTGTATAAGCTCTTTATATATTTTGGATATTAGCCCCTTATTGGAGATGTTGTTTGCAAATATCCTCTCATGAACTTATAATGCCATGTATAGATGATGTATTATAGAAATTTTCACTTAAAAGCTATATAATTTTACTAACCAATGTCACCCCAACAAATTTTATTTTTAAAAAAATGAAAAATAAATAGTACATGTGATTTTGTAAACTCTACCTTGCTAGGCAAATTATAGAGTAAAGGTGACTAAAAGAGAACTATTCTTGCATTAATAATGATAGTGTGACATAACACAAACATTAAGAATAATTTAATTCTACACAGGTGAGATCCATTTAAAACAATTTAAAAACTCCAATGTTATAGAATTTTTAATTCTTAGTTCTTTATTTATTCAAAAAATTTTTTGAGTACTTTCTATGTGTTGGACACTATTTATCACTGTCAGATTCAAAGGCTTATAAAAATTAATCCCTTTCAGTATTTTGGTATAAATCTTTATAGTATTTATAAAAAGTTCTATCTACATATCTGTAAATGCCAGTTTCATGAAGATAAATCATACTATTTTTAAAAAATTTAAATAAAAATTATAGCAATTCCAGCACATTTCTCACTCCCTTCCACCTCAGTTCAGCACTAGGACACATTCATTCTTGACACAGTGTGCTGGAGGAAGGCAATGAATATGCTATGGTCAAGAAAGTCTTAAACTAGTAGAGAAAATATATATTATTTTCCATTACCATATCTAAAATAGGACATCCTTTCTTACCATTCTCTGTCCTCAAACTTTGATTTGATTTCATTTTGCTTATTTATTTCCCATCCAACCTATCCCATTAAAATGAAAGTCCCATAAGGATAGGATATTGTCTATTTTGTTCATTATTGTATCTCCAGATTCTACACTTAGTAATTGACACTTAGAAGCTACTCCATTCATATGTATTGCACTACAGTGCATTTGTGTGATTATTTGATCTCTCTCTCTCTGTCTCACTCTCAGTCCTCTTATTCTCTACTCTTCAAACCCCATAAGGGCATAGATCGTGTTTATTTTGCTTATCACTGTGCCATATGCTCTCTGAAATACTTGGTATATTATATATACCAATAAATATTATAAACAATTGATCAAATAAAGAGGAAATCAGACACTGTTTTCTCATTTCTTTTGAAAAATCCATTATATTAATTTGCCTTTCCAGAATAATTTATATTAGTTTAGTTAAAATCTTATGGCTTTGAGCTGATATTTTGTTATGTGTTTTTAATGTTCATCTAGATTATACCACTATTATATTCTTTATTAGGGCCAAAGGATTATTACTTGTAAGGTGCTGCATAAATAAATCTGTAAGATCAGGCATAAATTGTATTTCCTCTGTAACTGGCCACGTCCTGTGTGGATTATTGTCCTGCTTTATCTTCTTCAGGACGTTGGATAGCTTTCTTCATGTTAGACTCTTACTTGTTTATTTTGGAATGTTGATTTCTATCTCTCTCTTTTTTTTTCTAAAAAAATAATTTTATTGTATCTTATAAGAGATAAGATAACATTTTTAAAAGGTAAGAAAGGAGAGGCAAAGAAAAGACAAATGGAAATAGGAATGATATCAGTATACAAGACAGTGCTGTGAAATTCCAAATACAATCTGCAAGGGTAAGCCATAAATTTTCCTCCAGGGAGAAGTTACCACAGAGAGAGTAAAATGATGTTCATGTTATTTAATAATTTATATGATAAAAAATAACAGTTTATTTCTATGGAGTATGGCTATTTTTCATAATAAGACTAGAAAGAATTATTTTCCAGTTATTCTCAGAAAGAATATCCAGTTTTCGTCTAGGAAAAACACTCCTAACAGCAGTCCTACTACTGACAATGATACTTATCTTAACCCTCACACACCACAGCACAATTACACAGGCAGTTCCACCCGGGGATCAGTGCTCCATCCAGGCCTATGTTTTTCTGCTTATCTGGCTTCATCTTAGAAATTTAGATTGTGTTCCTTTAGGAAGCCCTATGCTTTTGACAGAAAGTTAAGTGATAGTTTCCAGATTAACTCCTTTGCATATTCTTGGAGCACTGATACATTCATATAATTGGATAAGCTTTTGTAATTTTCCAGAGAAAACAATTCCCTCTGGCAGAGGTATGGTTTCTCTAGACATTCAGTCTGTACTTTGAATGAAAGTACGTTTTCATCACTGGAGGGATCCTTGCAGGAAACCCCAGGACACCACAAAAGCCTTAAAACTAAAAAAACAAACAAAAAAATCAATAAGGATTTACAAAGATGCATGAAATTTGATCAAACAACCTCGCAGTGATGTATAAGTGAATTCAAATGTGGTCTTAGCCAAATTGGCATGGATTTTTTTTATTACTGAGGAAACAGAAAATATTAATTTCTGTTCCTTGAATAAAATGTATGGCTGAGACAGGGATCTGCATGGTTTCTGAGGTAGGAGACAGAGTAAAGGAATAGGGGAATTAGCCCCAGTAATACCAATTTGGACATATCCTTCAGAGAAAGTGCAATTTGTCATTCTTACCTTAGATTGTTCTCTTTTTATAAAAAGACAGTATTACTCCAATTTTGGTGATCCTCTTTACTGACTAGAATACAAAGTACATATGAAAGTAAATATTTCATGGGAATGAGGGAACACAATTAGTTTTTAAAAATGATAAATACTACAAGTATCACAAAACCCAGAAATTTGTATGAAGTTAGTAAAGCTTAAGTGTTATCTTTCTGGAAAAGCTCCTGTTCATCATCATTACAGAGCTGCAGAGGGAATTAAAAGCTTACAATCATACACAGAACCCGCGTTCTTATGGCGTAGGATTCCCTTGATGGTTCTCCCTCAAAGGATCCCCGGGAAAGTGGTGATTAGCAGTGAGAAAGCTGTCCCTCCAGACTTGCTTTGCAGTGGCTACCACTGTGGTTCCCTCAGGAGGCAGTAGCTGTGGCATTTCCTGGCTCAAACGGCATTCATCTGAGACGTGTCCTCACAGATATTCTAGAATAAGATTGCTCCTTCCAATCACCCTCATCCCCTTTTTTGTCTTCCTGCCAGCTTGTGGGCCTAGCCTTCCTCCCTAGCTCACCCCTCCACCCTCCAACACATACCCAAGTACACACACATTTTTAAGACCATAAGAGTTTCTAAATTTAATGGAGCTAGATTAGACTTTCTGTTAATCTGGAAATGTAGGGAATTCAAGCATGTGGATCTTGTCTAAATCCCAAATCATAAATCTAGACGTTGTTGTTGTTAGTGTTATACTGAAAAAATGTGAGTTCACCAAGAATAAGTTATTGGGGCCATCCTCCTGCGACTTCAAGGAGAGATGGACAATAAACCTTTTAATTATTTCAATTAATTTTCATCTGTCTGGTTCTCCAAATGTAATCATATTGGTGGAAAATGTCAGTGTAGGTTAACAGCTCATATTTCCCAAGTTTTATATGTGCCTAGACAAAGAATGTTGAGCTAATTAAAAAACAAGAACCATATTTTCTTTATTTCTTTAGTATCCCTTTAAGCCATAATGCCAATCCAATATTCTACTTCTTTCCTAAGAGTGAAGTAAGGACTTACGTACACTAAAAGCAGTACATTTTCTGTTTTTGAATAGCAATAAGTCTAGGAACTTGCTAAAAATGTATAGACTTCATCTATACCAAAAATATGAATAGCATTTATTTTATATGATCTTATTAATAATTATAATAAAAACATACATTTTGCAGAATGCTCTGTAATCTAAAATGTGCTTTCATATTTATTCAGTTCCTTATTTGTTCATCACAGTCCTTTCATTTATGAGAAAGAAGGATCTATTTTTAATGACACCCTTTGATGAAATAACATAAATATATTTCCACTTTCAGTTACACAAGAATACTAGGACTCATTTTTGTTTTCACAGCAGTTTCACCATATTTTCAGTTCTTTGCACATTAGGCTAAATGGCAACTGGCCCTTTATTTAGAGAATCTTCATTTTCAGCTGTTGGCACTACCATCCTTTCAGCTGCTCTTAGCCTCTAGAGCCTGCACATAATAAATAATACAATCTGCTGGAAGCCTCTAACAGCTTTAAATGTTTCTGCTAATGTGCCCATGGCATTTTAGACCAGACTTTTAAAATTTCCCTAAAATCTAGGAATTACAAAACGTTTATGGGCTTAAAAGGGCATAAATTAATAAACTGCTTGATTTTCTTTTGGATGGAGGTCCATTTTCCATCTCAATCATGAGTACTTATTGCTGTCTGATATCCAAATGGGAGGGGCAGCTAATCACCTATTATAAATGACACACTCTTTACCATACCTGCAGTAAGATTGATCTACTGAATTGCACTATGAGTTTCAGAGCCAGTATATTAAAGCAGCAAACCCCAAATGAAAAATCAGTTCTTGTAGAATTCTTGGGGGGGAAAAAAGCCTTTTGTTGTTTATTCACATCTCTAAGAGCTGCCTCTTCACTGTCAAATTCTAATCCCAGCGGCAGTTTCCTGATAGGTATTAGGGAAGATGTTAAATCTTCCAGAGCATTTAAGAAATGAGGCACCGAGAAGACACAAAATAATAAAGCCAAGGCTCACCCTGTTTTCATCTCAGATTATTCTCTGAGAAAGTCCTAATGAGCAAGGTGGGATGCATACTATTAGTGGAGATAAATACTGTTTTATGAATGCTTTCAAGCCTCCTGAAATGAAGCTAGTTTCACTGTAAGAGCTATTTTTCCAAGGAGATTGTTGTATTTGCTATTTTTGTACATGCAATGCAAACCTTTCCAGTTCTGAGGTTTTGCACATTGATATACAGTAAGAAGCTAGATTTTGTTCAAAATGCTAACATATTTTTCCATGTAGAAAAAAACGAACAAACAAGCAAAGAAAAAATTTCTCAGTTCAACAGTTTAAGAATGTCATTGCTGATCCACAACCTACATTTCCATTCATTAAATTTAGCTATTCCAAATTCGGGATGAACTTCATCATTCATCATTCATAATTTTAAAGTTCTGTTAATTCTGCATATTTTGCTATGATTTGAGTAAAGGCTAAAATGGAGTGAGTGTCATCATTACATCAAAATACTTCGTTAAAAAATAAAGTCCCTTAAGAGAACACTCAAATACTTGTCAGTGATATTTCACAGCTATAAGTGTGGCAGCTATAACTAATTGTATTTTCTTTAACTTCCTTGGCATCATGATACCCTGGCTTTCCAGGCACTTCTCTTTTTTTTTTTTTTTTTTTGTTTTTGGTTTCTGGCCTCAATATTGAACATTTATTAAGGACCTGAAATTCCTACTCTATTTCCTTGGAAAGCACAAAGCTTGCAGACCCTGGAATATTTACAATAAATCACAATTTTTCTATAAAGTTTCCTTCTTCTTATTTCAACTACTTCTTGAATATTTCTTTTTTACTTCGCTATCTCCTCAAACAAAATATACCTAAAAATGAAGCTCTATTGAAGTCTATCTAATTTATTTAGTGACAGTTATGTGCAAGAGATTACAATAGATCTAGTCATTTATAATCTTTCCCCTTGGGTTGATATGCTACGTAATGTTTATGTTAACACAACTCTTCAATTCTATTAGCACTTTTTGACTTTTTGCACATGCTTTGAATGTGTCTTTTGTATGTTAAGAGACTCAGTGACAAATGCTATGGAATCAGGGATTAATATAATGCTGTCTAGACTTTTATTATAGGAGACTATAAAACAAGTTTCTGAGTAAATTGTCACAAAATTTGTTTGAATTAGATATATGAATCTTCAAATGGTTAGAGGACTTTTCTAAGAAAAAACAAAAACAAAGAAAAGCTAGCTTAAAATGCACTTGTGAGATATAAACAAGAAAAATCTGGGTTGTCCTGGGTAGAAGAAATATCAATGTCTAAGCAAGGATTAAACGGCTAAGCTTTGTGCCAGGTGTAATTTAGCCCAATATTTGTGATAAATAGTGCCATCTAGCCCCTTGTTGAGAGTAAATCTGTTATCTCTGTGGAAAGAATCCACAATTTAGACTTTCAAGATATCAGTATGTTAGAGTCAATGGAATAGAATAACGCAATGAATGAACAACAAAAGACTAAAAGTGATTATGGATATCTTAAACACAATAAAAGAGAAATTTTAAGAGTTTAGAAACAAGAGTTTAAATTAAAAAATAAATGTGTATGCTTCATATTCAGAGTAGAAAGTTGTAAAAAAATGTTGCACATGTCCTAAAAATAAAAGCAAGCCAGATAAACCACATACTTAGAATTTTCTACTCATCATAGAAGACATAAAGAAATAAAAATGAACTAAATAAACTGAACTCCAGAGAATAAAGAAAGGATCCATGGGTGCTCTTGTCCATGATTAAAATAGATAGAGGATAAGGTATTTGCGATAGCTTAGGGTAAGAAAAATCAACCTAATAATTTTTAAAAAGCTTTTTTTTCTTTTTCCGTACCTTGACAGATGTTAGAGATTAGGGTCAGAAGATCCCCAGACACAGGGCAAAACTGCACTGAGTTTAAAACTATTGTCCCTCAGCCTTCACAAAATGCAGGTGGTTGTACAATAAACCAGAAGCAATGAAGAAAGAGTGAGAGGAACTCCAGAATTCTAGGCTTTCCAATAAGGAAGTGACAGGAACAGGAGTGTACCCCTTTCTGTAGATAAATATTTTATAACTCAATTCAGTCTCTACTCAGCTTTTATATAGAAAAACGTATGGCAAAAAACAAGCTCCAATATTCATTGCAGATTTTTTTACGGTGGCCAAGACATGGAAACAACCAAAGTGTCCTTCGATAGATGATTGGATAAAGAAGATGTGGAATATATACACAATGGAATACTACTCTGCCATAAAAAAAGATGAAATAGTGACATTTGTGACAGCATGAATGGACCTTGAGATTATTATGCTAAGTGAAATAATAAGTCAGACAGAAAGTCGAGAACCATATGACTTCACTGATATGTGGGATATAAAACTGAAAGCATCAAAGGAAGAAGACAAGCAAATAAAGAAAGAGAAATTCATAGACACAGACAATAGTTTAGTGGTTACCAGAGGATAAGGGGGGAGGAGGGTGGTAGATGAGGGTAAATGGGATCAAATATATGGTGATGGAAGGAGAACTGACTCTGGGTGGTGAACACACCATGTGATATATAGGTGATGTATTATGGAATTGTACACTTGAAACCTATGTAACTTTACTAATCTTTGTCACCCCAATAAACTTTAATTAAAAAATAAAAAAAACATGGAAAAGCAAGAAAATGTGAAACACGTTTGAGAAAGGAAATTCAGTAGAAGTAAACACAAAGATTCCAGATGTTGGAAACATCAGTCATTGACTTAATTTTTATTTTATTTTTTAATAATTTTTAAATTTTCCATTAAAAATTATAATTGTTTCATCTGTATTAAATTTATTGGGATAACATTGGTTATTAGAATTATATAGGTTTCAAGTGCACATTTCTGTGATACTTCATCACAGAGGTATCTGTGTTGTGTGTTCACCACCCAGGGTCAGTTTTCCTTCCATCACCTTATATTTGACCCCCTTTTCCCTCTTCTACTATCCTACTCCCCCCTTACTCTTTGACAACCATTAAACTCTTCTGCCTATCATTTTTTGTTTGTTTGTCTTGTTCCTTTGTTGCTTTCAGTTTTATATCCCACATATAAGCGAAGTTATTTGGTTCTCGACTTTATGTCTCAAGTTTTTCTCTTCTGAAACATTTTCACTTTTTTCTCTTCAAGACCTGTCTACCCCCATTAGTTTGAAAGTTCTATGACAACACGACTATAAACATTTTTATCACAACATAAATAGGAACTGAAAACATATTTGTTGAAGCAATGACTAAATTGATTAATTCACTGAATAACTGATTTTTGAACCCTGAATTGCAAAGAATGGGTTACCTGCTGATGACCTCTGAGGTTTCTCCCAGCAATCTAGAATCTAGGTCATTATTTCTCAGATTGTTAATGTACATGGAGAATCTTGTTAAAATACAGATTCTAATTGAAGAGATTTAATTGTGAGACTTGAAAGCCTGTGCTTTAACAAGGTCCCTGGTGATAACAACTGCTATTTTTTAGAATACAATTTAAATAGAAAGGATAGTACATTCCTTGAATTTTTTAGTATATCTAGTCTTTTACTTGAAGTACCAAATAAATTTTCACTTTGCTGACTGATGTTTTAAGAAGCCACGATGTATCTTTCTGTGACTGAGTGAAGATTTTTTTAAAAAAGTACATCGTCAGTGACATATTCACCAAGTATATTATATGGGTCAAGGATCTTTGGTTTCTGTAGATGGAAATAGATTTAACCATTGTTTCCTAATAGCCTCACATGCATTGAGCTATACCTCTATTCTCTCTTTTTTTTTTTTTTAAGTGAGCCATCCTGCCACCTCAGCAGCTCAGCAGCAACTCAGCTCAGGCCAGGCATCGAACCGCTTTTGCTCAGAGCTCGCACTCTTGTGCGGGCTCTTAACTAACTGAGCCACTCGGCCTGCCCTCTATGCTCTTTTTTGGAGCAATAAAAAATCATCTATTGAGGGCTGGCCAAGTGACACATTGGTTAAACACTGGCTTGGGACACCAGCTCTGAGCAGCAAGGACCCGGTTATGATCCCACATGAGGGCCAGTGACGCTGTGCCCTCTACAGCTAAGATGGTGAACAATAGCCCAACCTGGAGCTGGACTGCCATGAGTCGCTGGTGATGGCGTAAGCTGCAGCCCCTGCTGCAGTGGGCTGCCATCAGCTACCTTGAGTGGCTGGCAGCCACGTGAGTGGCCGGCAGCTGGTGTGAGCTGCCAAGAGCCGCTGTGAGGCGTTCAGAGGCCAGCGACCTATCTGCCTCATCCGGGAAGAGCGCAATGATAATACCAACATGGGTCAGTGAAGCAATGTCCTCCACAACTAGACTGAATAACAAAAGGATAGCAACTTGTCTGTTCTCCTTCTCCAATTCCCCAGCGCTGTTCCCCTCCCCAATTCCCCAATAAAATCTTTAAAAAAAAAAGTCATCTATTGAAACAACTTGTTTATATTATGCAACAGTTTAAGAAGGAATGGCTTGTCAAGCATGGTACTGGCAAAGCAGCAGAGTTAACACTTCTCAATTACTGTAAAACACTGAAATAAAACCTCTTGGGAAAGAAATCTGGCTTCACCTTATTTGACTGATTTCTAAAGAGGGAGTACATTTTGAGAAAAGTTCTGATAATCTAGTGAGGAGAACTTTAAGTCAGAATTGGTAGGAATGGGTCATCAAAGCCCAAGGCTAAAATTTCTACAAACTTATCTTAAAATATGCATTTAAATAATAAAAAAATACATAAACCATTTTATCGAAGACTTAAATAGGGAAAAATCAAAGAGGCCTTGCTTTTAATTATTTATTAGCGTGGGTCACTGGGGAGATATCTTAATCACTCTAGGCCTCAACATTGAAGTAGAATTAATAATTCCTACTCTTCTCACAATTGTTTATGAATGAAATCAGGTAATATATGATAAATGCTTTGTAGTACTCCTTGAAAATGTAAATGATTATTCATTCATATACCAATCCTTAAAATAAATATTAAGCTCCTAATATGTACCAGGTACAGCACCATTATCACCCTCATTGCCATCACATGGGATCTTTGCCACTGACATGCCAACATAATATCTTTGGGAAATAAGTACTTCATTATTTATGATTCATAAACATGCTCACACTCGGGCATAATTTCAAAAACAGGCTGAAAAAGAAAACACTGAAAATTGAGTCAATTAGGAAATACGAGCCAAGACATATCTGACTTTTAAATTGTTTTTCTGACCTTCGATATTTGAGAACGTTCTAAGGATTCCATGGGTTATTTTAGAACTAGACTTAGATTCGGAGTAACTTTTATAAATTAATTTACTGATGTTTTGAATTTGTACAAGGAAAGCATCTCTGATTTCTTCCCCTTTCCCCTAAATTACATATTTACTTGCATTTTTCCTTCAGGTATAATTCAGAATGTATCAGAAAACCAAGAAGTCCACTGCTGACAACAAATAGTTTTGCAAAATGAATTAGTAAATCAGGACCCCATTTTGTGCCCATACTAAAACAATTCTGGTATAAATAGTTCAGTCTGGAAGCAAACTCATTTATATAACAAACTGAGAATCTCCATCACCACATTTCAAAAACATTTTTGTGTAATATCTGCTGAAATACTTTAATCACTTCTGTCTCTGGAATTTAGATACATTTCTGTAGATCCTGGAACTAATAGACATTTAATAAATGTTGGATGGGTGGATGAATAGGTGGATGGACAAATGGATATGTGGATGGATGGATGCATGTGGGCATGAATGACTGAATTAGATCTATTACACTAATGAGAATTTGTGCAGTTTTTACATTAAATAATCTATTGCTTTTTAACATATATATATCACTAGATACACATGTGCATTTGGTGGCAGTATATTTTGTCAGATATTTATTTTTAAACTTTTTAAAGATATTTTTAAAAGGGATCTTTCTCTGTTCTCACATTAAGGCTCCTGGGAAACCTTGTAAATTTAGAAAAATGCAGTCACCTGCAAAAAAGTATCCATGTTTACTCACTAAACAAATGCAGCTGAATTCTCTTTAGAGAAATAAGGAAGCTATTCAGTTCCCTCAAGATGATTTTTACCTTTATATGCATTACGTTTTGGCCACTCCTTTTCTCACAAACCACCAAATATCAGGAATTCTATTAGTCATTTGTATCTAAAATAATTAAACTAGGAAGATACTAATATCTCTCCCTCTTTTTTCCCCAGAGACCTTGAGCTTTCTTCAGTCTGACTTTTGCTTTAATATTTGTGAAAATTAAGATGGTGTGTTTTACCTAGACAGCTTTAATTTGCATAAAATATAAGTTTACCCACTCTCTGAAAGCACTTCAGAGAGTACTCAAAGGCTGAGTATATTTCGCTGCTTGTTATACATGCAATACTGAACTGCACCTGGTGGTATATACTTTATTAACAGGGTTTCCCCACCCGCCTGCCCAAATTTGCTGATTACTGACGGCTTCATTTTACCTCTACTATTTATGACTCCATTGTTTTCCCTCTTACCTTTTTCTCCCTGTTCCTGGTTGGATAGAACACCATATTGTGTGTGGCGGGGGGGGGCATGGAGCAGGCAGGGACAAGAGAAATGAAGGATTTTGAAGTCATTATTCAGTAGTTCCTTCAAGATGACTAGGATGGGAATTGGTGTGAAGAGAGACAGGGAGGGAGGGAGGGAGAGAGAGAGGGAGAGAGAGAAACAGACAGTGAAGATAGATATAAATAACACCTGCCACTTGTCAACAGTTTTAATTGGTCTGTGTATTTAGACAATGTTTTACTATTCCAGTTCCAACATCTGAGATCCTACATTGTGGGGAAACACACTTACTTTCTATAATTACATACCTTGTAATCCAAGTTGTTTACCTGTCATGTTGCTTTTAATTTATTTTGTTCTCCTTCCTTCTCTCTCTCCTCCCTCCCTCCCTCTCTTCTTCAGTCTCTTCTATTTTCATAACACACTTTTTTTTTGCTGCTCTTAGTGTAGGCTGTGTATCCTTACATATGAGAAAAGCATAAAGAAATACAGTGAGATTTTATTACATATTATATGCTTGTATTTAATTGTACCCAAATGTAATCTCCTCAGAACATTTCAGCATAGCTCTCAGAAATTGTGAGTGGTGAGTGTCTCCCCTAATCCAATAGAGGTTCTCACTGATGCTCAACTAGACTTTTTAAAAATACTTAACTGGACTTCCAACCTTCAGTCTTTCATATTGTTTTTTATTCATCTGACACTTATTTAAATTTATTTACTTATTTATTCATTTATACATATTTAGTTAAAAAATAAACTAAGGGACATTAAGTTTTTCAAGTTTATTAGGATTGCTACACCAACAGGAGCTAGGGAGAGGTTTCTAAAGAAAAGGAGGGAAGCCAAGCAAGAACATCATTTGATTGGTGATAGCTTCAGCAGTTGCCTTATTTGGAAGAGCCTAGTTGGCTGTTTCTGATTGGTTATTATTAAGTTTCACTTTTTTGGATTCCAGTGCATTGACTTGAAAGACAGGATTACAGTACTCTTTGCTTAAAATTTAGATGGTTCCATGATACTTGTATGCTAAATTAATTCCTTTAGATTTCATTAGAATGCAGGTTTCCAAGGCCTATCTACAAACAATTGATTTGTTTTGGATGGTGCCCAGGTATCCACATTTTAAAAAAGAAAAAGTGATTCTTTTTGCCAGTCTGATCACATTAAACTTCTCACCATTCTGTAAAGGATAGCTACTTTTGTTCTCCATGGCCTTTGTAGGTCCTTCATCTAGAATATTCTGAATCACGCTGCCAGAAAGGTATGTGTCCAAAGATTCTTCTATGTCACTGCCAAGAATAAAATAGCCATATTTCTTCTATCCCTCTCAGTATTGCATCCATGTCTCCATACTGTGTTAAAGTAAATTAATAGGTCTTTTTCCACATGGAGGTTGTGAGCTTTGTTTTGTAAGCTGTCATTAATGTTTATATTTGTTATATTGGAACAGTCACTGACATGTAATTGTACCACAGAAAAAGATTTTTTAGGAATAAGCATGAAATATATATAAATATATATAAATAAATATATATTAAAATATGTATATATTTTTTGGTTTTGAATATTTGATATGTAGATATACATGAAGACACTAGAAATTATTTTTGCTATATGTAATTTCCTCAATTTTTTAAATTATAAAATTAATATTTATAGGATAAAATCATAAAATACAGATAAATGAAAATAATAAAGGTTTTTCTCAATAAAAGCAAGATTGTTGTGTTTTTAAATTTGCTTTTATTTTCTTTTAATTAGTAGAGTTTACTTCTTAGAGCAGTATTAGGTTGACAGAAAAATTGAACAGAAACTATAGAAAGATACTCTGCTCCCAATCTTCAGCCCACCGCCATCCTTTATCTACCAAGTCTCTTTCTATTATTAACATCTTTCATTGGTGTGGTACATTTGTTAAAATTGATGAACTGATATTGCTACATTATTATTAGTTAAAGTCCACAGTTTTTAATAAGGTTTATTCTTGGGTTTTTTTTGTTTTTGTTTTTTTTACTTTTCTACAGGTTTGAAAAATGTATAATATCATGTGTGCACAATTACATTATTGTACAGAATAGTTTTCCTGCCCTATAATTCCCCTTTGCTCCAACCCCTGGCAACCAAGGATCTTCTTATTCTCTATAGTTTTGCTTTTTTCAAATCATAGAGTTGGAATCATAAGGCATGTAACCTTTTCAGACTTGCTTCTTTCACCTATTAATATACATTTAAGGTTACTTCATGTCTTGTGTGGCTTGATAACTCCTTTCTTTTTATTTATTTTATTTAATGCATTGTCTAGATGTGCCACAGTTTGTTTATCCATTAATTTATTGAAGGACCTCTTGGTTGCTTCCAAGTTTTGATAATTATAAATAAAGCTCCTATAAGCATCCATGTACAAGATTTTGAGTGGACATAGTTTTCAACTCATTTGGGCAAATACCTAGGAGCATGATAGCTGGATCAAGTTGTAAGACTATGTTTAACTTTGTAAGAAGCTTTCACAGTAATTTCCAAAGTGGTTACACCATTTTGCATTCCATTCAACACGAATGACAGTTATCTTTGCTCCATATCTGTCCTGGATTTGGTGTATTTTGAATTTTAGCCATTCTAAAGATGTGTATCTCATTGTTGTTTTAATTTGCAATTTCTTAATAGCATATTAAACAAACTCTTTCACAGCCAAAAGCTTTTCTAAAAGAATAGTTTTATTGAGCCATATGCTAGTCATAAGTGGACCATAGTCCTGGGACATGCAGTCTAAACAAATAGCTGCAGGGCTAGAACATATATCCACCATCTAGAAGTTGATGGGCTTTTAGACATCAAGTATTGGGGAAGAAATATATAACTTGTTTTGAAACAATTTACACTGATAAAGAAGGTTGGAGAAGATGAAGTGGAGCTAGTTCTTGGATAGGCGCAGAGTCCATAAGGAAGAAGTATTTGCTCTGTCAGATTGGCTGTGGGCAACAATCCTGGAAGTTCATGCATAAGCAAGATGCAGTGGTACCCAGTGGTACCCAGTGGTCAGCTACTGGGTGATTCTCTCTAAATGATTATGAAAATAACCACTTGGAAGTTAATTCAAAGTTTCAAAATACATTCAGGAATGGAGGCAGTCTTTTGTTGGTTTTGCCCTGCAGCTGTTAACTGATTCACTTCACTTATCCCTTCCTTCTACCCTCTGTCCTGCTGTCATTTAATTTAGTACATCTCAGATTTTTTTTGTCACATGCAACTTTTCATATGTTTATTTATCATCTGTATATTATGTATATATTCTTTGGTGAGGTGTCACTTCAGATTATTTGCCCTGCTTTTCTTTTTACTTATTTTGATATTCCAAAATCACATGTTTTTAATCACTATATAGTATACATGTGGATTTTTTTTACAAAATTCTAGGGGTTTTTTTGTTTTGCTTTTTTTAAAGATTTTTATTGGGGAATTGGGGGGATGGGAACAGCGCTGGGGAATTGGGGGAAGGGGAACAGACAAGTTGCTGTTGTTTTGTTCTTCAGTCTAGTTGTGGAGGACGTTGCTTCACTGGCCCAAGTTGGCACCACCATTGCGCTCTTCCCAGGTGAGGCACACCAGCCGCCGGCCTCTGGACAGCCGCTCACTGCGGCTGCTGGCCGCTCATGCTAGCTGCCGGCCACACATGGCAGTCCATGGCAACCCACTGCCACAGGGGTCGCAGCCTACGCTGTCGCCGGCAACTCTCGGCAGCCCAGCTCCAGGTGGAGCTGTCGTTCAGCATCTTAGCTGTGGAGGGCAGTGTCACCGGCCCTCATATGTGGGATCCGAACCAGGGCCCTCTGGCGTCCCAAGCCAGTTCTTAACCATCGCACCACTCGGCCAGCCCCCAAAATTCTAGTTTTGATTGTATATACAAAATAATATGACTTAGGAAAATTCTTTGTTGACATAGTCCAATTTTTTCCAAAAATAATCTATCAATGTTTTGTATTTAAAGTGATCCCATAAGTTAAGCAAAGTGTCCTTCTAAATTTGGAATAAATGACTAAACTTAGTAAGCCTCATTTAATAGTAAACACAGACAAAAATTTACAGAGCTTATCTTTCAATGTACAACCATAGAGGATGCCACTCAAATGGGTTCCCATGATATAAGATATATAGAAAGGAGCTATTAAATTAAAAGGCCTAAACTTTGATAGTCACTTTGATATATATATATATATAATCTGCCTACAAAAACATATATGCCATTATGTGATATAGGCAGCATAACAGGTAATTTGATTTTAAAATCTATAGTAAGGAAAAATTGTTTTATTACTAATTTTGGCAAAATAATACTTTTAGTAAACACTTAAATGGATCAAATGGATTTTTTTTTTAAGATTTTGTTGGGAATTGAGGGAGGGAACAGTGTTGGGGAAACGGGTAAGGGGAACAGACAAATTGCTGTCCTTATGTTCTTCGGTCTAGTTGTGGAGGACATTGCTTCACTGGCCCATGTTGGTATTGTGATCATTGTGTTCTTCCTGGCTGAGACAGATCAGTTGCCAGCCTTTGGACGGCCTCTTATGGCAGCTCACGGCAGTTCATGCCAGCTACCGGCTGCTCACGGTAGCTTACAGTAGCCCACTGCAGCTTGCACTGCTGCCTTCGCTGGTGATTCATGGCAGCCCAGCTCCAGGTTGAGCTGTTGTTCATTATCCCAGCTGTAGAGGGAGCTGCATTGCTGACCCATGTGGGATCCAAATCGGGGGCCCTGCTGCTCAGAGCTCACGCTCCCAAGCCAATTGTTAACCAACAAGCCACTCTGCTGGCCCTCAAATGGATTTTTCAAAAAGTTTTATTTTTGCTGAGGACATTTACAATTTCACACCAAGAGAAATTGGAAGAGTATAATATATTGTGATAGAGTTTCTATGTTAGTAAGAAAAAATCCTAGTGAGAAAAGTTTCTAGGGAGGATTTTGATATATATGCAAAGACTCACATTTTAAAATGTTGATATTTACTCCACACTGCAATCCTGATTCTTATTTGTAAATAGTATGACTACTTCATTTCCATTTTCAGGATTGCAATGTCCTCACTTTGAGCCCTGAGAAGAAACAAAAGTGCTAAGGTATTTTAAATAGAATTATGCTTTATCTCCTTCCTTAGCCCTTATATGAATGTGCTTCAGTAATATATTTTCTGTAGATTTCTGAGAAATTCAAGAGAAAAATTATATGGCATGGTTTCATAGTTATATGTAGAACAACAAAGGATGGAGAAGAAACTTTACAAAACAGAAAGCTACAAAGGATGTGTGTTTTGGTACTGTTATATACATTTGCCCTAACTCAGTAAAACAAAGCCTGCATAGCCAAGTAAACCATGTTCACACATAGAAACACCCTGCTGTATGTTTTCTTGTATATTTTATATATTTTAAGGTCGTTTTTTTTCTATTTTTTAACATTGCATGTTATAGGCACTTAAAAAGAATCCTCATTTAAAACTGCACAGCCATTTGCTAGAATACTCTAGAAACACTGTGAATAATTAGAATGAGAGGCACTGGATATTGTAATATATTCTGATTTGTACTGGGTGCCATGGAATATTTAAAATAAATATGTCCTGGTCCCTATTCCTAAGCATCATGTAATCTAGTGGTTAAGTGCTTTCATAGATAATCAGTGTTATGGATTGTCATATATTAAATATCCACTTGAAAATCTAATATGCATCTCAAAATTGACATTCCAAATCTGGACTCCTATTTCCATTGCTCTCCCAACCCCAACATGCTCTATCCATAGCCTTCTTCATAGCATTTAAAGGTTACTCAATTCTTCCAGTTGTGAGGTCAAATGCCTGGAGTCATCCTTGATTCATCTCTTTCTCCCATATTCCTTATCCATGCCTTCAAAAAAGTATGGCTACTTTACTTTTGAAATATATTCATAACATGAATTTTCACTACTTTTACTGCTACTAGCAGGTTGGAATCACCATCAACTTTCTTTTAAATTATTGCAATAGCCTCCTAGATGATATCCTTGTTTTTAACCTTGGCTCCCCATTTACTTTGAAATTCTATTGTATGTTATCCATACATACAGCAGCCAGAATGAATATTTTAAGATGTAACAGAACATGCCATTCAAATCTGATCAAAACACCATATTGAGTGCTTCTCCATTTCATTCACAATACAGTCAGAATCCTTACATAGTCTAGAAAGAACTACATGGCCTGTCCTCATTCCCACTAGATATTCTCTTCTACTCTACGCCTTGCTCACTTAGCTCCTTGATGGTCCTTTAACACTCCAAGCACACTCTTGCCCTAGTGACATTGTTCCAGTTCTCCTGCCTGCAGTTACTTTCCCCCAGATATGTGCTTGGCTGAATCTCTAACTGTCTTCAAGCGTGGCTCAAGTCTCACCTTCTCAAGTAGTTTAATTAATACTGCAACGTGTGCCCTTTACCCCTGTTTCACCTCATCATGTCTGTCATTCCTCATCCTTTTTACTATGCTCTACTCTTTCTTTATATGTGCTCTACAGTCTTCTTGAAGATTAATCAATTTCTTCTTTAATGCATCTCTCTTGTCTCATACTTCACCATAGGCAGCTAGAAGGAGCTGGAAATCTCTAACTGGAATCTCACTAGCCAAAGCCACAAGATTCATTAATTACCCTTTTGATCTAAATAACTATAAGTTACAATTGGAGTAAGACCTCTGATCACCCACCATTCTTCCTGGTTAAGGGAGGAGAGAATCAAGCAAAGCATGGTGGCCTCATTGAAGAGAAAAGACAGAGAATGTCTACAGTGACTGGAATTTATGGAGCAGACTAGTAGGAAGGAGGGGGTTACACAGAGGAAGAGTTCCAAAATTCACTAAAAATAATTGAAAGGAAATATAGCCAAAAATTCAATAACTTTTGTTCTTCCCTGACAAAATTCCTACCATCTTCTAATTCTTCTAAAACAATGTCTTCCTTCTAAATCATCACAATGACTTTGTATTATACTTACCTATCTGTGCTTTGCTTTTATCTTCTTT
Organism: Hipposideros armiger; assembly: GCF_001890085.2. Taxonomy (NCBI): domain Eukaryota; kingdom Metazoa; phylum Chordata; class Mammalia; order Chiroptera; family Hipposideridae; genus Hipposideros; species Hipposideros armiger. The sequence goes on along the minus strand of NW_017732706.1, from coordinate 133,427 downwards.
GTAGTCTGTAAACTTTTTTGAAGGCAAGTGGTCATCCACAGCTTTGTATCCTTAGTAGCAACAAATAAATATTTGCTGAATAAAAAAGTTGCTTAAAAAAACCCCTAGCTATTGGAATTAGAAGTGTTCATCTTCTATTTTATCTTTAAAAGTAAATGGGACCACACAAACTTTGATAATATGAATGCATATCCATTCAAGTTAACTATGCTATAACTTTTAGTAACACAGTAAAATGTCATGTCTTTCTCTTTAAAAATTCTTAACATATCATAATATATAATTAAAATCTAATTAATTGCTCTTAGATGCACTCTTCAAGAGTAAAAAACTGGTACTAGACAGACCATGCCTAATTTTAAAAATAAAAATTCTTAGGAGATATACAAGGTTTAAATTTTAAAACAATTATTACAGTAAAAGGCACATTGCCATTAACCCCCCTCAAAATACTTCCCCTCATTTCGAACACACTTACCCCATCATTCTTGCTACTTTCTGAAGCAGTTTTGGAAGTCCTTTTTTGTGAGTATCTTTAGTTGTGCTGTCATGGCTTCCTCGATATCCTGAATCATTTTGAATTTGGGGAAGAGCCAGAAGTCACATGGTGTCAGATCTGGTGAATAAGCTGGATGAGGACACACTGCAATGTTTTATTTGACTGGAACATGAAGTCTTTCCATTGTGATCATAAAATACAGTGAATGCTGCTGCCGAGTGCCATCCAACAGAAAGGCACGGATCTTCAATACAGGAAGTGGTGCATCAAACCTAGTAACAGTGTGTGACAAATTTCAACTAACTTGCTCGGTGCAGTTAGTTGGGTGTGAGCTATGGTTGACAGGTGTGTTTTAGATTTCTTTTTTTTTTTTTTTTTTTTTTCCGCTGAGCCATCCTGCTACCTGTTGGCAGCTTAGCGGCAGCTCAGCAGCAGCTCAGCTCGGGCCGGGAATTGAACTGATGACCTGTTGCTCAGAGCTCGAGTTCTTGAGTGATCTCTTAACCAACTGAGCCACTCAGCCGGCCCCGAGAGGAGGTGTGTTTTAAAGTATGCTGTAAATCATCTTCCATCATGACAACGCTCCATGTCACATATGACTTCTGATATATGACAATTTCTGTCAAATAGAAACCTTATGGTGTGTCCTCATCCACCTTATCCACTGGATCTGGCACTGTGAGACTTCTGGCTCCTCCCCAAATTCAAAATGATTCAGGACATCGAGGCAGCCATGACAGCACAACTAAAGACACTCATGAAACAGGACTTCCAGAACTGCTTCAGAAAGTGGCAAGAATGATGGGATAAGTGTGATAAGTGTGTTTGAAGTGAGGGGGAATGTTTTGAGGGTGATCAATGGCAATGTGTCTTTCCCTTTAATAATTTTTTTTATTTAAACTGTCACCATATTGTTTGATCACACCTTGAAGTATTTGTTTTTAAAGCTAAAACAAACAAACAAATAAACAAACAGCAAAAAACTAGTTTCTGGGTCTAAACCTCATGGTCAAAGCTTACGGATTTTATCTAGTCCTGATTGCATGATAGGGAAGAAAAATTTTACTAACAAAGTGAATTTTAGTTTTAAGCAAGAGCTATCCAAATTAGCTCATTTCTAGAAGTATTTTCTTTACCATTTAATTATAAAATATGGTGATTATATAGGCAGACTATAACCCTCCTCAATTACCTTCCCTTAGTATTCGCTAAAAATGGAAAGTGATTATAACAAACCTATAAAATGTGATGTATCTTAAAACTCACTGTTTTCTTCATAAAAATCCACATTGTATTCTAGACCTTTATAACATTTTACTTTATAGAAATCTAAGATTAAGAAATAGGAATAAAGTAATTTCTCCTGAAATGAAAATTATAGCCTGCTGGCTACTTGAAAATCATTTTCAAATGGTTGGGCATAATTCCAAAATTTAGTTATGATGTTCCATTTCAGATTCAGTTTCATTGCCTTCCCACTCTAACCCATACTGAGTGATTTTCATATTAGTCTTTAATTTAAAAATGTGTTCCTATATCTTTAGCTAAAGACTGCATTGATAATATTGTATTTAATTATTTACAAGTTGTTTGGTTGAATTGTTAGTTATATTTAACACATTTTCTCTGTTATACATCTAATTCTAAATTTGAATTTAATAGTCTTATTTTTAGATTTAAGCTTTTATATATGATGCTGTTAATTAACCCCAAATCCTACATTTATTATTGAACAAAGGCAAGAAATCCATTTTATCTTTTATAATAATTGATCAATAATTCTTTATAAAGTATAAACAAGACATAGTACTTTTTAAAAGTATTTTATTTAATTTGAACTTGTTGACTAAAGTTCTATTCATTGTACTCAAATCTGTTTGTCTTCGTTGCTACTACTTGTATTTTTACCAATGTTACCTTTCAAAAATATGGTTGAGGTAAACCGCATAATGGCTCCCCCAAAGATGTTCATGTCCTAATTCCTGGATCCTGTGACTAGTACCTTATGTGGTAAAAGATGGGATTAAGTTAAGGGTCATAAAATGGGTAGATTATTTTGGTTTATCCAGATGGACCCTAATTGCAATCACAAGTACATATCTTTATAAGAAGGAAGGCAGAGGGAGACTTGACACAGAAGTCAGTGTGACCAGGTGAGCTGAGATTATAGTTATGTGGCCACAGCCAAGGTATGCTGGAAGAGGCAAGGAACAGATTCTCCCCTAGAGCTTCCAGAGTGAGTATGACTTGGCCAACATCTTGACTTTGGGTCAGTGAAACTGATTTTAGACTTCTGACCTCTATAACTGAGAAAATAAATTTATGTTTGCAGTAATTTATAACATCAGCCATAGTAAACTAATACAATATTATTCATAGTTACTCAGTCTTTAACAGTGGAGAAAATGAAAAGGTCTTTTTAGAATAAGGTGGTGAGTGATTGTGTAATTTTTTTGTATTTAGGAAAATTAAAATTACGTAAGTATTTGAAGTAAATTTTTATATTTCTTTTCTGTTCTAGGAACTCATCTGTATTCTGGTGTTCTTAGGAAAAATTTAAAAAAAGTTGTAATAGGCATTGATTAGGTTCAGAATTTCCAGGGCCTTTCATTTCCTCGGTTTGAAAATTCAATTGCTTTATTTCTCCTGAGAAGAACAGTGAATCTGGGCTGTGTTCGTCTCCATTACCTTATCTTCTCTTACCACAATCTTTTATGATACATATTTTTACTTTTGGTTGGGGTGCAAAGCTTGAGGTAAAGGATAAGGAAAAGGAAACTAAAATGGCCTCCATCCCAACAAACAGCTTGTGTTCTGGTTAAAAATATGAGAGGCCAAGAGCAGCTGCTAGGCAAAAGTTCTCCAAAAGAGAGGCTTATGGAGAAGTTCTCTGGGCTGGTCTGTATTTTCTCAGATTTGGGGCAATGGATATAAACCTGGGACAAAAAGAAAAGGATATTCCTGAACTCTCTCCTGCTCTCCTTCATTCCTATGTCAATTCCTACTATCCAAAATCTAGTAATTGGATAGTTCTTAGGCCCTTCCAGGTTGCAAAAAGAGAAGAATACAACGAGAAAACCAAAGATGGAAAGGGTTTATTAAGTACGTATGAGAAGAAAAAAATATGGAAAGCTCTCTAAGTAGCTGGATAATGTTTGTACTTCAATAAATGTTATTTCCACCTCTACTTAAAGCAGCCAGAATTTGAGACCACTAGTAAGAGCTCTAATTTATGTTGACTTGTCTTTAATAGGGAGGAGAAAATTTCACCAATTCTATTGGCTTTAAACAGGTTTTGGTATAAGGGAACCTTTTCTAGAAATGTTTGATAATCACATCTTCTTGAAGTACATCTGGTATCTACAGTTGGTGTTCTAAGCATTTCTGTCACCTTGTTTGCTTGACTTAATTACTACTTCAGATTGACAGTGCTTCTGCCACTCAAGCAGAGGTAGCACTTCATGACTTTCTTAATGAACATCAGTTTGGGTTTTACAGAATCTATTAGTTTTTTTGGAATCTTTCTTCTGGTTCTTTTTGGTGTATTCAATCAAAGTTTCTGTTCTTTCTCCTCCTATCATCATCTTTCTGATTTTTCTCATATAGCATTTCTTCAGGCTCTCTAATTGAAAAAAAAAAGAAATTGTACACACATTTCCACTCAAACTTAGGCCTGCCTTATGTCCTACAAAGTTGGCAAGTTCCAATTCTTATTATGCTTAATCCCAGGTGCAGGAAATAAGAGGATGCCTTGTCTGTGTAGATGTAACAATAATGGGACTAAATCACCATATACTGATAATTCTAAACAATATCAGGGATAAATATCAGGGATAAAACATTCTTCCTTGTGGGGCACAAGGTTCCAAATGCTCCCTCTCTGTTGGTATGCCATTTACAATTAGCGTTCATCGTTTCCAAACATTGCTATGAATGCCATCTGATAAATTTTTCCTTATTGACCTTTCATTTTTTTGAGAATTAATTTATATACAATAAAATGCATAACCCTTAACAATTCACCTTGACATGTGGACAATGGAGCCTTGGCAACCACCATCCCATTCAAAATATAGAACATATCCATTACCCAGTAATATCCCTGTAGCTCACTTCCAATCAATTCAAAGCCACCCCCAACCCCATCATGAAACAATCCCTTTCTGATTATATCACCATAGTTTACTTTTGCCTATATTTGATATCATTTAAGTGGCATGTATCTGGCAACTTTTGCTCATCATGTTTTTAAAACTCAATTTGTTTTACTTTTTCCCAGTGATTTTATACATTTCTTTATGCAACATTTTTACTGATATTTATTTCTAGTTAACATTTGGATTTTGGAGCTGAATAAAATCACATTTTATTCAGATAATTTAGTTCAATATTTTATTCATTAAAATAATTTTTAATTATTTCTTTTATAGTTTTTAGATTGATAATTGTACACCTCTTAAATAATCTTCTTTCTTTCCCTTATGTTTTGTTGTCTGTAATTTCTTCCTGCATGATTCAAAATTTTAGAATGAAAATATTAAATTTCAGGTTCTTTATATGCAAATAAGTTTTTATATAAGAAACATAAATAGTATCAGCATTAATAAAGAATGTTATATATACATATATGTATGTAATATATACACTCTGCTATGCTAGAAACTCAGTCTTTAATTTTGTTTAGTTTTATTTCTTTCCTGTATCACTTATACAGAATGCATAAGTCAAATAAAAATATTAACAAAAACTCACACACACAAATCTGAGGATACATTTTTTCTGCATGTCCACTGCCTCTCTTATAAAATGACCATTCAAGGTCATTAATGCCTTATCTACCTTTGTTAGTTCATGTGTGTTTAGTTCAGTGTTTTTTGTTTGCTATTTTATAATTCTGCCCCTTAACCTGTCACTAGATGAATAAATTTTTTATTAATGTTTATAAAATATTTCTGTTCCAAGCCCAGTATATTTAAGACTTCTATAGTATGATATTTATTAAATTACATTTTGATTTCTGTGCAGTTTATACATGTTATAAAAAATATATTCAGAAATCTAGTATTTGTGGTTTTCAAACCCCTCAAAAATTGCTTTTAATTTACATATTTAACAAAATGTTGAATATCGTTTAATTTTTAAAGATTTTTATTAAAATATAGCTAACATACAATATTATATTAGTTTCACGTGTACACCATAGTTATTCAACATTTATAGACCTAAAGAAATGATCACCACAAGAAGTCCAGCAACCATCTGACTCCGTACCACGCTATTACCATATTATTGACTATATTCCCCATGCTGTACATTACACCCCCATGACTTATTTGTTTTATACCTGGAAATTTGAATCTTTTATTTTCCTGATTTTTTAACTGTATTTTTAAATACCTTTCCTCTGCAAGGTGTTGTTAGTGTTCTACCAAAAGGAAAATAAAATATTGTGTCAAATTTTTTTAGGTTTATTACTCAAGGATTTCCTGAGAAACAACCAATAGAATGTGTCTGCCCTTTCCTTTTATTCCTTGCTCTTTCTCCACTTGATATGTCTGTATTTATTATAAGGAATTGGTCCATGCAACTATAAAGGTTTATAAGTCCCCAAAGGTGCAGTGGGTAAGCTGGAGACTCAAGAGAGTGAATGGTATAGTTCCAGTTGGATGGCTGGTGGACTCAAGACCCAGGAGGAGCTGGTATTTCAGTTCTGATTCCCACTCTCACAAAAGAGTCAGCTTTTCTGGTCTATATAGAACTTCAACCAATTGGAATGGACCCACCCACATTAATGAGCAAATCCTTTTACTCAGCCTACGGATGCAAATTTTTATTTCAACCACAACATCCTCACAAACACATCTAGAATAATGTTTGACCAAATACCCGGTGTCCCACGGCCCAGTCAAGTTGAAACGTAAAATTAATCATTGCACTATATAACTTTAAATGACAAAGTTAAAGATTTCTCTACTGTAGAACAACTCAATTTTCAGTATGCTAATATGCATTGCTAGTTTGCATCGTATGAATATTTCCAGGATATTTTCATAATATAGTCCCTCTTTTTTGTGTTTTTAAATGAAACAACAATATACTGTCTCAAGTAACTGTGCTGCAAGGAGCAGTTTGGAATATACTTACTTAAATCTCAGAAAAACCATCAGTTAAAGACTCGCACACAAAAATATTATGTCAATAATTCTCTATTTCTACTCCTTGTTGAATTTCTAGAGATTTTTCACCTGCATTTATACTAAATTACTAGTTTTAATCTCTCTTTGTCATATTTAACCAAATATGTAAATTTTTCTTTCTAACACTCAGGATTATTTATCTTGTAACTAAAATGGAAGAAGCAATAACATTTGCCAGACTTGTGTCCAAATATTATCTTATATATTTACAGACTATTTGGAGATGGCCTTTCCCATGTGATGGATGATTTTGATATTTTAGTGTTTCCTATTAAACCCAATTACCTGATATTTTGATATTCTGTTTATCTTTCCTTGCATCATTGCTTTTATCATGAATGACTCTGCATCAGAAAGGGCCAAATGGAAATTTGATATATTCTGGTGGTAATTTGGTAATATAAGTAAATTTTCTATCAATAAATGGTTTCTTTTCTTTTCTGATTTCATTAGTGGGGCATATTAGAAATGAAGTATGAAGGCTTGATATAATTCAACTATTCTATGAAAATTTTTCCCCTTGTGGATTATTTTAATAGATAATTATAACATAAGTATAATGATTAAATTCTTACTGTTTGCGTCAACAGGATAACCACCATAGCTGATTTGATCTTTTAGCATTTTGATTGTTTATCTTTTTTGAGGCTTAGGTTAGGTGTTCAGTAATCTGATTAGTTCACTACATTTGAAACCCTAAATTAAACATATATTTGATACTGCAAAATAAATCACAAGATTTGTTTGGAAGATTTAATGTAATTACCAAGAGTATCTGTGGTGATGATTGATACATTAAATAAATAAATCATACAGAGAAATCCTTATATTTAAGAATTTGAATTGTGAGGCAAATAGTCATTTCCGTATTGATTAAATTACTGAATATCATTATTCTCTGATGTAAATGGCTAGTCTTAAGAATATTCTTAGAATTTGCAGCCTGTTTCTCTACTTTCATACCTTCTTATATAATTATATGTAATTGTTTCTCAAAAGGGCCTAGAATTCAAATCTACATTTCTGATCTTGTTTTCATCTAGATACATGCTTTAGCATATTATTTTAAAAAGTCTATTTTAGCCTTTTAGGTGTTCCCTTCAAAGTCATTATGTTCATTTCAGCTGCTGGACACATTTGCATAGAGTTAGGTATGCAAATAAGGAGGTTGAATGAGACAATTTATAAGTTCCCTAAGTAAAACCCTGGGGGAGAGGGATGAAGGAAGTACCCAAAGAATATTAAAGAGATGGGGAAAGAGCAGAAATCAAGAAAGGGAAATGAGTTGAGGTGGTCACTAGTGTCAAACTTAGCAGTGTATGTCGTAAATGTAATTACTGTGTTTAATGTTAATTCTCTCCCCAGAATAATTTCTGAAAGATACACTTTCACATCTTCTCTTTTGCTTCTACTTCTGTCATGTTGGCCTCTTTTATTAATGGGATTATGTAATCTGAACAATTTTTTAGATGAAAAGGAATTTAGAAATAATCTAGTTCAATAACACAATGTTTTATAGGTAAGATGAAAGTCAAGTAGCTTGTTCCAAATCCCTTAGGTAGTAGAACAGTGAACAGATGGACCCAATGTTTCGGCCTTCTAATCAAGAGAACTCTCTATTAGCCCAGAACCTCATTCTCATTTATTATTTTCTTCTGTGTCCCCCCACTTTTTCTTTAGGAGATCTTGACATGTTAAGTAACTTTTACAAAGCAACACAGATAAATTCACTATTATAGGCTAACTGATTACATATACGTTTATTCAATTTTCCTTCATTTTATCTAAACTGTCAGAAAGATAATCATGTAAATAATTTATCTTTTGAGACACAATATATATTGAATTTGGGATATAAAATCATTAATTACTCCCACTTCATTTAAGATCTATGGGAAGCTTTTAACGCTTCTAAAATAATTCTTAATTCAAGTCCCTATTAAAATATATCATTATGAATGTATATTAATCAAAGAGACAATATGATAATTACTTTATGACACTCATTATGTCATTAAATGTAGAAAATTTTGAAATATAAATGTTTACATTATAGGACTATTTAAAGGAATTATGACACATGTATATGTAGAATATTATACAACCATTAATAAAGTAGCTATAAAGAAATGTAATAAACATGATGCAGAATTGAATGAAATACTGACATTTAGTGAGTATAATATTGAGTGAAATCAATTGTACGTGCAACATGGTGTTTATTATGTAAATACACTTGTGTATTGGAAATACAGAATTGAGAGATTTGAATAGGTTGCTTCCTGTCCAAGTATAGGTACCATATAGCAAAGTGATCCAGAATCTATTTTAATTTAATAAATATGGGTAAAATATACCTGTTATGGTACAGATTTCTAAATTGCTTGTTTTATTCATCTGTTCTGACATTTTCAGTTCACAGCAATGAGTACCCACTAAAATCATAATTATCATTGCTAAATGAATGCAGACACTAAGGAAATGAAAACATTAGATTGTCTCTCTGCAAGAGAAGAAAAATTATTGTTTCCATACTTCTGCATTAGTTATTTGGAGTTAAAAATGGTAATTTACAGTATTTAAATTATTTAACCCTAAGTCTGCTTAAGGTAATTACAAAGGTAACAAGCATTTGAATATCTAAGTGGAATCATCCTCTGCTAGTTTGTGCCCAAATCACATACAGGTAATGTGCAAACTTATAATGAAGTCCAAGACCTCTTTATGAGCTATAATACATTGCCTGCACTTCAATTAGTTATTTAAATTCTGTTTACTGCATTGTTGGCCCAAATAAATGTGGGATCCTTGAAGGAAAGAAAAGTCTTAATCTTTAGAAACTCAGTGCATATCACAGAGGGCATGATATATATGTATATATATATATATACACATATATATATATATATATATATATATATATATATATATATATATATATATATATATATATATTTCTCCAGATATAAGTAACATATAAAAATGCTTAAGGTTTACGTGTTGATTTGATATGTATTACAAAATGGTTACCACCATAAAGTTAGCTAACACCTCCATCACATAACATAATTACATTTTTGTGTGTATATTGTGAGAACATTTAAGATGTACTCTTCTGGCAACTTTCAAGTATACAATACAGTATTATTAACTATAATCACCACGCTGTACGTTTGATCTTCCAGAACTTGTTTGTATTTTAATTGGAAGTTTGTACCCTTTGACCAACAACTTACTCTTTCCCAACACTGCTGAAGCTCTGGTAACCATCACTCTACTCTCTGTTTCTATGAGTTTGGCATTTTTAGATTCCAAACATAAATGATACCACAGAATGTTTGTCTTTCTCTGGCTGGCTGATTATTGCACTTAGCATAATACCCTTCAGATTTATTCATGTTGTCATAAATAACAGAATTTCCCTGAATATTACACACACACACACACACACACACACACACACACACACACATACCGGGAGTGCCAAAAAATGTATACAAGTGGCCACTTTGGTCAACGTTGCTCAAGCAGTAGTTCACCGTAGTCAGAAGTGACTGGAAGTTGATGGTAACCACTTTGAGCACCTCTTGTAATTGCAAAAGTCAAACGTGACTTGTATTCATCTTTTGTTATTGATATATATTATTACAATTTTAATAAAGTTTTTCTTTCTTAAAATGTATATACATTCTCTCTCTCTCTCTCTCTATATATATATATATTATATATATATATATATATATATATATATATTCTATTTTCTTTATCCATTCATCTGTTGATGAACACTTACATTGAATCCATACTACAATGCACATAGGAGTACAAATATCTCTTTGATTTCATTAACTTTGGTTATATAACCCCAAAAGCAGGGTTGTTGGATCATATGGTAGTTCTAATTTTTTGAGGAACCTTTATACTCTTTTTGATAGTGGCTGTACCAATTTACATTTCCACCAACAGTGCATAGGGGTTCCTTTTTCTCCACATCCTCACCAATACTTATTTTTCTTCTTCATCATAGCCATTCTAATAGGTGTGTGGTAATATTTCACTGTGGTTTTGATTTGCATTTCCCTCATGGTTAGTGATGTTAGCATATTTTTATGGACCTTTTGGCCATCAGTATGTCTTCTTTGGAAAAATGTCTATCCTTTGAATCTTGATAATTTTTTTTTACAATTATTTGTATTTTTACTATTGAGTTCTTTATATATTTTGGATATTAACCCTTTATCAACTATATGACTGACAAATATTTTCTCCCATTTTGTAGGTTGTCTTTTATTCTGTTGATTGTTTCTTCTGTGCAAAACCTTTTTAGTTTGATATAGACCCACTTATTCCTTTTTGCTTTTGGTATCATATCCAAAAATATCAGTTCTAAGACAAATGTCAAGAATATTTTTCTTATGTTTCTTTTAGGGTTTCAATTCTAATGTTTAAGTCTTTAATCCATTTTGAATTAGTTGTTGTGTATGGCATAAAATAATGATCAAATTTCATTCTTCTGTATGTGGTTACCCAGTTTTCCTAACCATTATTGAAAAGACTATACTTTCTCATTTGAGTAGTCTTGGCTTCCTTGTCAAATATCAGTGAACCACGTATATGAGTTTATTTCTGAAATCTTGATCCTCTCCCATTGGTCTATGTGTATATTTTTATACCAGTATATCAAAGTGTGTTGATTACTATAGCTTTGTAGTATAGTTTGAAAACAGGAAGTGTGATACCTCCAGCTTTGTCTTTCTTTCTTAGGATTGCTTTGGACATTCAGGGTGTTTTCTATTTCCATACAAATTTTAGGTTTATTTTTTTGTACTTCTGTGAGAAATGCCATTGCAGTTTTTAAAAGGATTGCATTGAATTTATAGATGGTGTGGGGTAATATGGGCATTTTAGCAATATTAATTCCTCTCCTCCAGGAACACATGTTATCTTTTCATTGTTTGTGTCATCTTCAGTTTGTTTTATCAAGATCTTATACTTTCCATTGTACAGATTTTTTACCTCCTTGGTTAAATTTATTCCTAAGTACTTTACTGTTCTGATGCTGTTGTGCATGGGATAGTTTTCTTCAATTCTTTTTCAGATATTTTGTTGTTAGTGTACAGGAATGTGACAGACTTCTGTTTGTTGATTTTGTATCCTGCAACTTTCCTGAATTTGTCAATATTTTCTAGCAGTTTTTTGTTGGAGTTCTTATAATTGTATTGTATTAAGATCAGATTATCTGCAAAGGGAATTTTACTCTTCCATTCCTGTTTGGATGCTTTTCATTTCTTTTTCTTGCCTGAATGCTTTAACTAAGACTTCCAATACTATGTTAAACAGGCATGGTGAGAGTAAGTACACTTGTCTTATTCTAATCTTAAGGACAAGCATTTAACCTTTCACTACTGAGTATTATGTTGACTGTAGATTTGTCCTATATGACCTTTATTGTGTTAAGGAATATTCCCTCTATACCCGATGTGTTTTTTGTTTTGTTTTGTTTTTTATCATGAAAAGATGTTGTTTTGTCAAATGCTTTTTTTTTTTGGTCTTTTTTTGATATGATCATAATTTCATTTTTCACTCTATTAATGAGGTATGTCATATTAATTGGTTTTCATGTGTTAAATCATCCTTTCATCCCAGGGTTTTACCCTACTTGATCATGGTGTATCATCCTTTTAATGTGCTCTTAAATTTGGTACCTAATAGTTTGTGGAGATTTTTGCATCTGTATTCATCAGGGATATTGGTCTGCAGTTTTCTTGCAGTGTCCTTATTTGGCTTTGATATCAGGGAAATGCTGGCCTTGTAAAAGGAGTTTGGAGGTGTTTTTGTCTCTAAATTTTTGGAAGAATTTGAGAAAGGCTAGCTTTAACTCTTTAGAAGTTTGGTAGAACTTACCAGTGAAACCATCAGGTCCTGGGCTTTTCTATATTGGGAGGTTTTGGGTTATTCAGTCAATCTCTTTACTCATTATTGGCCTGTTGATCTTCTCTGTTTCATCATGGTTCAGTTTTTGTAGGTTGTATGTTTCTAAGAATTTATCAAGTTTTGTAAGTTATCTTATTTGTTGGCATGTAATTGTTCATAGTAGTCTCTTATGGTCCTGTGCATTTCTGTGGTATCAGTAGTAATGTCTCTTTCTTATTTCTGATTTTATTTTTTGCCTTCTCTTTTATTCTTAGTTAGACTAGGTAAAGGCTTGTTGATTTTGTTTAGCTTTTCAAAATGTCAATCTTATTTTCATTGATCGTGTTTATTTCATGTCTCTATTTTATTTATCTCTACTCTGATCTTTGTTATTTCTTTCCTTCTACTAACTGTGGGTTTAGTTTGTTCTTTTCTTTCTAGTTCATTGAGGTGTAAAGTTAGGTTGTTTATTTGATATCTTTCTTTTTCCTTAATGTAGTTATTTATCATTATAAACTTCTCTCTTAGAACTGCATCTGCAGCATCCCATAGGGTTTTATATGTTGTGCTTCCATTTTGTTTTGTTTGTTTGTTTTGAAATACTTTTGGTTTCAGTTTTGATTCCTTCTTTGACTCATTGGGTTTTCAGGAGTGCATTGAATTTCCACATATTTGTGAATTTTCCAGTTTCCCTCCTGTTATTGATATCTGGTTTCATTCTATTGTGGTTGAAAATATACATAGTTAGATTTCACTTTACTTAAATTTGTGAAGACCAATTTTGTGACTGTTATATGATCTATCCTGAAGCATGTGTGTGTGTGTGTGTGTGTGTGTGTGTGTGTGTGTAAAGAATGTGTATTCTGCTGCTATAGAATGGAATGTTTTGTATTTGTTATGTCCATTTGATCTAAAGGATGGTTCAAGTCTAACTTTACCTTGTTGATTTTCCCTCTGGATGCTCTATCCATTGTTGAAAGTAGGGTATTGAAGTCTCCTACTATTGTTGTTGCTTATTTCTTCTTCAGATCTCTTAATATTTAGGGGCTCCTATGTTGAGTGCATGTATATTTATGAGTATTGTATCTTCTTGATGAATTGACCTCCTTATATAATTACCCTGTTTGTCTTCAGTTATCTTTTTGGGCTTATTGGGCTTAAAGTCTATTTTGTATGACATAAGTATTGTTATCTCTGCTTTCTTTTGGTTTCTATATTTGTGGTATACCATTTTCCCATCTATTCACTTAAAAATTGAAGTGAGTCTGTTGTAGGCAGTATATAGTTGGTTCTTGTTTTTTATCTATCTAGCCACTCTCTGTCTTTTGATTGAAGAATTCAATCCATTTACGTTTAGAGTAAGTATTGATTGGTAAGGACTTAATACTGTCATCTTATTATTTGTTTTCTGCCTGTTTTGTACTTCCCTTGTTATTTTCTTTCTCTCTGGATGCCTTCCTTCATGAATTGATGATTTCCTATAGTGGTATGCTTTAATTCCTATATCTTGTGTGAATCTACCATAGGTTTTTTTCTTTGTGGTTACTGTAAGATTTGCATAAAACATCTTATAGATATAAATGTCTGTTTTACACTAATAATTTAACTTTAATCATATACAAAAACTCTACCTTTTTATATTTGCTGGAGCATTTTCTTATCAAATTGTAATTTATAAAAAAGTAAGATAATGTGAATACACTTAAGTCTATCATCTCATGAAATATGTTTTTGCCAGCTCAGTCTTGACCCAAACCAATTACCACCAGAGACTTTTTATGATTTTTTTTTATAATGTAATCTCATACTTGGTCTCTGAGGTAAGAAGTATGCCAAATCAGGTAAAATCTAGTAACAAAAAACTAAAACACTATTGAAATTATAGTAAATAAAAAAAATTAAAATTCATGAAAAATTCTAGATAGAAATATTTTACTTCAATGTAAAGAATATTCTGTGAACCCAGCTATGTAGACTTTCTGTCCAAATCAATGCTATAATAATACAACACAGCTTTCTAAACAATAGTAAGAAATAGGTCGTTTTATAAGGTGAAAATTACTTAGGAAGAATAATGTCTAGAAATATCTTGTAGTATAACCCAAAATAGGAGTGGTGAGTCAGGCTTATATTTAGTCTGCATCTTTACAAAGAAAACAAAGAATAATGTTGAAGCTATTGTTTAGATAATATATTTTTTATAAAAAGAATTACCTTCTGATTACAGAAATATGCATGTGGCTTTATTGTTGAACTGGGTTTATTTTTGATCAGTAGCCTGTGTAATGTACCTGAACTTCAGACATGTTCTGTCTGCTAGCACTCCTAATTATTTATTATAGACACAGACTTAGGTGATAGAGTCAAATGCTGATTTCAGTATAGTCAAAGGATAATAAGGGATAGTAATAGGGTCCGTAACTGCATCATAATGTATTTATTCTTCCAATTTGCCACCAATGTATATAAAATGCCCATCATATACAAGAGGTTGAGCAACTTGATTCATTCTGCTAATGCAAAAATAACATCAATTTCATTGGTGAAAAACAAATCCTGAAATTTGCTGTATATTGTATTTATCTTGGTGGGAATAAATTTAAATTCCTTTGGTCTCCACTAAGAAAATTTAAGTCACAAAATATACATAGGTATGGTAAGAGGAGATTTGGAGAGACCAAAGAAATACAGATATGTAAAACTGACAAAATGGAGGTGAAATTCACTAAGGCTAGGCCAGTGCCTTGCAACAGATTGTGGAAACTCAGTAGTTGTTGGTACTAATGCAATTTTTATAAAAGAATAAGTGGTATCTCTCCTAGACTCTTCCTAAATACTTATATAACTTTGATATAATGATCTTAAAGTTCTATTCTTCAGTTTCCTGATACTTGATAAGTCTGATATTGATAATCCTCTCATTTGATTAGTATATAGAATTGATAAAATGAAAATAAAAGTTCTTACCAAGTTCTTGGTGCTCACAAGCTGTTGATGCTATTTGATTTGACTTATTTGAATGTTCAACTTAGTCATTACTCTCTTTTGGAGAAATTTGTTTTTTAATGTCTAATTTTAGTAAAAAACATATAATTTCAAAATTAAGATCTGGGGGGAAAAAATCCAACCTTATTGTATTAGTTTAGCCCTACTATTTTATTAGGTGAGGAAAAGGTTTATGTGACTTGACAAGTATCACCAAGCTAGTTAGTGTCAGAAACAATAACTGAACCCAGCCTTTCTGATTGAAAATTCATATCCTTTACACTATAGGATGTTGTCATTTTTTACTGGTAAAACCGCTGTCTAAAATAGGATATTTGGCTGGTTCCATTCTTACTAACTCCTTCATATATCAATAACACTTATTGCCATGATGTCAGACTAAGCAGAATCAATGCACTTGTCATGCTGATCATTTTGTTGACTCAATTTTACCTCAGAGAAATGAATGTAATAAAATTTCTAGATTTTCACATGAAGAAAGATGTTTCTCAGAGATGTTATAAAATGTTACTTCTTATGTAGTACTTTAAATCAGATGAGACTGTGATTAGGGTTCTGAATTTTTTACTACATCTTTCAAGATAGGAAAAACAAGTAATACAATATATACAGATATTCCTTGTAACTGTATATAATTGAAAGCATTAATTGACTTTATAGGGCAGGTATCTTCTATATTAGACCAGGAGGGTCCTTTAAACTATATGAAAAACTTGATAATGGGCTGAGATTATCTCTAGCAAAGCAGCCCTATTACTTTTTTTAAATAGCTGTTCTGTTTAACATTGAGAAGAATAAGTGTCTTTATTGGATTTATTGCAATTAAACACATAGATTAAATGGGACATACTTTTAAACATCCTTGTTGTACTTAAAATACAGACACAGATCTCTGTTTTGTAGTCCCTTACATCTTTTCTCAAAGCTTCCAGACCTCATTGTTAATTCTGCTCTTTAGCCATATGATCCAACATATTCTACAATATTCTCCAACTTCGGATGATGTAAGAATATGTTGAATCCTTTTCAGAACTTTACATCTCACTTTCCCTTTTAGGAGAGAGAGAGAGAGAGAGAGAGAGAGAGAGAGAGAGAGAGAGAGAGAGAGAGAGATTATTGGGTCTTTTCTTCCATGTAGTATATAGATTTAAGAGAAAAACAAATAAATAAAATGCCTACCAAACAAAAAAAAATTGAATAGTAACCTGAATATATAGACCAAACAAAGCAATGCAAACACCTTTTATTTAGCTTCATTACAGGGCTTAAAAAGCACTAGTTTAAGAGTTTGCAGCTATTCACCTTTTTATTCATATATAAGTGCAGCTATTCACCTTTTTTTTTTTTTTTTTTTTTTTTTTTTTTTTTTTTAGCTGAGCCATCCCGCCACCTGTTGGCAGCTCACGGCTGCTCAGCTCGGGCTGACTCGAACCGCTGTTGCTCGCTATTCACCTTTTTATTCATATATAAGATGATCTATGCACCCTACCTCCTTAAAAGCCTCATGTAGCTTGTTCATAGGAAGACTTTATCTATGTCTGATAGCATGTTGACAGCAGCCTCTTCATGAACACTTACTATGTGTTCACCACCCATCCCTTTTTGATGCCAACAGCCAAGAAAAGGATCCCTTCCTGAATTCTCAGTAAAATGCCTCAATAATGTTTGCCACTGGTTCCTTTTTATTACCAAGTCCAATAATCTCAGATTTCATCTTTGTTATTGTGTATTATATTCTGATATCTTCTCACTAGACTAGATGTATAATTGGTATTTCTATCTCTTGTGTTCTATTCTTTCAGTGCTGAGATTCTGCCTTGTGCCTTTGCATTATTTATCCTTTTAGACCAGAAACCTGTGCCTGGATCTCAACTAAACCTTTGTTTACAACTGATCTTAGACTGTTGCCCTTTTCCTGGGCTTGAAATTTAGTTGCTCTTTGATTGTTTCTACAGTTCATTCTGCATACATGGGTTGTGGAATGGACACCATACTGGAACAAATACATAAATCAAGATTGGATATTGATTCTTAAAGGTACATAAGCTTAGTTTCCTTTTTGTGATTGAGAATCTAGAACAGTTTAGTTTTTCTCTATTTGTCTGGACTTATAAATAAAAAGGACACAAAGACAGCTATAGGTTTGATTTCTGTAATGTGTGGCAAGAATAGATCTTTCATTTTTCTAAAAACTACAATAGTGAGGGCAGAGTGGTAGGAGGTATACCTTCCCTGAACCATCTTTGGGTTTCTTGGCTAGTTGTAACTGCCACCATTGTAATTTGCTGAGTCACTTAAAGTGGATTCCATAATGTCTGTAATGTGAGTGTCACAATTACTTTAAAACAATGAGGCCTGGAACTTCTAATTTCCTCATTGCTTTTTTTTTTAAGATTTTTTTTTTTTAAATTGGGGCATTGGGGGAGGGGAACAGCATTGGGGAATCAGGGAAGGGGAAGAGACAAGTTGCTGTCCTTTTGTTCTTCAGCCTAGTTATGGAGGACGTCGCTTCACTGGCCCATGTTGTTATTATCATTGCACTCTTCCTGGGTGAGGCATATTGGTCACCAGCCTCTGGATGGCCACTCACGGCGGCTCTTGGCAGCTCATGCTAGCTGCCAGCCACACACAGTAGCTTATGGAAGCCTGCTGCAGCAGGGGCTGCAGCCTATGCTGTCGCCGGTGACCCATGGCCCCCCAGCTCCAAGTTGAGCTATTGTTCACCATGTTAGCTGTAGAGGGCGCAGCATCACTGGCCCTCATGTGGGATCCAAACTGGGGCCCTGCTGCTCAGAGCTGGCATCCCAAGCCAGCTCTTAACCAACACGCCACTCAATGGGCCCCTCCTCATTGCTTTTATGTTTAGTGATCCTGACTAATTGACTAGGATAGATCTTGGCTTAATCATGTAATAAACATTTATCAAGCATGTGTATAATTCTTAGAAACTGTGGGTGAATTAAACATACAACATTTTTTGCATGTGCCCTCCAGGAAGTTTTCTCCTCATTGTGCACTTGATATCCATATATGAAAAATTAAATAATAAGATAAAGCAATTATATGCCAGATATCACAAGGCTGTATGTGATTAACTTTCAATTAAGACAAAATTCTGGTAAGGCTTCTTAATTTCTACAACAGTATATTACTCTCTCAGTGAGTTCACTATCATGACTTTGTTTCTTGTATGTCCAAGTATAAGCACTCCAGGGCTTGTCATAGGATGCACCTGTCTGCTCTTATCACACATTTGGTTTAGAGATATTACATTGATAGGAAATGTTTGAAATACATGGTTCATCCATTTTTTGGTACTGATTCCTATGATATATGCTATTTTAAATCAGTCCACAAAAATAACATATCCTTGAACTCAAAGAACCATGTACCCTAAATTGTAGTTTAATATAAAAATGTGTCCTTTATCTAAGAGCACTCACTGTAAGGAGCAGCCACACAAAATCCATTGTTGTATTACCCATCAGACACTTAGGTTGTTTCCATATCTTGGCTACTGTGATAATGGTGAAATGAACATGGGAGTACAAATATCTCTACGAGATCCTGATTTCAGTTTCTTTGGATATATACCTAGAAATGGGACTGTGGATCATACTCATATGATAGTTCAATTTTTAAGTTTTTGAGGAAACTTCATGCTGTTTTTCACACTGGCTGCACCAATTTATATTTCCACCAACAGTGCGGCAGTGTTCCCTTTTTCTTTTTTTTTTAATTAAAGTTTATTGGGGTGACAATTGTTAGTAACGTTACATAGGTTTCAGGTGTACAATTCTATAATACATCATCTGTATTTCACATTGTGTGTTCATCACCCAGAATCAGTTCTCCTTCCATCACTATAGAATTATCGTATAATCCAGCAATCCCTCTCCTGGGTATCTACCCAAAAAATCTGAACACATTTATCCATAAAGATACTCGTATACATGCTGTGATGTTCATTGCAGCTTTATTTATTGTGGCCAAAACATGGAAACAACCAAAGTGTCCTTTGGTAGATGATTGGATAAAGAAGATGTGGTATACATATGCAATGCAATACTATTCTGCCATAAGAAAAGATGAAATAGCGCCCTTTGTGACAACATGGATGGATTTTGAGATTATTATGCTAAGCAAAATAAGTCAGGGGTCCCTTTCCTTTACAATCTCACCAGCACTTGTTATCTCTTGTATTTTTGATGACAGCCATTCTAACAGGCATGAGGTGATATCTCATTGTGGGTCTGATTTGCATTTCCCTGATGATTAATGTTGAGCAACCTTTCATGTACATGTTGGAAATCTCTATGTCTTTTTTTGGAAAAATCTCTACACAGTTCTTTTCTGCCCACTTGTCAAACATTTTTTTTTTGCTATTGAGTTTTATGAGTTCTTTATGTATTTTGTATATTAACTCCTTATCAGATATATAAATTGCAAATAATTTCTCCCATTTTGTAGGTTGCACTTTCATTTTGTTGATTATTTCTCTGCTGTGCAGATATTTTTAGTTTGATGTAGCCTCACCTACATATTTTTCTTTTGTTTGTGCCTTGCTATCATATCAAGAAAATCACTGCTGAGACCAATGTCAAAGAGCTTTTTCCCTATATTTTCTTCTAGGAGCTTTTTCAGTATAGCATATTAAATTTAAACCTTTAATGCACTTTGAATTCATTTTTGCAAGTGCTATTAACATAGGGGTCCAACTGTATTTTTCTGCATGTGTTTATTCAGTTTCCCAGCACCATTATTGAATAGACTACCCTTTCCCCATTGAACATTCTTGGCTCCCATGTCAAACATTAGTTGAATGTATGGATGAGCATTTATTTCTGGGCTATCAATTCTATTCCATTGGTTTGTACATATCTTTATGCGAGTACCATACTATTTTACTACTATAACATTGTAGGTTTTTTTTGTTTTAGTTTTTGTTTTTAAATAAGGAAGTGTAAGACCTCTGACTTTGTACTTCTTTCTCAGGATTTCTGTGGTTATTCAGGGTCTTTTGTGGCTACATAGAAGTTTTAGGATTCTTTTTCCTATTTCTGTGAAAAAATGCTATTGAAATTCTGACAGGAGTAGCATTGAATCTACACATGGTTTTGGAAAATATTGACACTTTAATCATAATAATTCTTCCAGCCCTAGAATTTTACTTTTTCCTTTTCTATTCCAATGACTTTTATATCTTTTCTTGCCTCATTGCTCTGACTGGAACTTCCAGTATTATGTTGAATAGGAGTGGTGTGAGTGGGCACTCTTATCTTGTTAGAGGAAAAGCTTTTCAACCTTTCACTATTTTGTATGATGTTGGCTGTGTTTTTTTTCTACATGGCCTTTATTGTTTGGAGGTATGTTTCTTCTATACCAAATTTGTTGGGCATTTTTTATTATAAAATTACTTTTACTTTGTCATATGTTTTTTTTGTACCTAACAATCATATCATTTTTATCTTTTATTTTATTAATGTGGTGTATCAAATTTATTGATTTGCATATGTAGTACCAACCTTGCATCCCAGTGATATCCTTTTATTTTTAAAAAATTTTTATTGAACTTATTGGAGTGGCATTTGTTAGTAAAATTAGGTAGGTTTCAAGCGTACAATTCTGTAATACATCATCTCTATATCACATTGTGTGTTCACCACCCAGAGTCAGTTCTCCTTCCATCACCATATATTTGACCCCATTTACCCTCTTCTACCACCCTCTCCCCACTTACACATCAGTAACCACTAAGCTGTTGTCTGTGTGTATGAGTTTTTGTTTGTTTGTTTGCCACTTTCAGTTTTATGTCCACCTATGATATTTTAATTTACTGTTGAATTCAGTTTGCTAAATTTTGTTTTGAATATTTACAACTATGTCCAATCTGTAATTTCCTTTTTTGTATTATTTGTATCATGCTGGCCTTACAAAATGTGTTTGGGACTTTTTCCTTCTCTCTTATTTTCTGGAAAAACCATCCCTGTATTTTGAATCTATATGTGTCCTTACAGCTAGGTGAGTCTTTTAGGCAACAAATAGTTGGGTCTTATTTTTTTGCCTATCAACCCACTCTGTGCCTTTTGATAAATAATTCATTAACATTTAGAGTAATTATTGGTAGGTTGATATTGTAATTCATAATAAGAAATATATATTTCGACTTCATCCACATTCTTAGTTCACAGTCCCAAACCCTTGGAATTTCCTAAGTGATAAAAGTATTGGGAACACCTTTTGTCATAGTATTTGGTCTCTTGTCCTTGGTTCTTGAAATAACTTCAAAGCCATAAAGAAGAAATGGGTGTCTTGGTTTTTATAAGAGGCCCCTTTACACAAAAATGGGGCTTACTTTAATGAGGTGACTTTTGGAAAGCACCTAAGGATGGAGGCTGGTTTCCAGAAGAACCAACCATTGAGTTTCTTCATGACAACTATTTTGAATTGTAATCTTCCATGACTTTAGGTTTCTGAAGAATTGATATTTGATTTTTGTGATACTATGCTGTGGTGAACTTTTTCTGGTACTTAATGGATTGTTTATTTTCTGGTGCATTTGAAGTAGTGAACATCTTTCTGATTTGCCTCTAGTTATATTTCAGAGATAGTGCTTTCCATTCTCCACTGCCTTCGCCAGTGCCCTTGTCACTCTTGTACCTCTAACATTGTGTGTTTCTTACTGCTGTCAGAGTCATGTTCCATCACTCATTCCAGAGCCTCTGGTGTTGGGAACCACCACAGTGGTAGCCATAGGCACTGGGACCTTGGGTACAGCACCTGCTTCTAGGTGGTCCATGGATGCATCCACTGTGTTGTGGGGCAGGGTCACTTGCACTGACATGGTTCTTGGAGTCTCAGGTTGCCAGAGCTGTTGCTGCTGCTGCCTTGGTTTCTCAGGTCTTGGGTGTAGCACCTGATGCTGGGAGGGCCAGGGTGCATTCATTGCAGCTGGTGGGCTCGAGCTGGCTAACTGGGTCTTAGGCACTGCTGTGGTTACTGGAGCTCCTGATCTCACCGCAGTTCCTGATCATGGACTTCTCTCTTCTGCTCGTTCTACCAACTCCACAAGATCCAGTCTACCCACCTTCACATGCGCAGATGTGTGGATCTCTCAGGCATCTGAGTGTGCTATGTAGAGGATCCATCTACTGGTTGTAACTTAAAGGAGACAGACAAAGAGAATGACTCATGCCATCATGATGCTGACCTCAATTCAGGGTGAGTTTTTTATTAGATTTCATTATCATAGTTTTAAAGAGTTTAGCTCTAACAAAGGGAACAAACAATTATTGATTGTCTAATAGTGATCAGGTCCTATGTACAAACATTTTTGGTTCCAATCTAGTGAGATAGGTAATATATTCTAATAGTTACAGATATGGTACAAGTAAAGCATTTTCCCAAGGTCATACAATAATTAAATGACAGACAATATTCAAACACAAGTTTACCTGAATAGAAATTTATACTCTTTTCTGCCTTATGTACTGTCTCTCTGTTATTGAATATGTTTATGGTGTTTTACTTCTCAGTGAAGCTATCGGATTTTATCTTCACTCATTGACTCATTTGAAGAAAAACATGTTCTTTTAATCATTGATTCATTCATTCTTTCAAGAAGAAACTTCTGGGTGTCTGTTATGCTTTATACACTGCTTTTTTTAGCTAGTTGCTTGAAATACAAAATGAATAAATTTGTTTCATCATAGAGATATTAGTCACAGCAGTTGGCCTAATTCTGACTTGAGTGATTCCATTTTCATATGCTTAAATCTTTCTTCTCAGGAAGGAAACTGATTAAATGTGACAATTTCATTTTCACTTTTTGCAGCTAAAATTCTGTTTTGCACCCTCTTAGAGATGCATCTACTTCAGAGAAGACGAACTGATGTGAGCACTTCACAGGAGTTCAAATATTAAACAACAAATCATAAACTACTTCAAGATTTAATATGGGGACTTCGAACTCCCTTGGATTTCCAAAATGTTGTTGAAAAAAACACATTTGCATATTTAAAGCAAAGGTGAAATTTTAAATGCTTTCACCTTCCAGAGTATATCAAAATCTAAATTTATTTGTGACTAAGCTGTAGGTATTCAAGTAAGTTTTTCAGCTTGTTATATTTAAGTTAGCTGAATCTTTTAGCACTATAATAAGAATAGTCTTATCAAATATGTAGAAGAAATTATATTTCATGATTACAAAAAAGTAACATCAATTATTTCATGAATTCTTCTTGAGTATCTTATAAAATGTGGGAGTAATACAGGACCTACAATGATACCTCAGAATGATGTATAGGTATAAAGCACTAGATTCTGAAAATTACAGCACTGGTAAATGGATAGTTGCTTGGAGCAGCATTGTTGAATATATTTATGTAATATGAGGGTTATAATATGTAATTCCCAAGAAATAAAAACCCTGTATATTTAAATTCCATTTTTTTCAACCTTCAATAAATAAATGAAATAAGTGTAATTAATATTTTTGTTAAAATTTCAGACAAGACCGTGATGCAGTGGAAGCAGTTTTAGATTTTTACTAATCTCCACATAAAAAGAAACAGACAAACTACATAGCAAAACCAAAAATTTGTGGACAGTACTCACAACAAGAATAGATGCCAAAGTATCCACACAAGGCCCAAAATACAAACAGTTGTAGACAAATTTTTAAGTCCCATAAAACATGGAGGTTATTTATGGCTGTGTGCAAAACATCAGAGGGCAGTAGGAAGACATTTGAAAAGCCTAAGAACAGAAGAATCTAAAAAATCCCACTGTTATTCCTTGGAAAGCACAGCAGCAAAAAAGCACAAGATTTGTATGGGAAAAGAATGTAGATTATCATGAGATATTTAAGATATATACACCTTATGCTATAGTAAAATGAAGTAGCATATTTAAAGTACTCGAGAAAAGAAAATATGAGCCAAAGATTTTTGCCTACTGCATCCCTCAGTGCATGCCAGATGCGATGTAAGTCTTAATTGGGCTGGAAAAGTCAAGTCTCTATGAAATCTCAAAACTGACCCATGAGGACACCTCTCCAGGGAAGGACTGCAGACTGAGGAGAAACTTCTGGGAATGGATTCAAAATTGATTAGGACAGAAATAATAGAGGCAAAGGAGAGAAAAATTCTAGATAAATATGTAAGAGGGAAACATAGATAAGAAATCTCAGAAAATAAGCTGCCATATTTTTAAACAAAGCACAAAAACAAAAGTAAAGGGAGCTTTGTGAAGTTACAAAAGCTACATTAAAATGTATCTCTTTGTAAAAGCTCAGAAAACTCAATTCATGTAAAAATGAGCAACACAAAATATTAAGGCCAGATGCCATACATAGTTGCTAAAAGAAAATAAAAAATAGGCTAAGGAGAATAATATACTTCCAAAAAAAGTATGCATGCCAGGAAAGTATGTCCACAAAACATTAAAAATCTAATGTGTATTAAGATAAACCATAAATATATTAAGATATTTGTGCAAGGCATGAAAATACATTATAAATAAAAATTCAGAAATAAGATAATAGAACTTAAGAATTAGAAAGATATAAATAAAAAGTCAGAAATGGGATGACAGAATTGAAGAAAGAATTAGAAATAAAAATATATAAGAATATTATATGAGGAACACAGAAGCAACTAAATACAACATAATGCCTTAGTGATAGCAAAAAAGTAAGGAAAATGTATAGATTATAGATTAAGCAAAAAAATAAAGAGGTAAAAGAACTTGAGCAAAAGTAGCAGTTACTGAGGGCTAATATATGAATAATAGTAGGACCTGAGGGACATCTAACCCAGGGACTAGTATCTATAAAAGACGTATCAAAAATGTAATTCAGAAAACCCTTGAAAATTTTTTAAAATTTCCAATGTCCTTTTAATTTTTTTTTTTTAAGATTTTTATTGGGGAATTGGGGGATGGAAACAGTGCTGGGGAATTGGGGGAAGGGGCACAGACAAGTTGCTGTCCTTTTGTTCTTCAGTCTAGTTTTGGAGAATGTTGCTTCACTGGCCCAAGATGACACCATCATTGCGCGCTTCCTGGG
>NW_017732706.1:92658-98976 GCF_001890085.2 Hipposideros armiger | reverse complement strand
AAATGGCAAAAGACTTAAAGAGACTTACCATCATTCTAAGGAGGAATTGGAATTCTTATACACTGATGGCAGGGACTGAAATGCTACAGCCACTTTGGAAAAGGTTGTATAGTTCCTTTGAATGTTCAGCATATACCATCCTTATGATCTAGACATTCCACTGCTAGGATAAATAAAAGCATATGTTCATATTAAGACTTGCACATAAATTATCATTAAATAGTTTTTCTTAAAACAGTCCCAAATCTCCAGGCTGGCTTTAGTTCTCCCTTGTTATTTTTCATAGCAAGATCCTGTGTGCAACCCAATATTAATCAATGAATGAATGTTTAAATAAACTGTGGTATTATCTACAAATTTGAATACTATTCAACAATAAAAATGAAGAAACTAGTGGTACATATAACAACAAGGTTGAATTTTAAAATAATTATACCGAATGAATCAAGTCAAGACAATAATGTGTAATTCAACTTGTATACAATACTAGAAGTAGAAAATGCAAATGAATCTATAGAAAGTTTGTAGAAAGCTGATTGATGGTTTCCCTGGGGATGGGGAAAGAGAGTTGTCAACGATGGGAGGAAGACAGAGATTACAAAGGAACATGAGGAAAATTTAAGAATGACAAATATGTTTATCATAATTGTAACAATGGTTTCTTGGTCATATACATATATCAAAACCTATAAAATTGTATACTTTATGTATCAGCAATAATAACTCAATAATGTTTAAAAATAATATGTGAGAAAGAGTTATACTTAATTCATGTGTGCAATAGTATCAGTAAAAAATACACAGTTTAAAAAACTAGAAAAAATAATAAGTATTATTTAAAAACACATACATATACATACAAGGAACTTAGCAATGCAAAGTTAATAAAAAAAAATTTGGGTCAAGTCTTAAAGGACAATGTAAATGTAGGGCAAAATAAGGACAGAATGGGAGAGAAAGACAGAAAGAAATAGAAATAAACATATTTAATTAGCACTATATTGTGAACTCAAAAGATGCAAAGCAATTTCATTAACCTCTTATTTGTTTTATTGTAATTTGTTTGGTGAATATTGTAACTACAGCCCATACATAATATTGCTTATGGTCTCTAGAGTTCCGGCAGTTTTAATTGCACATTGGAAAACAAATATGTTTATGCTTCACAGTGTGTGTAGTTTTTAAGTGGAGGGNGTATCGTCTTGAAAGCTTAGATTACCAAGTCGTGTTTCATATGATTCATTCATTTAACAAATGCTTAGTGATCACTTTATATATAATGTGCTGGGGAGGGGTTTACAGATAAATGTATGCCCTTGCTTCAGTGCAATTTTCTACAAATTCAGGTAAAATGATTTCCTTTCCTTAGTGCTGTCTTTCTGATTTGCACATATTTTTATCTCCTACGTTCTAGCGCTTTTGACATGGTGAAGGTACAATTTAATAAATAAAAGTTAGATGAATGAACATTTCTTTCCTAGGATAAAAACCTGGTTAAACCATAGAATTCACTGCCTCATTTTAAGGGCAATGCACTTCATATGGTTATCCTTAAGGCACTGGAAGGTTTACCTGTGATCTTAGAAAAGTCCAGCTCTCCCAGTGCCTCCTAATCCTATCTGTCTATGAGTAACTATTTTAAGCAGTCTTCAGAAAACGGCATAGAATGTTTTCATGTTGACAACAGTTTTAGAATGCCTAATCATTCAGAGGTACAGCTTCACATGAATTTTGGAAGTTAAAGTGTACTTAAAAGAAAATTTATCACTTCTCCTACCAGGTGGCCATTGCTCCAGCAGGAATTAGAAGAGGCCTTGTGGGAAAGTGGGACTGATGGATTGGACCCATCTGAATCACTTGTGATTGTAAAAGATGTTGCTCTAAAATAATCAGGATGTTAGCCCCAGTGTTCTGGAGATGTTCCAGCTCTGTAATTACTTCTGCCTGCCTACTTTTCCTCCCAGAAGTTTCAGTGGAATTATTTTTCTTTGCCTTCCTGGAAAGAAAATATAAAAAGCTAATAAAGTCATGTCCAGTTAAAGGAATGCTACCATAACTTAATGAATATTTACTGAAATTTTAAGAATAAAGTGGCTACACATTCCTTATAAAAGATGTAATCATGTGCTTCAAATAGATCTTTACTCATATAAAGGTCATTACAAACAGACCTTTAAGGTACATGTGGGAATTTGAAAAATTTAAAAATGCTCATTTTACAATATAATTTTATGAAAAAAATCAGCAGACAGCACAATTTTAACATTTTCTTCAGATAACCAGCCTCTACTCTAAATACATTACTATGTTTAACTAGCAAGTCATGCTCTGAGGCCTCTGGATTGACACGCTCTTTAAAATTGTTTATCAGTGTCTTTAACAATGTCATTGAGGCTAAAGGCAGAGTTGCAACAGTCTGAAGGTGAATTAACAAATTTTGAAAATTGTTGCCGTATGGTCAATTCATTTCATTCCTCAATATTAAAAGAACTCCAAGATTTCAAAGAGAGCTTTGATATTGCCCTGGCCTATTCTTCTGGGGAAGCGAGAACTTTTCTTAATAGTGAAAGTATAAAGATAATAAAACAACAAAACTTCAGAAAGTAAATTATTTTTACATTTTCAGTTATCAGTTTCTGAGATAGAAACCCAATTTAATTTAGCAATTAAAGTTCTTTTTACTAAGGTATTATGTTATATATTATTACATTATTTGTATTAACCTCTTGTTATGTGACATCAATGAAAGCATTGACAAGATTTCTCATGATAACACTTGGCAGAACGTAATTCTTTTCCTCATGTTAACAGAATTGCAACCATATAGAGATGGAAGTATTGTTGTTCTGCTACCACCTTATTCTTGCTGTGTTTGCCATTGAGAAAAATATATGTCTTGCTACCAAACTTCTCAGCAATGTGACAAGTGCACCCTGGAAATTGTAAGTTAGAAAATAATTTGGGAAGTAGTTGTAACAGGATTGCTTTAAGATGATTTTCAGGGGTTTAGAAGGAAAGGTCATAGCTACAGAAGAGTGTCTGTCACTATTGGGTTAATAATTAAGGTAGTTTGGGGGCTGACGTGAATGTCATTGCATTCTTCCACCAATGTTAGTACCACAGCCAAACAGTGTAAGAGGGAAGCTTACTTTTTACAATGTCTTTCTCATAGGACAATTAAACTATTCTGTAAAAAACACAATGGTCTTCTATGAAGTTTAATAAACACAAATGAACAAAAGATGGATTCTAGGGTTAACATGTCATTGGCCCATGAGAGTGATACCTTAATCTCCAGAGCAAAGATATTCTAATCAGTCCTTTCTCTGATGGATTGTTTGGTTACATCCTGGATTGGAAATTTTGTTCCANTTAGCTGTAGAGGGCAGTGTCACTGGCCCTCATATGTGGGATCTGAACCAGGGCCCTCTTGCATCCCAAGCCAGCTCTTAACCAACGCGCCACTCGGCCGGCCCTCCAATGTCCTTTTTAAAAGACAAAACAAAATACCTGAAATTATTAACCCATAATGACCAGCCTATTCTTGCAAAATTATTGAACTATATTAAAAAATAAGCACAAGATTTATATGGAAAAGTAAATTCGTATATCATGAGATATCTAAGATGGCAACACTTTCTACTTCAGCAAAATGGGGTAACATGTTTAAGGTATTCAAGGAAAGAAAATATGAGCCAAAGGTTTTCTACTCATCAAACTTGATCTTTACTTCTAAAGACTATAAGCTTATTAATATGCAAGTATTAATGGAATGTTGTTTTCATGAGACTTTTCTAAGTCATGTTCTCATGAAAGAGATCTGGGCTTTGAGAATTACTAGAAAGATATTGTCATAGGGACTGGTGGTAAGAGTGATATAAAGGCACACCTTGGAGATATTCCAGTTTAGGTTCCAGACCAACATAATATTGTGATACACTCAATAAATTGAGTCGTAATCTTTTTGCTGGTAGAGGATCTTGCATTCTACTTGTAAAAACAAACAAACAAACAAAAAACACAACACCTGTGAAGCTCAATAAAACGAGGTATGCTTGTACATAGTTACTTACAGAACTAAGATAATGTCTTAAAGGAATAATTTATAGCATGTAATGGCTAGATGATTTACTAGGGTAGACACAATATAAACAAAAATTGGGAGAGGATGTGGAGAAATTGTATGTAAACAATTTTTTAGACTGTTCTCAATAACCATTATTTGCTTTGGCAGTATTCCTATTGTTATTCTGAATTAGTTCAAATGTAATACACTATAAAACAAAATGAGTAATCAATCATGGAATATTCTAATTCTACCACCTCCTGTGTTCTGTGGGAATAAGCAGAGAAAGATGCAGATATAATGTGAAAGTAACATAAAAATGATTAAGTGAAAACCCTATGATTTTTATTAAAATTGAGAATATTAGTGTATGAGCTCATGAAGTTTTGTTCCATTTATATATATGTATATATCTATCTTTATATTAATATATTCTGTTTCTCTCTTTCTCTTACTCCTCTATACATAGGAAGTATATATCATATTTTTTGTGATTATATACACATATGTAATATATATATATATATAACCTGAATATATAAATAAGTATATATCTCCTATAATTACCTATAAACTTAGAAACAATGAGCATTTATATTGTTTCCTTAAACTTCCATTTCTATTTAATAGAATGTATGGTTGATACAGTATTGATTGATTCCATTTGTAAGATGAGCCCAGATCAACATGTCATGACGGATTGCAAGGTAGTTTTATCAGCAAATATTAAAGCCATGTCCAAAGGACAAAAAGGACACAGGTAGCAATCTGGAAGAGACCACTGTGAAAATCCGAGAACATGAGGGTGAGGCTGAAGCACTGTCTTGCACCACAGAAACTGAGACAGACTGCATTAGGAGGTAAGAGGAATGGCTGCACACCAACTGCATTGCCCCTCTCCCAGGCTGGCACAGCACCACACAAAGAGGGCTCCCCTGAGACTACAGTTTCTCCAGTGAAAAAGAAATAGCCCATGGTGGCCATCCAGCTCCATCAGCACTGTGTGCTGCTTCTTGGCCCATTTTGCTGCCCCACCCAGGCAAGGAAGCTAATTCAGAGCCCTGCCTAATGCTGAGTACTGTATTCAGGCCCAACCATCTAGGAAGCATGACCAGACAATCCAGGCAACCAGGGAGCCCATTTTATAGTTGTGCTTGGCAGGGAAGCAGGCCACAAGAGAATGGGATGATATTGATATATTCAAAATATACCCAGTAAAGATGTCCTTCAGAAATGAAGGAGAAATAAAGACATTCCCTAACAAACAAAAGGTGAGGGAGTTCATCACCACTAGACCTGTCTTACAAGATATGCTAAACAGAGTCCTTTAAGTGGAACTTAACATCATAAGAACATATGGAGTTAGAATAAAAACTCACTGGTAATGGTTAATATATTGTCAAAGATTCTCTAATATTGTAATTTTGATGAATAATTCACTTAAAATTCTAATATAAAAGTTAAAAAATATTAAAATCAAAACTACATAATGTGTTATTGGAAACAATATTAAAAATACGTAAACAACAATAAGCTAAAGTGTGGTGGGGAAGAAAAGAAAGTGTAAAGTTTTAGGAATGTTATCGAAGTTAAGTTGTTAACAGTTTAATATAAGGTATTAAAAATTTAAGATTCTATGTAATCCTCATAGTAATTACAAAGAAAATCCCATCAGAATTATACAAAAGAACATGATAAAGAAGCCAAAGCATACTGATATCAAGTCATTAATTCACAAAAGACAGAAGGAAAACCAAGGAATGGTTCTACAAAAAGTCAGAAAGCAGTTAACAAAATGGCAATAATAAGTCCTTACTTATCAATAATTACTTCAAAAGTAAACAAAGTCTCCAATCAAAAGACAAAGAGTGGCAGAATGGATTTTTAAAAAACATCGAATGATTAGGCCGGCCAAGTGGCGCGTTGGTTAAGAGCTGGCTTGGGACACCAGCTCTGAGCAGCAGGGCCCTGTTTCGGATCCCACATGAGGGCCAGTGACACTGCCTTCTACAGATAAGATGGTGAGCAGCAGCTCGACCTGGAGTCGCCGGTGATGGCGTAGGCTGCAGCCCCTGCTGCAGTGGGCTGCCATAAGCTACCATGTGTGGCTGGCAGCTGGTGTGAGCTGCCAAGAGCTGCTGTGAGTGGCCGGCCATTCAGAGGCCAGCGACCAATCTGCCTCACCCGGGAAGAGTGCAATGATAATACCAACATGGGCCAGTGAAGCGACATCCTCCACAACTAGACTGAAG
>NW_017732706.1:84243-86593 GCF_001890085.2 Hipposideros armiger | reverse complement strand
TGTATTCATGCACATGTGTAAAAACTAGTAAACACCCAACATATGTTTGATTTGAAGCATGGGGTACAATGCTTTTTTTTCCCCCTGAAATCCCACTGAACAGATAAAGTTTAAATAATTATATAGCTTACCAAATAATTATGAAAGAAATGTCAACCAGTTACACTGAAGAATTTATGGAAATTAAAGACCTGTTTTAATCAAATCAACAATACTGAATGAAGGCATATAAATCAGCAAGCTACTGAAGAAATGGATATTGATTTAAACAAGATAGCCTCAGGCCACTCCCAGAAGCCATTAGCTGGAGTATGCTATATGGTATTCTAAATGGTAATTCAATGGGCAAATCCTCTGCCTTCCATACAAAAACATATCTTCTTGTGGTTTGCTCACAGGTTGAGAACAGGTATGAGACCATCTCTCCAGGCAAAATAAAGAATTTGAGTATGGAATTCTCTAGAAAGTATGATAGAGCCACAAAGAAAAGCAAGATGGTATTCTGAGTCACTTTAGTCACCCCACATGATGTATGCAGCTCACAGACTGAAGCACATCCTACCTACTTATCATGACCAGGCCTTTGCAATTTGCTGCACATTTCCTACTGGAGAAACAATGATCTGTATATGGAAACCCATTGGTTTCTAATACTGACAACTCATCATTACTAATTATCAATCACTCTAATTACATAAATGAGATATGAATTATTACTAGATGTATGAGAAAAATAAAGAGAGGGGAAACAGATGACAAGTCAATCAAAGAAATCAACTTTTAAGAAAATAGAAAAATAGAAAGTAGGAAAAATTATGTGTAGTCGATATTGTCAGAAATTTAAGAAGAGTTCATATTCATAAAACAAAAATAGTTTTCTTAGAAAACAAATGGCTATTATTCCTTTTCACTTGTGTTATCTTCAATACATCTTGCCAATTATTCTGTATATATAGCCATGCCTGGCAATGCACATACTAGCTTTTTCTACCCATTTATGCTCTTAAATTCAAGGTGGTTAAAAGGATTAAGAAATATCACACTAAACTTCTCATTGATAAAAATTGGTAAGATCTAAACACTTATTATTCAACAAAGTAACCCATTCATTAAATATTTACTAAGCATCAATTGTGTGTTAAATACTTTTCTAGGTTCTAAGAATGCTTCAGTGGGAGGGAGAAAGAGATAATTTCCTTCATGGAACTTACATTCTACTGAGAGAAAACTGAAATTAACTGATGGTGGGAAGTTTAAAAAAGAAAAATATGATAGGTAATGGGAAGGGATAAAGGTGGTATATTTTCAATTATGTTCTTGGGGAAGACTTTCCTGATAAAATGATATGTAACACTGACTTGAGACAAAGAATTTGTGAACCATGAATAAAGAGGTTTCCAGGCAGAAAGAACAACAAATTAAACCTGGTGACAAAAATAACATTCTTGGCATGTTCAAAGAATAAGGACCTGAGGTGGGCAGTGAAGGTAAGAACTGAGTCAATAAGGCAAAACGGGAAGGATTGTGTAGGACCTCCTAGCTGCTAGCTTTAAGAATCCATTGTGGTGGGGTAAGAGTAGAATCAGAAGGTTATTGCAACAATTGTTTTGAAATATGGTACTCCAATCATGGATATACTCTGAGAGTACAGCTGACAGGATTGGATGTGGAGTGTGAAAGGAAGCAGGTAAGAATTCATGTCATTTGACTGCCATTCCTTGAGGTACACATGTTTAACTACATAATTATTTAACTACTTTGGGTGAAAGAAAGGGTAAAGAGGTAGGGGCAAGGAAATAACAAGGATAGCTAACATTTACTGAACATGCACTTTATGCTACCAAGCTTCTAAATGCTTGCTGTGTATCACAACATTAGACATTCACAATAATTATCTGAGATAGATACTATTGGGTTGTTGGAAAAGTCATGACGTACTTTGTGTTTTTCAAAGGTTATTTATTTATATAAAGTACAAAGATCAATCAATGATATATTGTCCGTTTTGTTCAATAATCTTTTGCTATCTTTCAGTGAGCTTCATAATTGTTCGTTCATAGAAGAACCTGTCTTTATTTGTGAAAAACTGAATAAGGTGCTGATTTACAGCCTCATTTGAATTCAATATTATACCACGCAAGGAGTTTTGAAGAGAGTGAAACAAGTGTAAGTCGGATGGCGCAAGGTCAGGCGAGTATAGTGGGTGTGGCAACACATCCCATCCAAGCTCCATTAATTTTTGATGGGTGATCAAACTTGTGTGTAGTCTCATGTTGTTGCAATGGAACACAACTCCTTTCCAATTAACAAGCTCTGGATGTTTCTGGATGATGGGTTCATTTAAACTGTT
>NW_017732706.1:49401-83718 GCF_001890085.2 Hipposideros armiger | reverse complement strand
TTCCTTTATGGAAGTAAAACAGTAAAATATGGCAAAAATGCACAGTTTGGTCTTCCATCTCCAACTTGTAAAACCTCCAAAACTGAACCAAATCACTCAGATTTTTTTTTTTAGAATGAAGCTAGAGCTGTCAGCTGTCAAATGACTTAGCAATAACAGATGAGGATAATTCTAGTACTTCCAAAAATGAACTAGTGCCATCTGTCACAAACATGCATCATGACTTTTCCGACAACCCAATATTATTAACCCCAAAATCCGATAAAGAAACTTAACCTTAGATCAAACCCCTAAGATAGTGCACCTAGTAATTGGAGACCAATGATAATATCAGGCCTCCTGATTACAGATCCTAAACCCTGAAACAAAATAGTGTCAGTGAGCCACCTACTTTGTCACACAAGGTTACCTACCAGGCACTTCACAAAGTCCCTCCTGTTTAATCATCACTATGAGGTAAATATGAGAAAACCTATATTTAGTGAGGGTATTAAATTTATTAAAAATTGCAGGGGCTTCATACATTAATGATTACATTTCTTGTTCAAAGAAAACTGCAGGGTAATAATTGAGCTTTTACAAGGAAAAAAGTGATACTTTATATTCAGAAGTTTCAGCAAATGCTTGATTAATATCTGTGTTTCTTTTTTTAATTTCAAGAGTTCTTATAATCTTTAATAGTTATATAAATATTATTATTAATCCAAAAGAAGTTTTTGCATGAAAAGTTTCCTGGACGTATTTGACCAGGCTCTTATGTTTGGAAATTCTGGTAAAAGTATTTTCTATCACACTTCTTGAAGCATATACTGTGAGAATAATGACTGTTCCCAACAACCAGATAAACCAAATTCCTAGGAAATTCTAATGCCCCTGAAAGAGGATTCATAGATTTGTGAATAGAGCTTCACAGGGATACTGTAGAAGAATTTCAACCACATTATTATCCTTGGACAGAAATAGAAAACATTCTACATTGACAAATAATAGAGAGGGAAATAAAACTTGCTATAATCCCCACTATTGGTAGCCAGTATACAACATGATCAAATGTGCCACATCAATTCATATATGAGATAAAATGTAGATATGTTTATTTACTCATATGTATTATTATTCAGCACGTGGAGCACTCACTACAAACACATATTATCATTGTTTGTGTGGATGCAAATGTTTCTTAAGAACTCTCTTAAGCATTGAAAGATGAGTCAGTTATTGATAGAAGTTGAGCTATCCAAGTACTAACCAGGACTAACCCTGCTGAACTTCTGAGATCAGACTAGATCAGGTGTGTTCAGGGTGGAAATCCAATTAAAAATGGTCAGAAGACCTGAACAGACATTTCTCCCAAGAAGACAAACAAATGGCCAACAGATATAAGAAAAAATGCTCAATTTCACTCCCTATTAGGGAAATGCAAATCAAAACCACAATGAGATACCACCTCACACCAGTTGGAATGGCTATTATCAACAAGACAAGTAATACCAAGTTTTGAAGAGGTTGTGGAAAAAAAGGAACCCTCATACACTGTTTGTGGGAATGTAAATTGATATAGCCACTGTGAAAAACAGTACGTAGGTTCCTCAAAAAATTAAGAATGGTGTTACCATACAACACAGCAACCCCTCTTCTGGGTATCTACCCCAAAAATCTGAAAACATCCATAAAGATATACTATGTATCACTATGTTCACTGCAACGTTATTCACAGTGGCCAAAACATGGAAACAATGAAAGTGTTCTTTAACATATGATTAGATAAAGAAAACATTATATGTGTATATATATATATATATATATATACACACACACACACACACACACACACACACACACAATGGAATATTACTCAGCCATAAGAAAAGATGAAATACTGCCATTTGCAACAACATGGATGGATCTTGAGATTATTATGCTAAGTGCAATAAGTCAGACAGAAAAGTCAAGAACCATATGACTTCACTCATATGTGAGATATAAAGCTGAAAGCAACAAAAGAACAAGACAAACAAACAAACAAAAACTCACAGACACAGACAATATTTCAGTAGTTTCCAGAGGGTAAGGGGGGAAGGGGACTGGTAAAAGAGGGTAAACGGGGTCAAATATATGATGATAGAAGGAGAACTGATTCTGGGTAGTGAATACACAATGTGATATATAGATGATGTATTACAGAATTGTACAGTTGAAATCGATATTATTTTACAAACCAATGTCACCCAAATAAATTTAATACAAATTAAAAAAGAAAAGAAATTGAGCCAACGATATCTTGAACAAACTGTCATTTTGATTATATAGATCACAACAGACAAATGAACATATATAAAAAATGTTTGGTTAGTATCTATGTTTCTGAGAATTCCACAGGTGGATAAATGAGATCTAGAACTGTTCTGCTAAAACAAGATGCTGATTTAATATCTAAGACTAACAATGTTAAAAGCTGCCGAAAAATTTATCAAGCTTTGCTACTCACTTGCTGTATGACATTAAACAGGTGACTAATAATATTAGTGTTTACCTTATAGGTATGTTATGAAGATGATTAACAGTGATGACGATGATGATGATCATGATGGTGATGATGGAAGAGAAGGAGTATAATGATGAGTGGGGGGGGAAATACTAGATGGAACTAATGGATTTATTAGCAATATTTAATCAATTTCTTATGTAATATCCGATCAACTTAGGTAGCAATATCCAATCAGTTGAGTTAGAAGTATACGATAGCAAGAGACAAAGGCAACAAGGTAATCAAAAGAAATGCAATTACAGAAGGTGAAGACAGTTAAAACTAGGCTATAAAATTAATTTAGCTAAATGCGCAAATGAAATCAATAAGGAGTATCTAAACTACAATAGTAACTTTTATTAGATGTTAACTAATAACAGTGTATGTCAAAAGCTCACCAAAATCGTGAGGAAACAACACTGGAGAGGTTGGGAATCAGCCAGACCTCACCAGGTCCACGCTGGAAGTCAGGGGGTCTCCTGATGCTGCAGGCTGCAAGCTGCATGCAAGTTCCCAGTGCCATGCCAGAGTGATGACGAATGATCAATGATGAACACCAAATGAACAACAACTGCCACTGAGGTCTGTCATATATATATATACAAATATATATATATATATATATATATATATATATATATATATATATATATATATATATATGTATGTATGTATTTTGATGTACTTCAGAGCCAAGTTTCTTGTTCCTGCCTCCCTGTTTCTGTCTCCCCATTCCTGCCCCCATGTTCCTGCCTCCCCCTCGGGGAATGGCCATTCCCGAGAGTGTTTGGCAGTCACCGTGATAAAACATCGCTTATCTCGTTGAAGAGCCAGTTTATTCGGACAAACAACACCTGCTGTTCTCACCTGGGATCATCGGCCCAAAGCCTTCCAAAGCTTGTTACATCATCCTGATATAACTTAGTTACTTCTTCACTTTCTCTGCTAATGTGGGCAAAAGTGATAGAAAGCAACATCATCTCATATCTCCCCTACTGGGGATGAGACGAGGAGGAATTCTCTCACCTCTGAGCTAAGAATTTCCTGAACCCTAAGCTAACCATCACCTCACATGCAGTCTCTCATGTGAGGGAACAAAAAGCCAACAGACAAAATCTCTAACAGACAAAACCTAACCATCCCATCATCTGCTGATGAGGGAGAAACAGATAACAGAACCCTAACGATCACGTCATGAGGGAACAACCCTAACCTCAATGTGGGGGAGATCAACATCACCCCAATGAGGGAGAAAACAGACAGAAACAATGGAGTTCCATTAGCCAATGAAAGCAAATTTTCCCAACATCTTTCCCACAAGGAGGAGGAGACAGAAGGAGAGAAGAAGAAGGAAGAAGAGAAGAAGAAGAAGAGGAAAGACAACTATTACTGCTGCTATCTGAGTAGTCCATAAGATATTGTAAATGGTATGAGTCCTAAATAAAATAACATAATAAATTAATATACCACAATAATGCCATACTATATTTAGATAAAGTATAAATATTTCAAGTGATTGTCTTCTAGATATCCGTTTTAAAATCTATAAATCTCTAACAGGTGAAGCAAACATTGACATGTTATCTATCATTCACAGATGAGGAAAATAAAATTTATTGAATACCTTCTAATAATAATTTACTGGGAACAAGGCACAAGTGGATGCTGTGACAGAAGTGGATACCGTTGGATGATGGCTCTGCTTGAAACTTGACCCTCCATATAGCCATTAATTATTGAAATTTTTAAATAGTTGTTCCAGAATTTACAAAAATCGCTGCATTTGGAATATGTATGTAACTATTCATATGAATTAGGTATACTTCAATGTAATAGCCCTTACTAAGTTTGTATACTAATTTAGAAAAATAACATTGTACATTTCTACTTAAAAATAGAATACAGTGTTAGTGTGCAGGAATGGTAAAATTGCTCAATTGTTAATGTGTTGCTTATGCCTTGAATCTAACAGAAAGGTAGAAACATGAAAGGTGATATTAGCCTAGTTTTGAATCTTATGGCTTGTGATTTGATTATGAAAGTACCAGTGCCCTGATATTGGGTTATATAAAGTCACTTTTAAATGATGCATAATCTGGAGCTCCTTTCAGGTACGAGCTAGAAATGCAATCAGCACTTCTGTCACACACATATGTCCTGATACCTGATAGCAAGGCGAAAGCATGAAAGCAGGTCCTGACTGCTTCCTACATGCTTTTGATTCCTTCTATTTTGAAAATAAGAATTAAAATTTCTATGTTTAGAAATATATCAAATTAAGAAATAAGCTGGCGGTACAAATAAATTGGTTTTAATTCATACATATCTTTCCTTTTAAGTCTGAGATAATTAATTTAAGATATCAAAATAAATATATAACAACAGAAACTGAAATTAGACAAAGTTCTGTTTGAAAAATATTGAATCTGTGGGGTGTTTTGAGTACAGAGTATTCCAAAATGCTTTCAGAATTTTCTCAAACATGATGACAATAATTCTCTACAGATAGATGATAGATAAATAGATAGATGATGATAGATAGATAGATAGATAGATAGATAGATACACAGACATGCACACAATCAACTGTCTGACTGACTTGGATTAATGGTGATGTTTTCCATTTTTTCCATGTGGTTTTTAAGGATCATAAACTAAACACAACGAAGATATACCTAATTCTTTATGGCAGAGCAGCTTATAGCTATATTTTTTATCTAAAGCCCTGAGCATTACTTTTTAATATGGAATCCTAGGAGCTTTACAACAGTATTTTTCAAACTGTGAATTGGCCCATTTATGGATTGTGATGAAGTAGGGGTCATAAGATCAAGTTAGAGGGCTAGGCTACAAGTTTTTTTTTTAATAAAATAGAATAGGATCAAACAAAATAGCACAAGTCTGAGTGTACAGCATATATAAGCGGAGGTGTTGTCACATGAATGTTTTGTTTCATTTATTGGCATGAGTGTCTGCATGTACACAGAGTTGTCACACCATATTTATAGTGTGCATAGTTATTTAAAATTTTTATAGCCACCGTGTGAAAATTTATGGTTGTACATCACAGTTTTCATGTGCCATAAAAATGGTCTTCAAAATTCTCTGTTTATGCACATTTTTTTGGTTAAAAGTGTTATGGTTTTCATCTGATGCTTATAAAAATATTTTTTGAAAAGCTCAAGACATACAAATTTTAAGCAATTATTACATTTGTAGTTTTTTAATAATATACTTTAAAATATAAAAACGAATATAATAATTTATATTCATTTGTCTCTCGTTTACAAATAGATTCACCATAACTAATTGCTTATATATTCCCAATTTAAATTTAAGTTCCAATCAGGTTACATACAAAATTTATTTATGATCATAAAAATGAAATTACAACAAATGAACAAGACAAACCAACAAGCAAAAGTTCATAGATACAGACAACAGTTTAGTGGTTACCATAGGGTAAAGAGGGAGAGAGATAGAAGAGGGTAAAGGGGGTCAAGTATATGGTGATGGAAGGAAGTGTGACTTTGGGTGGTGAACACACAATGCAATATGTAGATGATGTATTATAGAATTGTACACTTGAAACCTATGTAATTTTATTAACCAGTCACCCCAATAAATTTAATGAAAAATAAAAATATGAAAGTACATGTAGACCTAGAAAGGTATGTATAAAGCACATTATATATTTCAGTTTTCCTAAAATAGTTTATTTCTTATTAAAAGAACTGTATTTAATGAGTTAAAACTGATCTAAATGTATTTCTAGGGTTATGAAAATAGATGTATAATATACCAATTACATAATGAGGATGGGGCCCATGGAAGAAGAGACATGAAAGATCTTTAAAGGTCTAATAATGATCTAAAATAAGAAATTCTATTTTGAACAATAATTTTCTGCCACCCACAGTGATCGAGACCTTATATCACTGTGTATTTCAGCACATAAGCAACCCTGTGAAATGGAAATATTATTTAAATTTTGCAAGTAAAGAAACTGAGCCTCAATGTAGTTATTTTGTCTTTTTTGCCTTTTGTCACAAAACCAGTAAGTGGTGGGTATTGAAATGTAACATAGCTCTGATTCCATCCACTACTGTCACCCTGCACAGTATAACACAAGAAGAAGCAAGAATTCTCAATTCTATGAAGAAACCAGAAAAATCCCAAATAATCTAACTCTATACCCAAAGTAACTAGAAAAAGAACAAACAAAACTCAAAATAAACAGAAGAAAGAGAATAGTTAAGATCAGAGTGGAAATAAACACAATAGAAATTTTAAAAATAGTAAAGATCAATAAAATGATATAGACAAACCTTTAGCCAAACTCATCATGAAAAAGAGTACCCAAATAAATAAAATCAGAAATGAAAGTGAAGTTACAACTGACACCACAGAAATACAAAGAATCATTAAAGAATACTCTGAACAATTATGTACCAACAAATTTGACAATCTAAAATAAATGGATATGTTCCTTCAAGTATATAACCTTCTAAGACTGAACCAGGAAGAAATAAAAAATCTAAACAAACCAATTAGCACCAATGAAACTGAAGCAGTAATAAAAAAACTCCCAATAAATATAAGTCCAGGACCAGATGGCTTCACAGGTGGTCTACCAAACATCCAAATAAGTAACACCTATGCTTCTTAAATGATTAAAAAAAAATTAAAGGGGAAGGAACATTTTTAAACTCATTTTATGAAGTCGGTATTACCCTGATACCAAAACCAGGTAAAGACATTACAAAAAGAAAAATATTATAGGCCAATATCCTTGAACATAGATGCAAAAATCCTCAATATAGTATTAGCAAACCAAATTCAACAATACATTAAAAAGATCATACACCATGACCAAGTGGATGTGTTCTTGGGATCTAAGTTTGGTTCAATACCTGCAAATCAACTAATGTGATACACCACATAAACAAAATGAAAGATAAAAATTCATATGATCATATCAATAGATTCAGAAAAAACATTTGACAAAATTCAATGTCTGTTAAAGATAAAACCTCTCAACAAAGTAAGTATAGAAGAAACCTATCTCAGCATAATAAAGGCCATACACTACAAACCCACAGCTAATATATTCAATGGTAAAATGTGAAAGCCTTTTGTCTAAGATTGGAAACAAGACAGGATGACAACTATCACCACTTCTATTTAACATAGTATTGGAAGTCCTAGCCACAGAAATCAGACAAGGCAAGCAAATAAAAGACATCCAAATTGGAAAGGAAGAAGTAAAGTTGTCATTATTTGAAGATGACATTATATTAGATATATAAAGCCCCAAAAGTCTCCACCAACAAACAAACAAAACAAAAACACTATTAGAACTGATAAATGACTTTAGTAAAGTTGCAAGACACAGAATCTATATACAGAAATCTCTTGCATATTTATATACCAACAATGAACAATCAGAAGAAGAAATGGAGAAAACAACCCCATTTACAATTGCATCAAAAGGTATAAAATACCTAGGAATAAATTTAACCAAAGTGTTGAAAGAACTGTACTTTGAAAACTCTAAGACAAAAGAAAGAAACTGAACAAGATACAAATAAATAGAGGGGTATACCTTGCTCATGGATTGGAAAAAGTATTGTTAAAATGTTCTTACTACTTAAAGTAATGTACAAATTCAGTGCAATGCCTATTAAAATAACAATGAAATTCTTTTCAGAATTAGACTAATCCTAAAATTTATATGGAACCACGAGTCCCCAAATAGCCCAAGAAACACTGACAAAGAACAAAGTGGGAGGTATCATGCTCCCTGATTTCAAGCTATACTACAAAGCTATAATAATCAAAACAATATGGTACTGGCATAAAAACATATATATATAGATCAATGGAACACAATAGAGAGCCCAGAAATAAATCCTCATTTATGTGGTCAATTAACCTACTAGAATGTGGGCAAAGATATACAATGGGTTAAAGACAGTCTCAATAAGTGCACAGATACATGCAAAACTGCACAGATACATGCAAAAAATCTAATTGGATGACTTTCTTACATCATATACAACAATAAACTCAAAATGGATTAAATACTTATATGTTAGACCTGAAACCATAAAACTCCTAAAAGAAAATACAGGCAGTAAACTCTTTGACATTGCCTTAAGCAATATCTTTTTTGATATAGTTCCTTAAGCAAGGGAAACAAAAGAAAACATAAACACACAGGACTACACCAAACTGAAAAGTCTCTGTACAACGAAGGAAACCATCAACAAAATAAAAGACAATTTACTAAATGAGAGAAGATATTCACAAAGGATTCATCAGATAAGGGTTTAATATCCAAAATACGTATATAAAAACTCATAAACTTAATACACACACACACACACACACACACACACATTCCAATTAAAAAGTGGGCAGAGGACCCGAATAGATATTTTTCCCAACAAGACATACAGATGGCCAACACATATACAAAAAAGATGTTCAATATCACTAATCATCAGGGAAATTCACATTAAAACCACAGTGAGATGTCACCTCACACCTGTCAGAATGGCTATTATCAGTAAATCAACAAGCAACAAGTGCTGACAAGGATGTGGAGAAAGGAACCCTCATGCATTGTTAGTGGGATTGTAAATTAATGCAGCCACTATGGAAAATAGTATGGAGATTCCTCAAAAAATGAAAAATAGAGCTGCCATACAATCCAGCAATTTCACTTTTGAGTATCCAAAGGAAACAAAAACACTAATTTAAAAAGATATATGCAGCCCTATGTTCATTGCAGCCCTACTAGTAATAGGCAAGATATGGAAGCAACCAAGATGTCCATCAATAAATGAATGGATAAAGAAGATGTAGTGTATACACACCCACCATGGAATGATATTTAGCAATAAAAATAACAAAATATTGCCTTTTGCAACAACATGGATGAACCTAGATGGCATTATGCTATGTGGAATAAGTCAGACAGAGAAAGACAAATACTGTATGATTTCACTTACTATATGTGGAAGCTAAAACAAAACAAAACAAAATAAAACAGAAACAGACACATAGATATACAAAACAAGCTGATGGTTGCCAAAGGTGAGGTGATCAGGGGGGTGGGAACAAAAAATAAAAAAAAAAGAATTATCCACTTTTTATTGTGATCTTATTCCTAAACGTTCTCTTTAAATTTAATTTTTTTTTCATTTAAGAAAAAAAAATTCATTTTATGTCTGTCTCTCCTACTGAGTGATTGTTAAAAAAAAAAAAAGAATTTTCAATTCTTGTTCTCATCTGCAGGTAACTTGGGGATGTAAAGTGTTGACTTCACCCTTACCTAACACTATCCCAACCTATGGACTAAATAGGAAGTGGGTTGTTCTAGAAAACAGGCAGCCTGTGCAAGGAAAATTACAGTCTCTAAATTAAATTAGCTCTACCCAATTTATTCATGGTTCGGGCAGTCAACACCACCAGTGAAACAGGTAACACATATGTTGTAAAAATACATGTAGCAAAGATCAGATCTAAGGTAAGGGATCAATATCTGGAAGAGCAGTGGATACTGTGTGATGTACTTCCCAGATTTCCCTTCAAAGCTGAAAAGCTTATTTCTTCAGCTGCTGTGAGCGATGCCGACTAATGCCTCTCAACTGTCGGAATTGCTCGAGGTTGTAGAGACTGCTTTACTTCTAGTTGAGCAGCCTGCATTCAATGACAGATAGCTTCCATAGCAGAAAGGCCTGGTGCTCTTCATTGTAACAGAATAATCTATAGGGTCTGCCTGGCTTCAGAAACTCCTTGTCCAGTATATGGTCAAGACTACATTGCAGCCAGATCTTTTCCTCTTCCCAACACTGCTGCTTCTTTCCTTTCTCTTCTGCAGTGTTTCTCCAAAAAACTTCCTACACTGTATGCTCCACCATACAGTCTGTTTTCTAGGAAATCCAAGTTTCAAGAAAGTCTACAATAATCTGAGTCCAT
This sequence comes from Hipposideros armiger, assembly GCF_001890085.2. Taxonomy (NCBI): domain Eukaryota; kingdom Metazoa; phylum Chordata; class Mammalia; order Chiroptera; family Hipposideridae; genus Hipposideros; species Hipposideros armiger. Next base: position 73,205 of record NW_017732706.1, on the reverse strand, counting down.
TTTCAGCTAGCCAAAGATCCACAGGGATTGAGCAAGCAAAGCTAATTGCTCAAATAGTCACACCCATTCAAAAGATTTGTGAAAAAATGGAGATGTGGGACAGGAAGTACTCAAAACGGGAAAAGGAAAAGTCCTCGGTAGTGATCAAGTCTGTTCCGATGGGGTCACCTTGTGGTAGGAAGAAAAATATCTCCCGAAGGTGTCCACATCCCAATCCCCAGAATTTATGAGTATGTCACCGTACATGACAAAAGGGACTTTGTCAATGTGATTAAGGTCAAGGTCCTTGAGATGGGGAGATTGTCCTGGATATCCAGAGGCCCCAGTCTAATCACACAGATCCTTAAAAGCAGAGAACTTTCCCCAGCGTTGGCAGAAAAGGAGATGTGGGAATACTCAGAGATGCAATATTGCTGGATTTAAGATGAAGGGAATGGGCCAGGACAGGCAAGGAAACAGATTCTTCCCTAGAATGTCCACAAAGGAACACAATTGTGATGGGACATTAATTTTAGCCCAGAACGGCCTCTATTGCAATTCTAACCTACAGATCTATATAAAATAATAAATTTGCATTGTTTAAATCACTATATATTTTTACATTTGTTATAGCAGTAATATTAAGTCAATATATATTTGGTACCAGGGGTAGGTGTTGCTGTAACAAATATCCAAAAATGTGAAAATGGCTTTGAAATTGGGCAATGGGTAGGGGCAGGAAGAATTTTGAGGAGCATGATAGAAAAAGGCTAAATGTCCTTTAACTGTTAGTAGAAATATTGATGTGAACTTCTCTTAATGAGGACTCAGAAAGAAGTGAGGAGCAGGACTGAGGAAATATAAATCACCTTATAGAATCTAAAATCCCTGTGAAAAGACTGTTAGTAAAAATATGGACATTAGAAGAGGCCAGTTAGCTCAGGTAGTTAGAGTGCAGGCTCTTAATATTGGGGTTGCTATTTCGATTCCCTCATGGGCCAGTGAGCTGGGCCCTCTTTAAAGTATATATATATATATATATATATATATATATATATATATATATTTGGACATTAAAGGAACAGCTGGTGAAGGATGAGAAGGGAATGAGGAACATGTGGATTGCAAACTGGAGGAAAGAAAATCTTTGCTATATAGTGACAGAATGGTAGAATTGTGTTCCTCAGTTATGTGGAAAGCAGAACTGGAAAATAGTGAAATTGTACATTAAACTGGGGAGCTTTCTAAACAGAATGTTGAAGATGCAGCCTAGTTTTTTTGTTTTGTTTTGTTTTGTTTTGTTTGTTTTTTTGCTGTCTATAGTACAATATTAGAATAAAGAAATAAATTGAGGAAGAACTATTAAACAACTCCCCACCCACCCACACTCCACTCACCCCCCCCAAAAAAAAAGAGTGCTGATGATTTCATAAATTCTTTATTCAGACTGAAAAAAATAATTACTAAAATTGAGAGACTCACTGCCAGGAAATCATGATATAGAGGAAAAATCCAAGCATGGGGTTATACCACTTTTTTGTTAATACCTCAGAAAAATCAAACATATTATTGTTCATTTACACAAATGGCCCTTGGAGGAAATCAATCTCACAGATTACCTCATTGTAACTGGAGAGCTTGTAGGAAGCTTTAGGGCATTATCTATACTTCAGCCAATCAACAAAGATCAAAAGTAGAGGTTAGATGATCTAGGAAAGATCTGTGGGGGAGCTTCTTGTTTAATGGAGTGAATCCCACGACATACACAGAAGACCCACAAATGTCTTCAGAATGTTAACTAGCAAAACAGTGCTAGCTATAATTTAAAGGGATAGAGTACAAACCTAAAGAAGGGTGTTGGAACCCCAAATTTCTATAGGCAGGAAGCAGGCTGTCAAACTACCCAACTGCAAAACATGTACTACCATTCATGAGAAATGGGGGGTGTCTCAGAGGGCAGAACTGAGAGCCCAAATAGGTAAATCACAAAGGATTAATTCCAGGACTTGAAATCTCATGGAGTTTTCCTAGTTGGGTTTTAAAATTGCTTGGGATCAATGACCTTTTTCCTTCCATTTTTCACTCTCTTGAACTAAAATTTCTGTAACCAATATACTTTGCCTATCTCACCATAGCATTTTAGGAACAGAAAACTTGCTTCTTTAGCTCCATAAATTCATAGATTTGTGGAGCTAAAGAAGCATCACCCATATCTAATTTAGATGATGAGATTTTGGAATTTTGAGCTAATGAGATTTAGATGAGATTTTGAACTTTGAGTTGATGCTGTAATGGGTTGAGACTTTTTATTACACTGTGCTGAGGTGAATATACTTTGCATGTGGGAAGAATGCAAATCTTTGGGGGGCAGAAAGTAGACTGTGGTAGGCAGCATAATGAGCCCCATCCTAATCACTGGATCCTGTAAACTTGTCACCTTACATGGCAAAATAACAGTGCAGATGTGATTAAGTCTCTTTGCAGATGTGATTAAGGTTAAGGATCTTGAGATGGGAGATAATGTTACTTTTTCTAGAGGAGCCCAACCTAATTATAAGATTTTTTTATATTAAAATTTATCAGGTGACAATTGTCAACTAAACTACATAGGTTTCAAGTGTACAATTCTATAATACATCATCTATACCTTGCATTATTTGTTTACCACCCAGAGTCAATCCTCCTTCCATCACCATGTATTTGACTCCCTTTATACTCTTCTACCATCCCCTCTACCTCCTTACCCTCTAGTAACCACTAAACTGTTCTCTGTGTCTATGAGTTTTTGTTTCTTTATTTGTCTTGTTTTTTTGTTGCCTTCAGTTTTATATCCCTATGATGAGTGAGGTCATATTGTTCTCAATTTTTTCTGTCTGACTTATTTCACTTAGCATAATAATCTCAAGGCCCATCCATGTTGTTGCAAATGGCAGTATTTTATCTTTTCTTATGGCAGAGTAATATTCCATTGTGTGTGTGTGTGTGTGTGTGTGTGTGTGTGTGTGTGTGTATATATATATATATATATATATATATATATATATATATACACACATACCACATATTCCTTATCCAATCATCTATCAAAGGACTCTTTTGTTGTTTCCATGTCTTGGCCACCATAAATAATGCTACAGTGAACATTGGAGTACGTATATCTTTATGGATAAATGTTTTCAGATTTTTTGGGTAGATACCTAGGGGAGGGATTGCTGGGTCATATGGTAATTCTATTCTTAATTTTTTTGAGGAACCTCCATATTGTTGTCATAGCAGCTGTACTAATTTACATTCCCACCAGCAGTGTATGAGGGTTCCTTTCTCTCCACAGCCTCTCCAGCACTTGTTATTATTTGTCATATTGATGATAGCCATTCTAACTGGTGTGAGGTGATATCTCAAAATGAACTCAAAATGGATCAAAAACTTAAACATAAGACCTCAAACAATAAACTGCATAGAAGAAAACATAGGTAGTAAACTTATAGACCTTGGGTTTAAAGAGAACTTCATGAATTTGGCCTCAAAAGCAAGGGAAAAAAGCTATAATAAATGAATGAGACTATATCAAACTAAAAAGCTTCTGCACTGCCAAAGAAACCATCAACAAAACAAAGAGGCAACCAACTGAATGGGAGAAGATATTTGCAAAAAATGCCTCCGATAAGTGGCTAATATCCAAAACATATAAGGAACTCATACCATTCAACAACACAAAGTTAAAAAGTGGGCAGAGAGCCTGAACAGACACTTCTCCCAAAAGACATACAAATGGCCAACAGATATATAAAAAAATGTTCAACTTCACTGCTATTAGGGAAATGCAAATCAAAACCACAGTGAGATATCACCTCACACCTGTTATAATCATAAGATATTAAAATAACCTTTCCTGGCTGAGGTCAGGGTCAGAGAGAGATGTGACTTCAGAAGAATGGTCAGAGGGATGCAACATGGCTGGCTTTGAAGGTGGCAGAAGAGGACACAGAATCAAGAAATTTGTATGGTCACTGGAAGCTGGAAAATAGAAAATTGATTCCTAGCTAAAGCTTTCCAGGAAGGAACACAGCTTTGCTGACAAATTAATTTTAGTCTAATGAGATGTGCTGAAATTCTCACCACAAATTATGTGTAATGTTTTACAGCAGCAATGGAAATATAATACAGCATCTTTAAACTATCACCCACTAACTGTAAACCCACTGGAGTGTTTGAGACACCAGTGAGAGGAATTAAAAGCTTAAGTATGGCAATAGAAAATGTAGTCATGAGTAAGGGATAGGAGTCAATATGGTCTATACTTTGAAACCATATTATATTTTCTTTGTAAATTTTGAATTTTAAAAAAATCCAGATTTATGAAAATGTAAGTTAATGTTTATGTGTAGAAAATCCTAAATTCAAAGCCATAGATATACTCATATGTGACCAATGCTCCATCTCAGTTCTGATCTAAAATTGCCATCGGAATTTGGGGTGCTTCTTTGTACTGACAAAGAAATTATATTCACTGTCATTATTTTATATTTGTCTTTGTATGTGGTACATAAATGGGTTTATCTTGTCCTTTTCATAGTAACAGGTTCTTCATTGACTATAATTATAAAACTTTCCTTCATTTTGAATATTTTTTCTTTTCACTAAATTCAAAAGAAATTGCTTCTTTTATCTCATCTGATTTGGCTGAAATATTTATATTGTGAAAATGCTGACAGACCAGTTCTCCAGAAAGAACAATGTCACACTGTTTTTTCTTTTTGGGAAAACCCTTATGGAGAGTAGAATTTCACTATTGTAAAATTAATTGCTCTGACATAACTGGACAGGATGAAGTTTGGAATAGGTATGAAGTTTATACATAATCCAGGTTGCTGGAAATGGTTCATGCAGACACTGGGTTGGTAAGAGAGATTTAATGCATCATGTAAATAGAACTGCAGAATGAGCAATGTTTTTATGTCTGTAGAAAAGTAAGTCAACATTTTCTGTTTGAAGGAAAACTTTCCAATCTTTAAGGTGAAGTAAAATTTCTTTTAATTTCTTTCATGATTTATTGATGCCTCATGGGCCATACTCAACTATAATTTTTTTCTGTGATATTTATGTTGACCTTTTTTCTTGTTTTTCTTTTCTAGTCTTTTGCCATAGACCTTCCTTAATTTTTCAAATATAGAAAATATGTAGGTATTTACTTCACTCAACATGCACACACACAGTTAGTGACTGCTGGTTTGGTTAGCGATAAAAATTTCAGAACACATTGATTTTCTCAGAATTTTAAAGAAAAATTAACATTATTTTGTCTTCATGTGTTGGTGATTGGGAGTCACACCAATGACTTATACTCATTTGTAGGTAAGCAATTTCATCTTCTTGGAAGTAATATAATTATTAATACACTTCTGAAATACATAGGTGCATATTAGTTTTCATTCTTTCTGTTTATGAACAAATTGGATTTGTTTAATTTGAAAGCATAAAATTGCTAAGATGCTTTAGATCAGGAAAATACTCTTTTATCACATTGTTAATAATTGTCTCATTCTCTTCTAGAACTCCTATTAGGTGGATTCATGCTCTATCTCTCTTAGTGTTTTCATTTTTTCTATTATTTTCTTATCTTAGATTCTAGGGATTATTTTTTTTTGCACAACAAAATTTGTGATTACTAATTAGGTGTATAGCTGCATTCATCCTATTATTTAGCCATTCTATTAAATTTCTTTTGTAATTGTATCTTTATTTCTCTAGCAATCTTCACCATGTTTCTTTAATCCTTGTTTCATAGAGATAATAACTATTCACAGTTTTCTGAGAATACTGACTAGGCTGTTTAAAAATAATGTGTTACATCTCCAGAGTCAGTTTTTCTATTTGCACATCTTGCTTCTTTTTCAAATGGGTGATGTTTTTCCTACATTGTTAGGTGATCAGGGTCGTTTGTCACATTGTTTTTTTTTTATGTAGAATCATGCCGATCAGTAGAAATACTTGTATTTTCTCTGCATGGATGTAGTCCTCCTGTTTTCCCAATAATTCCCTCCCCTAGATGAGCATAAAGAACACTGCGTATTAAAGAGGTTTTGTGTAAATTTGCAGTACATGCAAACTCAAGGGGTTTACTCTAGTGTGCTATGTAGCAATCAAACTAGGTACCCACCATATCCAAAATAAGAAGGTGGTACTATTTCAGTCAATTTCTTTTATGGATAGATATCTTTCTTTGTTCTTTTTTTGTTTATTTGGAAAGTCCATCTATGTTCTCTTTTTCCTTAGATTCTAACACCCACACTTGGGGATCTTCCTCTAGGTAGAAAGAAAATGTGCATGGGATAGTAAGGTAGGGACAATTTTTAGGAATAGGATATTTTTCAAATATAAAACTTAGGGTGTCATGAAAATTTTTTTCCTTTCTGATATGTTCTAGCTTGTGTTGTGTGTTTGGGGTTCAGACACTTTTGCTTTATTTTTTATCTAATCTCATTTGCAGTGTATATTCCATAAATTCTTTAATTTTCTGGCTCATTAGTGGTACCTATTCATATTATGAAGACATGCTCTATCATAGGAGAAGAAGTTCAGTACACCATTATTTAATCTACCCAAAAAGTCTCTAAGGAAATGTTTAAAAATATTTTATTTAGTAAAGAAACTGAAGGCCAGATAAATGTCTATGGGTCAGAGTTTTTGACTGAAGGAACTATAATTTGACTTCAGATTTTCCATCTCCATAACCAGGTCGCTCATCTATACCCAGGGTTAATCTTGCATTCCACCCTATTCTAATTAATTCTATTGAAGTCAACAAAACATATTTTAAATGTCTACGATGTGACAGTGCTGTACAAGCACTAAAAGTACAGAGATGACTGAGACAAAGAGCCTAGCTTCAATCAATTACAGTTTTGTGTAAGGAATTTAGTAAAGATGAAAAATAAGAGAAAGCAGTGACAAAACTTACTATACAATTTTTCCTAAGATTGTTCTGGTATAGGCCAACTGAAAAGCAAATGTAACCTGAAAGAACTTTTACTGTGATAGTTCTATATGTTAGAAGAAACAGTGAATATGCTTTTCATGTCTCGATATAATTTATAAAATATTGAATATTTGAAGTAATATGCAAATGATAGAAATAAACCTACTCATACATACTCTAAGGATTTCTATTTTAACCTATTTCTTACTTGTTTGAATCAATTTCCAGGAGGCAAGTAAAATAACAAGTAGTGTTATTCATAAATGAAAGTCATAAAAATATATTTAGGAAAAGCAATGCTGTTGCCTAATGTCTAAATTACACTTTTCTTATATCAGCTTGAGTAAATAATATTTTCAAATCTCCATGAAATGTGAGATCTTAAAGAGAACATACCTGCCTGTCTTTAGCTTTAGTGAAACTGAAATCGCAGGAAGACTTGCCCTAAGACACATAAATATAGAGGAATAGCCAAGCCTATCCCATAAATTGCTTTTCCTAACCCCTTGTCTTAAGGAGTGGGAGATGGGGGGTCTTTTAGTCACTTAATTCCCTATATTTTCCTTGAGAGCAACTGTTCCTTTGATAGTACAGGAATATAATAGCTCAGTCTATTATGATGATTCCTTTTAAAACAAGGTAGGATAAGAGGGGTTTAACAATAATGCAACAAACAGAACTTGAAGAGATTTTTCTTACATCTAATCAAGTTTGTTTCATTAAAGGCCTAAACTCAAGGATATCTAATAAAATAAATGAGGTTATTTTTGGTTGTTGACATCTATCATATTGAAAGGAATACTGCTGATCTTTTCCCGTATCATCAGAATTTATGCAGGAAATAGACTCATATTGTACAGTCTTATTTTTCACTCATTTTATTCTAGTTCCAAAGTAAATTAGGTGGCTTAGAAAAGTGAGATACCATTACTGACTAAAGTAGCATTTTTCATGGAATCCAATGCTGATTAAGGGAAAGAACAATATTAAGAGATACATTTACATTCCCTATGGGTTCTGAGGACCTGAGGAGGGAACAAATTATATTTATGTCTTCTGCAATGTGTGTGTGTGCCCTTTATCTACTGCAGAGTCAAACTACATTTCAAGAGAAAATCAGCAACATTAGGCAAACACCACAGACACAACTGTCACACATAGGATTTGCCAAAGGAGGCCAAGAGTAACAGGCAAAAATTTGAGAAGACACAGGAAATTATCACAGTTTCCAAGTGTCTACCCCAGGCTATTTATTAACCACAAATGGAAAGATAGTAACCCAGAAAACATAATTTTAACCAGGTGATCAAAGTTAACATTACCACTAAAAAGATATATTTACATTATTTTTGCTGTGATGCATTCAAAAGGACATTGTCATCTCTGTGGTGTTTATGCCAAACATTCATAACCTCAGTCCAATTATAAGAAAACATCAGGCAAACCCAAATTGAAGAACATCCTTAAAAATAATGAATCAGTAGTAGTATTAATAAGGGTCAAGTTCATAAAAAATAAGGAAAGACTAAGGAACTGTTACAGATTAAAGCGACCAAGGGTTGGGGGAGGGTGCAATGGAGGGTCCTAAACTGGATCCCAAAACAGAAAGAGGATGTTAATAGAAAAACTGGTGAAATTTTAATGTGATCTATGGTTGAATTAATAGTATTACATAAATGTGAATTTCCTGATAGTGATCACTTTACTATGGTATGTCAAATGTTAACCTTAGCAGATGCTGGTGAGAGATATACAGGAACCTCTGTACTATTTTTGCAACTTGTAAATCTAACATTATTTCAAAGTTGAAACAAATCATTTCAGACTGGGTAGACAAATTTCGAGGGAACCCCCTTTCTCCATCCAAATTTTAAAATTTCACTGATAGAAAAAGACTGAGTTTGGGGCTGCTGCTTAGATCCATCAGGGACTAGAAATGCAGGAAGAAAATGAGGCCTACATGGGGAGTGGGTGAGGAAAACCTGAGGAGGTTTGAAGGCTTTTGCATTCGGGGATATGTCTACTTACCATTGTCCATCAGAAATGAACAGTGGCGTCCTGGGGAAACTAATAGAGCTTCCAGACATGGAGGTAGCATGGGGCAGAGCCTGGGGGAAGCACAGAGTGCAGGGGGTGAGTTTCAGAGGCAGACCAGTCGCTGTTCAAATCCTGAATCTTCTACCTGATAACTGTGTGACCACTTTCACTCTCATCTCCGCCTCTCCCTTTCTCTCCTCTCTGCCTCCTTCTCCTTTTTTTAGTGTAGAGAACAATATTTATCTTGCAGTTTTCCCAGATGTTACTGAAATAATGTATAAATAAGAGCTATTAACACCATGGCTATTCAAAGCCATAACATAGCATTATGTGAACTTTAAAAGAAGAGAAAAATTACATAGATTTTCATCTACCAACAGGTATATGTAGTCTCTTTAGGTTTTTTTGTTAATATGTTAATATTTGTGATTTCAGTATATCATTTTTATCTTGCTTTTTCTCACATTAGTATATATAAATTTTATTATGTTGTTACAGTATATTTAAAATGAGAATTATCTTGCTATTCTTGAGCATTTAAGTTGATTCTTTTTTTTTTAACTATTGTTAAGCCATGCATATTGTATTTGCTATCATTCCTTTACTTGGATTATTCCTTTTCTAAAGGAGTGTGTATTCATATTTGTAGTTTTTTGTTGTTGTTTTTTTAAGATTTTTATTGGGGAATTGGAACAGTGCTGGGGAATTGGGGGAAGGGGAACAGACAAGTTGCTGTTCTTTTGTTCTTCAGTCTAGTTGTGGAGGACATTGCTTCACTGGCCCAAGTTGGCACCATCATTGCGCTCTTCCCTGGTGAGGCAGATCAGTCGCTGGCTTCTGGACGGCCGCTCACGCTGGCTGCTGGCTACACACGGTAGCCCATGGCAACCCACTGCAGCAGGGGCTGCAGCCTAAGCCTTCCCTGGTGACTCACGGCAGCCCAGCTCCAAGTTGAGCTGTTGTTTAGCATCTTAGCTGTAGAGGGCAGTGTCACTGGCCCTCATATGTGGGATCTGAACTGGGGCCCTCTGGCGTCCCAAGCCAGCTTTTAATCAATGTGCCACTCGGCCGGCCCCATATTTGTAGTTTTTAATAAATGTTATAGTTAACATTTATTTCTTTTCAGAAAATTTTATTATTTTTACCTCTTCTGTATAAATATTTGAGCCTGGGTAGCTTCACTGAATTGTCTGAACAGTATTATCAGAAGTACTTACCCATCAGTGACAGGTAAGGCAAGTGAATTGGCATGATCTTTACTTTTTTTTTTTTTTTTTTGAGCGGGGGCCGGGAAATGAACTGCTGTTGCTCAAAGCTCATACTCTTGAGTGGGTTCTTAACCAACTGAGCCACTCAGTCGGCCCTTTTACTTTTAATATAAGACTACAACCCTGATGCAGATGAATGTATAACCACCACTGTTTAGATATAAGGAACATGGTGAGGGGTGTGTAAATGCTACTTATCTTTAATAATCATTAACAGTGCATGGTTCCATAGGGAAAACATAACTTCCGTAATGATTTTTGCTATTGTTCTATTAGGCCTCATTAGTGCAGGTTGCCACTGGTGGGGTGGGCAAAAATGCAGAATAGATACAGCCTTTTAAATTATATAGGGAAGCCCATCACAGTCTGTCCCATTTCCCAGTGTTGGTGCAATGCAAATTTTCTGTTAGCTCTTTGGATTTTGACCATTGCTTGGCCATTCTTCATGATCCTTAGTTTCTGCAGATTTCTGGCTTATAATTAGTCACGTAGATCTCCCACCATACTCTGAACTGTAATTTTATATTCTCTGGATTTTACTTACTTTTGTGATTTCTGATTCACTGTGAATCTATTAGTATCTTTCTTTTGTAGTCTGTTCTCACGTCTTGCTTCCTTGTTCAGTTGTTATAACATGTTGCCATCCTTAATCCAGTATGGAAACTGTAAAGTTTATGGGTATAATAAGAATTAGATATTTTAATTATATAGGAGAATATGCAATGCTATGAACTCTCTATGAACTTTCCCTAAGCTGGGAAGTAAAAGAGAAGCACAACATCCAAGTTAGAACAGTCTGTTAGTTTTGACAATATTAGAAACAAGTAAATTAATTTTACTGTATGCTTTTATTACTCTTATGTTAAAATATATATAACATTAAAATTACCATTTTAAATGTAATGCCACACTAAATAAATGTGGCATTAAATGTATTAACATTATTGTGCAACTATCACCATCTCTAGGACTGCTCCTTTTCCAAATTGAAGCTCTGTATCCATTAAACAATAACTCCCTGTTTGCCCCAGGCCCCATTCCCTGCAACCATAATTCTACTTTCTGTCTATGAATTTGACTATTCTAGGTACCTAGAATCATGCAGTATTTGTCTTTCTGTGACTGGCTTACCTCACTTAGTATAATGTTATCAAGGTTCATCAATGTTGTAAAATGTCTCAGAATTTTCTTCTTTTTTAAAGTTGAAGAATATTCCTCTGTAGATATATACCACATTTTTAAAATTAAATTTGTTGGGGTGACATTGATTAGTAAATTTATATAGGTTCCAAGTGTACATTTCTATAAAACATCATCTATATATTGCATTGTGTGTTCACCACCCAGAGTCAGTTCTCTTTCCATCACCATATAGTCTTCTTCCACTCCCCGCCCCCCCCTTATCCTCTGGTAACCACTAAACTGTTGTCTGTGTCTATGAGCTTTTATTTGTTTTTCTTATTTATTTGTTGCTTTCAGTTTTATGTCCCACATATGAGTGAAGTCATATTTTTCCCAACTTTTTCTTTCTGACTTATTTTGCTTAGCATGATCATCTCAAGATCCATTCATGCGGTTGCAAATGGCGGTATTTCATCTTTTTTATGGCCAAGTAATATTCCATTGTGTATATGTACCACATCTTCTTTATCCAGTCATCTATCAAAGGACGCTTTGGTTCTTTCCATGTCTTGGCCACTGTGAATAAAGCTGCAGTGAACATAGGGGTGCATATATCTTTATGGATAAATGTTTTCAGATTTTTTTGGTAGATACCCAGAAGACAGATTGCTGGGTCATAGGGTAATTCTATTCCTAATTTTTTGAGGAAGCTTCATACTGTTTTCCATAGTATACCACATGTTTTATATCCATTCATATATATATATATATGGACATTTGAGTTGCTTCCACCTTTTTAGCTATTTTGAATAATGCTGCTATGCACATGCATATACAAATATCTGAGTTCCTGCTTTCAATTATTTTAATATATCCCAAGAAGTGGAATTACTGGATCATATGGTAATTCTATTTTCTATATTCTTTAGGACTACCATACTGTCTTTCTTAGCTACAATACAATTTAACATTTCTACTGATAGTACACAAGGATTCCAAATTCTCCATAACCTTGCCAATAACCAACACTTACTATTATTATTATTATTATTATTATTATTATTATTATTATCATCATTATTAGCCATTCTAATGGGTGTGAGATAGTATCTCATTATAGTTCTGATTTTCATTTCTGTAATTATTAGTGTTATTAAACATCTTTTTGCATTGTCATTGATCATTTGTGTCTTCTTTGGAGAAATTTAAGTTCTTTACCCATTTTTAATTTTTTTTCCTTCTCCATTCTAGTTTTCATAATGACAGTTTTAAACTATAAATCAAAACATGATGATAGTGAAGGGACAGGGGAGTGTGATAAAGAACTTTAGCCTTAATCCAATAGACTGTATCTAGATATTTTCCATATGTTGATATGAGGATAACATAAAGCAGATGTTACTCCATAGGGAGTGCAACCTCATATTACAGTGAAGGGTGAAAAAGACTCCACAGGCTATGTGGAAATGACAACATCTGCAAGCCTCCAACCCCCAATCGGATAGATATCTCCTCCCCAAGGGATATAAAGGTAACTACTTTTCTTAAATAAGCTATCTGTCTAAATAATCATTCCCACCAATTAATAAAGAAGGTGTTTGGAGGAGTGAGAAATTTGCTAACTCTAAAAATAGGAATGAGACTGTGATTTTCCCAATTATAAGATGGCACCAATCTAAGACATCTATAATATATTGAATATGAAATAAGATCTACTTCTGTTGCCCTTTCTGAAACATTCTGTGGAGCTAGCTAAATTGGTAAAAAGCAAATCAATAGCTAAAATTAGGTCTGTGGTGACAAATTTGGCTTGCTTGACAGCAATGTGTACTATCATTGATCACCAAGATCAAAGCAGGCAGAATAAGCAAGTCATATGATCTTACTATAAAATAAAGCTCCAATTCATGTTGTTTAATTCAGAAAAGCAGGTAATTATACCTATATTTTGTTTAACTGCTCTAATATTGGTTGAACCTCTACCTAGTGCTCACTAGCTCTCTCTTATACTCTGTGTGCTCCAGACATATGGAAACACAGTTCCTCTACTCATGTTGTTTTATATCAACAAGCTTTTGTAGATGCTGGTGTCAGCCTCAGATGACTTGCACTGTGACAAACTGGCAAAACCTTTCTTATTCTTCAGGTTCCAACTCAAGCATGTTCTCTCTGTGAAGAATTACTTTATCATCCAAGAAAAGCTAAGATGACATCCAAGATATTGCTTCTAATGCTTCACTGTTTCTAATATGCATCAATAGTGTAGCATTTTTCTCACTGAACTTATTTATTTTAAAATGTTGACTCCCATATTAGAGTGTGATTACATGAAGAAACACACTGTATCCTACTTACCCTTGTAGCCCTATTCCCTGGAGATAAAACTTTAAAAAAAGTTTGTTAATGAATAAAACTGTTTGTTGGAAATACGATTGATAAAATGAGAGTTTGCTTTAAATAATTGTATTCTTATTGTAAGACTTTAATTCCTTTATGCTTATAATTAAAAGCTATGGGTAAGTTTATTCTCATTTTTCAAACACTTAGAAAAATAAATATCAATTTAAAAATATAATTGTCTGGATACAGAGATGCTGAGATTGCAAATCTGATTCTTTGAGTTTAGTGTTGGTGTTTATTAAGCAGGATTGCTGGAATCTGTAACTTAACTTTGAACCTGGAAATTCGTGGGATTCAGAAATGTTGGTTCCTTAACCATCCCCATAGCTTTGTGTCTAATTGGGGGGGGGGATGTTTCCTGGTGATCAAAGGGGTTAATCTAATTTCTTAGCTAGTTTCATTAACTATTCTGATTCATACAAAATGGAAAAACCTAATACTACTTTCCCATGGCCATTTGCAGTACACTTTCAAGTTTATAGTGTTTCTCTCTCTGCCCCACTCAAATTTCCTGGAGGCAGAAACACAGGATGGGATGACATGCTATAAGCAAAGCTTAAACATCACCATGAAAGTAACAATGTTACACAGCAAAACTTACACAATTTTCCATCCAAAACAAAGAAATCAGTTCTTTAGGAGGTGATATGTTTGAACCAAGACTGGTTAGATTTATAAAAGTCTGCTCACTGAAACATGAATGTGATTTTGTTGGATATCTATCATCTATCTATCTATCATCTATCTATCTATCATTTATCGATCATCATCTATCTATCTAATATCTCTCTCTCCATATATAGATGATGCCAAAAAATGTATACATATTTTAAGAAAGGAAAACTGTATTAAAATTGTAATAATATATACCAATAACAAAAGATGAATACAAGTCACGTTTGTCTTCGGCAATTACAAGAGGTGCTCAAAGTGGTTACCATCAGCTTCCAGACACTTCCGATTATAGTGAACTACTGTTTGAGCAACGTTGACCAAATAGTCACTTGTATACATGTTTTTGGCACCCCTAGTATACAAGCGGGAAATTAACTTTGCAAAGTTTCCACTGCACACTTACATGGTGGAAAGTTCGCGAATTTAATTGTCTGCTCTTCATTCATCTGTGTGTGTGTGTGTGTGTGTGTGTGTGTGTGTGTGTGTGCGTATTTTCTTTTTCTATTATTGGATCTTGACACTCACCTTTGCCAAAATAGTGAAGAGTGGCTTTCATTTTTTGTGTATTATTCCAAACATTCACCCATCAGTTTTTTTATATGTCCTTATTGTATTTTTTTCCAATGATTTTCTGATTAGTGAGCCTTTTGCTCATGGCAGCCCTTAATGATACCACTTAAGAGAAGTGCTTGGGATGAATTTTATGTCTACTTGCTTTATCCCAGTAGAAAAGTACGTTTGTATCCTCTTTCTTTCCTAGTCCTTTAGTGCTATATTCTAGCCCAATTGATGGATTGTTTCCTGTTTGTAATCACTAACCATAGTGTCTTTCAGTCTGGGTTCTTGCACGGTAACTAACGCTGTCTCATTGTCCTGTCCTCTTAATTTAAATTCTTGTCTCTTTGCCTCTCAGTCTAATAGCTCATTCCTTCTCCTCCCCTATTACCCAGCATTGTTTCTCCATCACTAGCAATTTCCAGGATGACATATTTTACTTCAGATCATAGCTCATTTAGTCTTTTCTCTTGCTGGTATGCTAATAGCATCTCAAGCTAATCATTAATTTCCACCCTGTGGTTTCAATAATTCCCTCCATGCTAAATCTTTCATAGAAAAATTGTTTTAGGTTCGGCACCTTCACTTAGCCTGAGGGGAAAATGAGCCAAAAGATGCCAAGTCACAGCCAGAGGCCCCTGTGGTCAGTGGGGGCATTGTTGCTCTCCTAGTTAAGGGATTCTAGAGGGGTGAAAGAAAAAAAAGCATAGAAATGACTTTAACCTACTGCTTTATGTGTATTTAATCAATGCCTTTTAGAAATGAACAGAAATTACTTTGCAAAATTATTGTTGATGTGATCCTGCAAATAAATGTTGTTAAGTATAAAAAAAGAAAGCATCAAAATAGGGGAAAACTTTATTATGTTGAGGTACTTTTCTTCTCTATCCATTTTATTAAGTGTTTTAACCATAAATGGATATTGTATCTTGTCAGATGCTTTTTCTGCATCTACTGATATGACCATATGATTTGTACCCTTTATTTTGTTTATGTGGTGTATCACATTGATCGATTTGTGTATGTTGACCCATTCCTGCGCCATTGGTAAGACCCCACTTGGTTGTGATGTATAATATTTTTAATGTATTGTATTCAATTTTCTAGTATTTTGTTTAGGATGTTTACATCTGTATTCAACAGAGATATCAGTCTATAGTTTTCTTTTCTTTTACCAGGTTTTAGTATCAGGGTAATATTAATCTCATAAATTAGTTAGAAAGTATTATCTCTTCTTCAATTTTTTAGAAGATGAGAGAGACAGATATTTAAATCATCTTGGAATGTTTGGTAGATTTACTGGTGAAGCCATCTGGTCCTACATTTTTGCTTTTTGGAAGGATTTTGATGATTGTTTCAATTTCCTTGCTGTTGATTGGCCTATTTAGATTTTCCAGCTCCTTGTAATATTAAAGTCCATATATGACAAACCCTCAGCTAATATCATACTCGATGGTGAAAAACTGAAAGCTTTTCTTCAATGATCAGGAACAAGACAAGAATGCCCCTATCACCACTGTTACTCAACATAGTATTGGATGTCCTAGCCAGAACGATCAGGAAAGAGAAATACAAAGCATCCAAATTGGGAATAAAGAAGTCAAATTCTCACTTTTAGCAGACGACCTGATTCTTTACACAGAAAATCCTAAAGATTTTGAGATTATTATGTGAAGCGAAATAAGTCAGACATAAAAAGTCAAGAACCATCATTTCACACATATGTGGGATATAAAACTGAAAACAACAAACAAACAAGACATACAAAAACTGATAGACATAAACAACAGTTCAGTGGTTACCAGAGGGTAAGGAGGTAAAAGAGGGTAACAAATATATGGTGATGGAAGATTTGACTTTAGGTGGTGAACACACAATGCAATATATTATAGATGATGTATTATAGAATTGTACACTTGAAACCTATATAATTTTATTAACCAATGTCACCCCAATAAATTTAATAAAAAAAGATGACAACTCATAAAATTTTAATTCTTAAAGGTTCTTCAGAGATAAAGTTCAAGTTCCTCATTTTCACAGATAAAAAAACCAGGGCCTATGGAGTTTCAAAGATTTGCAAGTCACATACCCTATTACATAGGGTTTATTAGAAAAACAGGCCCATGGATAGCTTTTATTTGCAGTGCCTATACCAAGAGAATCAACAACTGGCTCCAGACCCACATTTTAGCTAGGTCTACTTAGCCAGATTCATTTCTCTCTTCCTATCCTGGGCTCATCTAGAGCACAGCACAGTTTCTTCTATGTGTGCATCTTCAGACCCACCCCCAAGCAGCTGCTGCTACTCTGGTGTGGTCTGTGTCTGAGAGAATAAACAGAAAAGAAAAGCAACAGACCTCAAGATTGGCCCTAGGTCAGTAGGCCAGGGAGTCTTAAAATATTGGGCTTAAGAGCATGTTCTAGAAGGGAAGACACAGGATCTGGGCTGGCACATTTGCAAAGCTTCTCTCTCTCTCTCTCTCTCTCTCTCTCTCTCTCTCTCTCTCTCTCTCTCTCTCTCTCTCTCTCTCTCTCTCTCTCTCTCTCTCTCTCTCTCTCTCTCTCTCTCTCTCTCTCTCTCTCTGTTTCACTCTCTCTCTCATTCTTCAGTAACCACTATCCCTGAGTCTGATGCCTGTCTAATTTAATTTTTCCAGTTCCCTAGCAAACAACCAAAGTTTGGGACAAGTAGTCACTGGGATGCATGAGTACTCAGCCGGAGCTATACCAGCTCCATATTGTGTGTTTTTGTTTTTTTTAACCAATTTCTCTGATTCTAGCCCCACACATAATACACGGTATTCACTCTTGCTCTTTCATTTCACTCCATAATATCAATGTCTCTGATTTCTAAATCACAGGATTCTGTAGTATGAATTACCTTGTTTTCCATTATTTTTTTCAGGCAATTGACAATCAGGTTTGTGAATCTGCTCATGCCTCATCCAGATTCTATCACTAAAAATTTGTTAACATCTTTTATCAACTGTAGTCTTCACCCCGTCCGTTCTCTTTTTAACTGGAAATTGACAAGTAAAAATATTGTATTTTATTAAAATTTCAAAAGGCAGTAGAGAATGAGTGTGGATTCAGCTGTTGACAACTGGGTATCCTTAGGTAGGGTAAGGGGAAAAGATTTACTATCTATGGTTCACTATCATGTGGTTTACAAAATCACTGAAAAGGCTAGATAAGCAGCTCTTGACTAACTCCCTGAACAACACTGCTGAACTAGACCCCTAAGGTAGATGCTGACTCTGTGATGTTTGGGATGCTAATTAATAATTAATTACCATCATTATTGCTGACTGCAGGGTTGCACTGTGTCTGCCATGAACTGAACCAATAAAACGCTTGCCCCCCCATCTCTCTATAGCCATGAAACTAGGTCTCTGGCTTTGGATTTCTGATGCAGCTCACACATGATTATGGTCATGTTTGCCAGAGGAGTGTTATTTCTGCTTCATGATATTTTCTTTGTCTTCAATATCAAATATTGGTGATTTGGCTTGCTTTAAAGTAGGCAATATGCAGAATATGAACTGCAATAGAATCTTGGAGATATGGCTTTCAGGTCTCCGTCCACTAATATGCAGTAAGGGACATTGCAAGGGAATTAGAGTGGAATTTAGTGAGCGCTTAAAAATATCTTTCATGGGCCGGCTGAATGGCGGGATGGTTAAGAACTGGCTTGGGACGCCAGAGGGCCCCAGTTCGGATCCCACATATGAGGGCCAGTGACACTGCTCTCTACAGCTAAGATGCTGAACAACAGCTCAACCTGGAGCTGGGCTGCCGTGAGTCGCCGGCGACGGCGTGGGCGTAGGCTGCAGCCCCTGTGGCAGTGGGTTGCCATGGGCTACCGTATGTAGCCAGCAGCTAGCGTGAGTGGCCAGCAGCCGCAGTGAGCGGCCGTCCAAAGGCCGGCGACTGATCTGCCTCACCCGGGAAGAGCGCAATGAAGGTGCCAACTTGAGCCAGTGAAGCAACATCCTCCACAACTAGACTGAAGAACAAAACGACAGCAACTTGTCTGTTCCCCTTCCCCTAATTCCCCAGCGCTGTTCCCATCCCCCCAATTCCTCAATAAAAATCTTAAAAAAAAAATCTTTCACATCTGTTGTTTAACTGAATATATTTTCTATGGATTTATATGTGTGTATGTCAGTTCTTCTCAACTGGGGGTGATATTGCCTTTTGGGGACATTTGACCACACGTAATTTTTGAGTGCCACAACTGGGGTTTATTACTGGCACCTAGTGGGCAGAGGCAGTGGATACTGCTGAATATCCTACACTGCACAGGACAGCCTCCAACAACAAAGCATTATCTATCCAAATTATCAATAGTACTGGAGGTAGGAAACCTTAATATATATGAATATATGAAAAATGAATAACTCATAACTACAATTATCTCTGGAGAAGAGAGGCAAGAATTGGATTTAAGAATGGTAATTAAGGAGACCTTTATTTTATGTTATTTATTTTTAGAAAGAGAATGCATATAATTATATAATAAAATATTAGTAAAAATAATAAAACAATAAATAGAAATGAAAATATGGGGGAAGGATATAAGGGGCTTGGAAATAAAAGAGATAGAGATATTCAAAATAGAATATTTGTATTTTCTTTAAAGGCTCTTTTTCCTTATATATTTCATCAGTACAAGTCCACACTGTCATTTTAGCAATAAATCTAAGTGCCTTCTCTAAATCCTATTTCTTCCTCATTCTCCATATCTAATCAATGATTAACTTCAGTCCATTCTAACAGTGACAAATCTCTGTGAGCCATCATCCCCTCCTCATCTTCAGTGCTCATTTTGACTTATGTTTGTTTGTTTGCCCAGATTTTGGCAACAGTCGCATTTCCAGCTTCCTGCCTTCAAAACTCACCTCTCCACATAATTTTCATATCATTCACAATTTCATTCATAGATGTCATTATTCACAATTTACCCTAACAAGGACTTCAGTAGTTTTTTGTTAAATCAAGGATGATGAAGACAGCACTTAGGTATCAATCACAGTTCCCATGTTCGAGGCAGATATCACTCATTAATCACAGTAATCTTTTTGGTTGTTATTAGCTGTGACCTCAGACTCCCTCAGAACATCATGATCCCTGTGACCACTACAAGCTGACTGGGATCTGGATGAGAATGAAACCTACTGATGCTTCCTTTCACCTTTCACCAGTAAACTGATGCATCTCTAATAGTTGTTTGTGACTTCCAGTAGATATGTCCATATTGAGGAAGAAAAGTGATGAGAGATAATTAGTGACTAAAGAATGAAGTTAGAGATCAGGAACATCCTGTCACTGAGTGTTCCTTTAAGAGACTTTAATTTGATTGTGAAAAATCTAACAACCTTAGACACAATACTTGCCCAATAACTGACCCTATTCTGGAACTGACTCTATTCTGTATTTTTTAGTTTCATAGTATGGAGTTTGTTAGAAGCTGACATTTAATTGTACCAGACCTAAGCACTGTTACTGAACCTTAGAATGTTACCTAATTATAAATAGACATTGTCTAAATGGGAAAGAGCGAAATAGACAGTCGCAGGATACAGCCATCAGGAGAACAATTAAGCAAAATACAAAAAAGTAGAAAAGGGCAATAAAGAACTTTGATTCTGCTTAAGTTTTAAAAAAGACTTGGAAAGGCATCATGAAGATTATTTCAGAATAAGTAGAACGACAGAAAACAGACTGTGATTTGACATGGGGTAGACAAAGAGATTGGGGATTTATCATAAACATGAAAATGTCATCAAATTACATGAAATAAGGTGATTAGCAAAAAAGAATATAAAGATTGAAGACAAAAGTGTAATTGAGTCACAATTTTCAATAGGAATTTAATTTCTAAATACAAGAGATAGAAAAAAAAAAGAATGATAAATGTGAAGTCAGGTGAGCCTAGAAAGAGAATAGTAGAAAGACATTAAAATCAGAGCGCATGAAAAATAAAATATTTGGTATTCAAGGAAATTATTCAATATTTCCTCAGAAAAAAAGATTATCCAAAAATAATTTTAAATAAAAATACATATTGAATTGATTTTATGTGGTTCAAATTCTGAATATTCCATAGAGACCAAGGAAATCATTTTTTTATTTGAATGACATCAGCTTTAGAAAAAATATATTTATACTTTGAATAATTTCTTTTTATTATTTTACCTTATAGAATTACAAAAAGGAATTTCTTAACATAAAGTTAAAATATTTCATTTGAAGCTAGAAAAAAGAATGCCATGCATCAATGCCACAGCCAGATGCAGAATCAGCACCCAACACAGTAGGAGTATCATTTAGATGAAGTTTCCAAGTTTACCTTACACAGTGTTAATAGCTCCAGTATCATGGGGTTCTTGAGCTAACCTCGGCTTCCAATTCATTCAGCTGGCACCGTTTTTTATTTTTTTGTTTGTTTGTTTTAATACTTCACTTCAGGAAAGGACAGAATAACAACTGGAAAGAAAGGCTGGATGGCCCAAAATTTTCATATCAGAAATCAGTTTTAAAAAATAATGTGTTTTCATGAAGCTGATATAACTTTGACTTTTTAGTGTTTTCACAGAGTCACATAATGATGCAAATGTAGGAGGAAATAAGAGTAAGCATAAAACCAATGGGGTTAACAAGGTTAGAGCCTACCAATATTGAGATTGATTTTTTTTACACAGACTGATTAAACTACTACTGCTCCCTTACATGCTAAATCTTTGAAATTTAATGGACCTCTTTAATCACAAGAAAATGTTGAAAAAGAGAAAACATAAATTGAGGACAAATCATCTTTTCCCCAAAATAACACAGCACACTGACTTTTAAAATAATGTCCTCTGGGAGATGCTAGCCCAAAAGTTAGGGTTCAGTTAACCCTATTAGATGCTTTGTGTTTCTTCCATTGAAGTCAGAGGTAGCTATGTAGTGTAGAACTATGTTTCTATTTTTCCATTCCAACACTTCATAATATGTGTATGCAGATTTCCATTTTTAATTCTTTATGGAAATTTCCAGGAAAAGTTACAAATAAAAACAAGAGTGATCACTCAGTTTCTTGATTCTGTCATAAGAAAATAGTCTAAAACTTAAATGTGCTAAAATGATAGTGAGTATGGCATAAATAATCAAATAATAAGAAACAGAAGGTGGCAACATAGGAAACTCTGGATGCCTCCCCTCTCAAGAACACAGCTGAATATACAGGTACATACAGAAAAATTCCCTTTGAAATAAATCCAGAAACAAGTTGAGGGACTCCTACACATGGAACAAATGAGAAAAACATAAAATTTTTATTGAGGGAGAGGTTGACACACTATCTTGCCATAAACCCCACCTATGGTACAGGGACAAAGAAACACCAGGAGGGAACTCACAACTTCAGCTTCTCTGTGAGAAGTGAAGGGCTTGTACCCCTCATTTGGCACCTCAATTTTCAAGATTTTCACTTGAGAGAAGAGGCCCCAAAACATCTAGCTCCAAAAGCCAATGGGGCTTGCTTGAATTCACATGACCCACAGAGATATAGAAAACTAAGAAACAATTCTTAACAAGCTCTTATGAACTCATCCTGGCTATACCCCCCAAGGCCTAGCACAGAGGCAGCAGATTGAAATGCTCCCATTCTTTCCATGATGGCTTATTTATTATCTTAAAAGCTATAGCCTCAGGGGCAGGCTTCTAAATTAACACACATCTAAGGGCCAACTACAATTCTCTCAGAGAGAAAAAATTGCAGAGCTTTAGAATGCATTTGAATTTAAGCTGTTATCAGCTTATAATAGACTCTAAAGTATTTTATGTAAGCCTCATGGTAACCAGAGAGCAAAGACCTATAGTAAATACACAAAAGATAAACAAAGGAATCTAAGCATGCCACTGGAGAAAATCATGATCAGAGGAAGAGAGCAAGAGGGAACAAAGTGATTAAAAAACAAAACAAAACAAAATTAACAAAATGGCAACAAAGCCATACCTATCATTAATTACTTTAAATATGAATGGACTAAATTCTATAATCAAAAGACATATAATGGCTGAATGGATTTAAAAAAGAAAAACAAAAACAAAAACAAAAGACCCAAATATATGCTCCCTACAAGGGACTCACTTTAGCTTTAAGGACTCACAGACTAAAGTGAAGGGATTAAAAATATATATGGAGCTACCTAGGCTTGCAATTCATTCAACTGGCACTATATTTTTTAAATAATTCTTTTAATACTTCATTTCAGGAATGGACAAAATAAAAGCTGGACAGAAAACCTGGATGGCCTGAAATTTTCATATCAGAAATAAATAAAAAATAATGTGTACATATAGAAACTAAAAGAAAGCTGGGGTTGCTATACTTATATCAGCCAAAATAGACTTAGAGAAAAGACTATAACAAAGAGGGTAGTTATATGATAATAGATCAATCCAACAAAAAGATATAACGTTGGTCAATATTTATGAATCCAACATAGGAGACCTATATATGAAGCACATATTAACAGATTTAAAGGGTAAAATATTGGGCCGGCCGAGTGGCACGATGGTTAAGAACTGGCTTGGGACGCCAGAGGGCCCGGGTTCGGATCCCATATATGAGGACCAGTGACACTGCCCTCTACAGCTAAGATGCTGAACAACAGCTCAACCTGGAGCTGGGCTGCCGAGAGCAGGTGACAGCATAGGCTGCAGCCCCTGTGGCAGTGGGTTGCCATGGGCTACCGTATGTAGCCAGCAGCCAGCGGGAGTGGCCAGCAGCCACAGTG
>NW_017732706.1:25532-49326 GCF_001890085.2 Hipposideros armiger | reverse complement strand
AAAAAAAATAAAAAAAATTAAAAAAAATAAAATAAAATAAAGGGTAAAATATTGACAGTAATATAATAATAATAGGGGACTTCAGTACCTCACTTCCATCAGTGGCTAGATCACTCAGACTGAAAATTAATAAGGACACATTAAACTTAAATGACAAGTTAGACCAGATGGACTTAACAGACATTTTTAGAATAATCAATTCAACAGTGGTATAATACACATTGTTTTCAAGCACACGAGAAACATCCTTCTGAACAGATCATAACTTAGGCTGCAAGACAACACTTCATAAATTTAAGAAAACTGAAATTATAATTAAGCATCTTTTCCAATCTAAATGGTAGAAATCAATTCCAAAGAAAAACTGGAAAATTCACAAATATGTGGAGATTATATAACATGATTCTGAACAATTAATTGGTCAAAAGAAATCAGATGAGAATTTTTTTTAAATAAAGGGAAAATGGAAATACAAACATCAAAATTTATGGATGCAACAAAAGCAATTCTAAGAAGGATGTTCATAGCAATAAATGCCTACATAAAGAAACAAGGAAGTTCTCAAATAAACAACCTAACTTACACATCAAATAACTAGAAAAGAACAAATGAAGCCAAAAGTTAGTAGAAGAAAAAAAAATAATAGTGAACAGAGTGGAAACAAGTGAATAGAGACTAAAAACCCAGAAAATATTAACAAAACTAAGAGATGGGTTTTTAAAAAGATAAAAAATAGACCAACTTTTAAACAGACTTACCAAGAAAAGAATATAGAGGACTCAAATAAAATCAGACATAAAAGAGAAGATGTTACAACTAATACCACAGAAATACAAAGCATCATAAGAGGCTACTATGAATAACTATATTCCTACAACTTGGATAACCTAGAAGAAATGAATAAAATCCTAGAAACAGTCAAGCCACCAAGCCTGAATCACGACTAAACCTGAACAGACTAATTACTAGTAAGGATATTGAATCATTGATCAAAAATCTCCCCACAAAGAAAGTTCAGGACAAGACTACCTCACTGGTTGAATTCTACCAAACATTTAAAGAATTGATACCTATTTTTCTCACATTCTTCCAAAATATAGAAGAGGAGGGAAAACTTACAAATTCATTTTATGAGTCCAGCATTACCATGATGCCAAAATCAGATAAGACAGTACAGGAAAATTATAGGCCAATATCCCTAATGAACATAGATGCAGAAGTCCTCAACAAAGTAATAGCAAATCAAATTCAGCAATGCATTAAAAGGATCATACACCATGATTAAGCAGAGTTTATCTCAGGGATGCAAGATAATTCTACATCCTCAAATCAATCATTGTGATATACCACATTATTAACAAAATAAAAAATAAATCATATGATAATCTCAACAGATGCAGAGAAATCATTTGACAAAATTCAACTTTCATTCATGATTAAAAACTCTCAGTAAAGTGTATAGAGGGAACGGACCTCAACACAAGAAATGTCATGTGTGACAAGTGCTTACAACTAACATCATACTCAGTTGTGAAAAGCTAAAACATTTTTCTCTAAAACCAGGAACAAGACGAGTATGTCCACTGGAATCTCCAACCAGAGCAATCAGGCAAGAAAATAAAATAAGCTGGAGACATCATAGAAATGGCGGCAGTAAGGAGGGCTCCCTGAGTTCTTCCTTGAAAATTACCGCAAATTGAACAGATATAATTCATCGGAGGGACCTCTCCTTATCCCACAGAACAGCTAAGAGACTCGCAAACAACTGTTTGAAGGTGGGCAAACCGGGTGAGTGAGGGAAGAGTGAAGGGAGATGCTTGGAGACATAGGGCCTCAGGCAGCAGATCGGAAAGCATTACAGCAGCAAGGGGGCTCACTCTCTGAGCCCCCACACTCCTGCCGGGAGTGCAACAGGAGCAAGCATGGAGCGTCTGAGGCAGAAGCCTCAGCTCAAAACTGCGGCGGGACAGGTTTCTTTATTTTTTGTTTTTATTTCTTTTCTTTTCTTTCTCTCTCTCCCTCAGAGAGAAAGCAAAGGACAGCTGCTTAAATAGAAGCCCGCTCCCACCCTCCTTCAGAAACCCTAGCCCATCACCATTGCAGAGTCTTAAGCAGAACCCTGAATGGAAGAGTAGTGTCAGGTTACCGAAGTGCTCCTACTCTTGGAAAAAGGCTGTAGAGTGTGGGTCTGCCTAAGCCGCCCCTACCTTTCCTGCATGGTTTGGGAGGCAGGGCAACTTCAGCTGCTGAGTCACTCGCAGGACCTCTGCATAGATCTTTTAGCAGCTCAGAAATCTGACATCCCACACAGCCGCCAGTGGAAAGAGTGCCCTAAGATGCACATTGAGCCTTCTGGCTGCGCAGCTGTCAGCTGAAACGGCATTGACTTTGTAACAACCACCAATCACACCCTATAGCATGACTCATCTAGACCTGCATCGCCAGGGTCACTCTGGGCACCAGGTGGCTGGCTCTGTCCCCACACGACACAGAAGAGTTTTTGCACAGCAGAGAAAAACCTGGAAATAGCTCGGTGGACTTTAGCAAAGACTGGCACTGGTTTCTTTTTGCTGTTGTTGTTGTTGTTTTGAGGGTGTTGGATTTTTTGTTTGCTTGTTTTGGTTGTTTCTTCTATTTCATTTTCATTTTTAGTTCTTTTGTTTGTTTTTTAAGATTTTTTTGGGGAATTGGCAGAGGGGAACAGTGTTGGGGAATAGGGGCTAGGAGAACAGACAAGTCGCTGTCCTTTTTGTTCTTTAGTCTAGTTGTGGAGGACATCGCTTTACTGGCCCATGTTGGTATTGTGATCATGGTGCTCATTCCGGGTGAGGCAGTCACTTGCCAACCATTAGACGGCCACTCATGGTGGTTCACAGAAGCTCACAAAAGCTCACGCCCTCTGCCGGCCAGCCCCACTGCAGCCTATGCCATCCTCGGCAACTCACTGCAGTCAAATTCCAGGTCGAACTGTTGTTCACCATCTTAGCTGTAGAGGGCACAGCATCACTGGCCCTCATGTGGGATCCGAACTGCTCAGAGCTGGTGTCCCAAGCCAACTCCTAACCAACATGCCACTCAGCCGGCCCCATTTTTAGTTCTTTTATATATGTATATATATAAGCGTATATATATGTCCATATATATAGGTGTGTAGACGTATATATTATTATTATATTTCATTTGTTTGTTGGTTTATTTTTCTCTTCTTCTTTCTTTTCACCCCCCTCTCTCTCTCTCCCCCTTCTTTTCTTCTTTCTTTTCCTTGCTCTACTTTGCCTCCTTCCAATTTTTCTGCAATTTTTTGTTGGTGGTGGTGTTGCTATTTTGTTTTTCGTGGTTATTTTGCTTTCTTTGTATGTTTGATATTTCAGTGTGTGTTGAGTGTGAGTTGTTGGTTGTTTCTACAAGTGAGAATATCTGGTTTCTCTTGGTGGTTGTTGTGATTGTGCTTGTTGATCTGTTTTGCCCTGAAATCACTCTGCAGAAGGGTCCAGCCAAAGAGGCTCAAGAATCAACACGCCCAGAGGTCAACTTTAGACCAAACCAGAGCATTACCGGGTTTGACCTACAAGAATCACACCCGAAGGGAAATCTCTACAAGCACAAGAGCCTATAGTGGCCAAGCCTCATCTGAGGGGTCAACCCTCACACAACAGCTCATACACTGTGGACATAGCCAATCCACACAGCTAGTCAGACTGGGAGTCAATCCCACCTACTGACAGACCAAAAGCAATCAAAGTGAAACTCCAACAGGAGAAGACACACAACACAAGGAACACCTCTGATAAACACACACAGAAGAATAGGGAGACTGAGCAATTCAAATATACAGGACACATACCACATAAGTCCACCCAGAAAAGACTGAGAGACCTAGGGGATCTACCTAATACATTGAAGCAAGCACAAAGAGTAAGCCAGAATGGGGAAACAAAGGAACCCAACCCAAATAAAAGAACAGAAGAAACCTCCTGAATCAGTGGAATTAGAGGAAATAGAGGCAACCAACCTATTGGAGACAGAGTTCAGAACACTGATGACTAGAATGTTCAAGGGTATTAATGAAAATATAAAGAAGGTTAAAAAATTATGAAAAACAACCAGCTAGAACTAAAGAATACAATTACTGAATTAAATAACAAACTCGAAGAAATTACCAGCAGATTGGATGAAGCAGAGGATCGAATCAGTGACTTAGAAGACAAGATAACAGAGATCATCCAAGCGGAACAATAAAAAGAAAAAAGAATAAAAACATTGAAAATAGTTTAAGAGAACTTGACGATAACATCAAGTGCAACAACATGCACATCATAGGAATGCCAGAAGGAGAAGACAGGGAGCAAGGGATCGAGAACATATTTGAAGTAATAATGACTGAAAACTTCCCTAACTTGGCAAAGGAAATTGACATACAAGCACAGCAGGTGCAGAGAGTTTCAACCAAGATGATCCCAAACAGGCCGACAACAAGACACGTTATAGTAAAAATGGCAAAGGTTAAAGACAAAGACAGAATCCTAAAAGCAGCAAGGGACAGGCAACAAGTTACTTACAAGGGCACCCCCATAAGATTATCAGCTGACTTTTCTACAGAAACTCTGTAGACCAGAGGTAGATGGCAGGAGGTCTTCAAAGTGATGAAAAACAAAGGCCTACAACCTATATTGCTTTATACAGGAAGGTTATCATTTAAAATTGAAGGAGTGATAAAGAGCTTCCCAGAAAAGAATAAGCTTAAGGAATTCATTACCACCAAGCCAGCAGTGCAGGAAATGTTAAAAGGGCTTCTTTAAGCAGAAGAAAGAGAAAAACAACCTAACTAATGAAGACCAGAAACACAAATAACAAAATGGCAATAACTATGCATCTATCAATGATCACATTAAATGTAAATGGATTAAATGCTCCAATCCAAAGAATAGGGTGGCTGAATGGATAAGAAAGCAAGACCCTTGCATATGCTGGATACAAGAGACTCACCTCAGATCAAAAGACATATACAGGCTGAAAGTAAAGGGATGGAATAAAATATTTTATGCAAATGGAACTGAGAAGAAAGCTGGAGTAGCGATACTTATATCAGACAAAATAGACTTTAAATTGAAGAACATAATAAAGGACAAAGAAGGGCACTTCATAATAATAAAGGGGTCTATCCAACAAGAGGACATAACCCTAGTAAACATCTATGCACCTAACATAGGAACTCCTAAATATATAAAACAGATATTGACAGACATAAAGATGGAGATCAACAGTAACACTATCACAGTAGGGGACTTCAACACCCTGCTGTCACCAATGGACAGATTCTCCAGGCAGAAAATCAATGTGGAAACAGTGGCCTTAAACAGCACACTAGACCAGGTGGATTTAATTGATATTTTCAGAACATTTCACCCCAAAGCTACTAAATATACATTCTTCTCATGTACACATGGAATATTTTCCAAGATAGACCACATGTTAGGCCACAAAACAAGTATCAATACATTTAAGAAAATTAAAATCATATCAAGTATCTTCTCTGACCACAGTGCTATGAAATTAGAAATCAACTACAAGAAAAAAACTGGAAAACACAGAAATACACGGAGGTTGAATAACATGTTACTAAATAGCAAGTGGATCAAAAATGAGATCAAGGAAGAAATCAAAAGATACCTTGAGAGAAACAAAACTGAAAGCACCACAACCCAAAATCATTGGGATTCAGTGAAAGCAGTCCTGAGAAGGAAATTCATAGCAGTGCAGGCATTCCTAAAGAAGCTAGAAAAATCTCAAATCAGCAAGTTATCCTTACACCTCAGGAAACTGGAAATAGAACAGCAAAATAAGTCCAAATGGAGTACAAGGAAGGAGATAATAAAGACCAGGGTGGAAATAAATAAAACAGAGACCAGAAAAACAATACAAAAGATCAATGAAACCAAGAGCTGGTTTTTTTAGAAGATAAACAAAATTGACAAACCTTTAGCCAGACTCATCAAAAAAAAAAAAGAGAGAGAGAGGACTCAAATTAGTAAAATTAGGAATGAAAGAGGCGAAGTGACAACACACTCCACAGAATTACAAAAAACATTAAGAAATTACTATGAGCAATTATATGCTGACAAATTTGACAATCTGGAAGAAATGGGTAATTTCCTAGAAGCATACAACCTTCCAAAGCTAACTCAAGAAGGAACAAAAAATCTGAATAGACTGATTACCACCAATTAAATAGAGTCAGAAATCAACAAGCTCCCAACAAACAAAAGCCCTGAACCAAACAGTTTCACAAGTGAATTTTACCAAACATTCAAAAAAGAGTTATCACTTATTCTACTCAAACTATTCCCAAAAATCCAGAAGGAGGAAAGGCTCCCAAACTCTTTCTATGAGGCAACTATCACCCTGATTCCAAAACCAGACAAAGACAGCACAAAAAAGGAAAACTACAGGCCTATATCTCTGATGAACATAGTTGCAAAAATCCTCAACAAAATATCAGCAAACAGAATTCAGCAATATATTAAGAAGATCATACACCATGATCAAGTGGGTTTCATCCCTAGTACGCAAGGTTGGTTCAGTAGCCGCAAATCAATTAATGTGATACACCACATCAACAAAATGAGAAATAAAAATCATATGTTCATGTCAATAGATGCAGAGAAAGCATTTGACAAAATCCAGCAGCCATTTATGATAAAACTCTTAGCAAAGTGGGAATAGAGGGAGCATATCTCAACATAATAAAGGCCATAGATGATAAACCCACAGCAAACATCATACTCAATGGGAAAACTAAAACCATTTTCCTTAAGATCAGGAAGAAAAAAAAAGGCTGTACACTCTCTCCACTTTTATTCAACATAGTTCTGGAAGATCTAACCACAGCAATCAGACAAAACAAAAAACAAACAAACAAACAAAAAACAAACAAAGAAAACAAATAAAAGGCATCCAAATAGGTAAGAAGGAAGTAAAATTATCATTATATGCAGATGACATGATACTATACATAGAGAATCCCAAAGACTCCACCAAAAAAACTACTGGAATTGATAAATGAATTCAGCAAGGTAGCATGATATAAAATCAATATTCATAAATCAGTTGCATTTGTATACACCAATAACAAACTATCAGAAGGAGAAATTAAGAAAACAGTCCCATTTACAGTTGCTTCAAGAACTATAAAATACTTGGGAATAAATTTAACCGAAGAAGTAAAATATCTGTATTCAGAAAATTATAAGACACTGAAGAGAGAAATTAAAGAAGATACAAATAAATGGAAGCACCTACCATGCTCATGAATAAGAAGGATTAATATAGTTAAAATATCCATACTGACTAAAGCAATATATAGATTCAATGTAATTTCTATCAAACTACCTAGAGCATTTTTCACAGAAATCAATAATGTAATCCTGAAATTCATATGGAACCATAAAAGACCCTGAATAGCCACATCAATCCTGAGAAATAAGAACAAAGTCAGGGGTATCATGCTACCAGGCATCAAATCATACTACAAGGCTACAGTAATCAAAACAGTATGGTACTGGCATAAAAACAGGCCCATAGATCAATGGAACAGAATAGAGAGCCCAGAAATAAATCTATTCATATACGGTCATTTAATCTATGACAACAGAAGCAAGAATTTACACTGGGGTAAAGATAGTCTATTTAATAAATGGTGCTGGGAAAATTGGACTGACACATGCAAAAAAATGAAACTGGACCACCTCCTTACACCATATACAAGAACAAATTAAAAATGGATTAAAGACTTAAATGTAAGATCTGAAAGCATAACACTCCTAGAAGAAAATATAGGGAGAAAATTTGCAGACATTACCCTGAGCAATATTTTTACTGATATATCCCCGCAGGCAAGGGAAGTAAAAGAAAAAATGAACATATGG
This sequence comes from Hipposideros armiger, assembly GCF_001890085.2. Taxonomy (NCBI): domain Eukaryota; kingdom Metazoa; phylum Chordata; class Mammalia; order Chiroptera; family Hipposideridae; genus Hipposideros; species Hipposideros armiger. Next base: position 41,401 of record NW_017732706.1, on the reverse strand, counting down.
GATTACATCAAACTTAAAAGTTTTTCCACAGCAAAGGAAACCATCAACAAAACAAAAAGGAAGCCTACTGAATGGGAGAAGATATCTGTCAATGAGATATCTGATAAGGTGTTAATATCCAAAATTTATAAAACACTCATGCAAGTCAACACACAAAAAAACAAACAACCCAATTAAAAAATGGGCAGAGGATATAGAGACATTTCTTTATAGAGGACATACAGATGGCCAACAGGCATATGAAAAAATGTTCAACCTCACTAATCATTAGAGAAATGCAAATAAAAACCACAATGAGATACCACCTCACTCCTGTCTGAATGGCTATCATCAATAAATCAACAAAGAACAAGTGGTGAGGTTGTGGAGAAAAGGGAACCCTGGTGCACTGTTGGTGGGACTGCAGATTCGTGTAGCCATTATGGAAATCAGTATGGAGATATCTCAAAGAACTGGAAATGGAACTAACTTATGACCCAGAAATTCCACTCTTAGATATTTATCCAGAAAAATCCAAAACACTAATTCAAAAAAATATATGCTCTCTTATGTTAATTTCAGTGCTATTTACAATAGCCAAGACTTGGAAACAACCGAAATGCCCATCGGTAGATAAAAAAAAAAACTGTACTCATGGATTGGAAAACTTAATATTGCTACAATGTCCATACACCCAAAGCAATCTACAGATTCAATGTGATCCCTATGGAAATTTCAACAGCACTTTTCACAGACATAGAAAAAAATTCTAAAATTTGTATGGAATCACAAAAGACCCCAATTAGCCAAAACAATATTGAAAACAAAGCTGGGGAACAATCCTTGAGGCATAACACTTCTTTTTTCAAACTATAGTACGAGCTTTAATAATCAAAACTGCCTGGTATTGGCTTAAAAACAGACACATGGATCGATGGAACAAAATAGAGAGCCCAGAAATAAGCCCATTCATATATGGTGAATTAATTTATGGCAAAGAATTCAAGAATATACAGTGGAGAAAGGATAGCTTCTTCCAAAATAAGCTGGGAAACTGGACAGCCACTTGAGAAAAATGAACCTGGACCCTATCCTACACCATACAAAAACTCAACTCAAAATGTATTAAAGACTTGAACCTAAGACCTGAAATCATAAAACTCACAGTTGCAAGCATAGAGAGTAAGATCCTTGACCTTGGTCTTGGGGATGATATTTTGGATTTGACACCAAATGCAAAGGCAACAAAAGCAAAAATCAATGAGTGGGAATAAAAACTAAAAAGCTTCTGCACAGCAAAGGAAACAATCAACAGAACGAAATGGCAACCTATGGAATGGGAGAAAATATTTACATGTATCTGATAAGGGGTTTAATATCCAAAATATAAAAAGAACTCATAAAACTCAATCGCAAAACATCAAACAGTTCAATTTAAAAATGAGCTAATGCTCTGAATAGACATTTTCCCAAAGAAGATCTACAAATGGCCAATAGGCACATGAAAATGAATTTCATATCACGAATCATGAGAGAAATGTAAATTAAAACCACAATGAGATATTAACTTACACCTGTTCAAATGGCTATTATTAAAAAGACAAGAAATCACATGTGTGGCGAGGATGTGGTGAAGAGGGAACCCTTGTACACTGTAGGAGTATAATCTGGTGCAGCCAGTACTGAAAACTGTATGGAGGTTCCTCAGAAAATTAACCATAGAACTACCATATGTTTCAGCAATTCAACTTCTGGATATTTATGTGAAGGAAATGAAAACTGTCTCAAAGAGATATCTGCACCCCATGTTCATTGAAGCATAATTTACAATAGCCAAGACATGGAAACAACCTAAATATCTATTGATGGATTATCAGATAAAGGAAAATTTCCTTGTAAATTCTGAGCATAGTGAACATAAATTACATTTTTACCTCTCTTTAATTGTCAGTTATTATTTATTGACAATAACAAAATGGACCATCTTATTAAACTCATTCTTTTTTGTAACTATTCAAATTTAGATTATGATTTGTAGCACCTAAAAAAGTGACTTCAACATCTTACTTTACATTAACCAAAGGAATTCATGTTATTTCATTCTTAGCACAATGTCCGTTTTTCTTAGGAATGAAAATGAGCTAGTCAATCTCAATCTTTGCTGAGTCTCCCCAACTTGTATTTTTACCCTGATCAAGTAAAGGCAATCAAATGTTTTAATAGTCAGAAAACTCTGGCCCAGCCTTAGGAGTTTTCCATAGAAAATAAGTTTGTATTTGGGTTGTAGTTTTATTTCCCAAGTAGATAAGAGTGACGTATTATATTAAAGAAGAAATGCTAATGGAAACATTATATGAATCTTAACATTATAGAATAGGAAACAAACAAAAAACAAGTGTCTTAATTTTTAGTGAACTAGAAATTATCAAACAACTTCTTTTAGTTCACTTTATTTTTCATTGGCTAAAGTGCTTTGTAAATGGAATTTTAGTTTGTATCTAATGTAGTATAAGCATTAGATTTAGAAAATCCTGGACTCCCATTTCTAACTGATTTACTAGTTTGATGGCTCCAGTGTATTAATCTCTGTTTACTCATCTGTAAAATGTGATTTTACTGGATTGTTGTGAGTATAAAATTACACATTATATGTAAACAGGACAAGGAAAAGTAGAGACTGATTAGCTGCTCACTATTATAAATGCATTTATTTTATTTAGGTGTGGTCATGTAATTAGGATTTCTAAGTAATGGAATGTGGGTGAGAGGAAGGTACCCCCTTTCAGGTTCAGCTCTTTAAACAAAATTTCTAGCATAATTCTCTACTCTTTCTTCCCCCTTTTCCCAGTACAGGGGCACCTTGTTGAAAATGACAAAACTTCTATAAGGTTGGGTGTCCGAATGACAGCTTTACACAGAGCTAAACATTGAGACTTGCATGGGAGAGAAATAAACTCCCACTTCTTTTTAAACCACAGATATTTTGAAGTTTATTTGTTATATTATTAGCATTACTTTAACTTACATAGGATCTGAATAATAAATGTTACTGATTCTTCTCTAATTGGAAAAGAAGAGAAACTATATGTTATATGTACATACAGCTTATATAAGATATAGAAAAGGCATTTAGCATAAATAGGAAGTCATTCATTGTGTTGGCTCTTTTTTTTTTTCTGCACAAACACCACCAAACATAATTTAATAGAAAAGATTATCCACTGATTTATATTACACACGCTGAAGCTGAGAGCCCAGAAGCATTACATTTATATCACATTTTCCCTCGATTATAGGATCAAAGTATGGCTGTTAACATTTTAACTTCAAAAGATCTTTGGGTACCAAAAACATCTACGTGTAAAGATCATTGAATATTTGGCCACTGAGCAGATATCAAAAATAGAAAACTACTGACACTTAGAATTTTCATTTAGCTGAGATTGTACATTTTAAAATAGCCCATAGTGTCAGAGATTTATTCATTTAAGTCCCCAAATTAAATGCAATAGTTACAAACTGGTATAAAATTATAACAAGGGATCATGTTTGATTTTTTTTATTGTGGTAAAATACACAGAATATAAAACTCAGTATCTTAACCATTTTCAGTGTAGAGTTCAGTGGTATTAAAGACATCCACATTGTTTTGCAAATATCACCACAGTCCTTCTTCAGAACTATTTTCATCTTACAAAACTGAAACTGTGTATCAAGTATACAGTAAATTTCCATGACCTCCTTCCCACTGTCCCTGGCAAATTCTACTTTCTTTCTTGTTTTCTTTTAATCTCCCTCCCCCCCCCCATATCCCAGCCTCTGGTAACCACTATTCTGCTCTTATTATGATTTTGGCTTTTATGTTACTTACCGTATTTCCCCATGTATAAGATGCACCCTTTTTAGAAAAATTTGTGATCTAAAAACTGGATGCGTCTTATATAGTGGTTGTAGATTTTTTTACTTGCATTTCCTGCAAGTGATGAGGAGTTATATGAATTTTATGATGAATAAAATGAGTTCAATAACTTTATGTAATACATTTTTTTCAAATTTCAGGCCCCAAAATTAAGATGCATCTTGTACATGGGACGTCTTATACATGGGGAAATATGGTAATTTAAAAAAATATTCCATGTAAGTGTAATAATGTAACATCCTCCAGGTTCATCCATATTGTCCTAAATGTCAGAATTTTGTTTAGTTTACTGGGGTGACGTTGGTTAGTAAAATTATATAGGTTTCAAATATACAATTCTGTAATACCTCATCTATATATCACATTGTGTGTTCACCACCCAGAATCAGTTCTCCTCCCATCACCATATATTTGACCCCCTTTACCCCCTTGTACCACCTCCCTTCCCTTTCCCTCTCATAACCACTAAACTGTTGTCTGTGTCTATGAGTTTTTGCTTGTTTGTCTTGTTCATTTGTTGCTTTCAGTTTTATATGCCACATATAAGTGAAATCATATGGTTCTCAACTTTGTCTATCTGACTTATTTTGCTTAGCATGCTATCCAGAGTTATATTCAATCCCTTTTCACTTACCATATTCAGGATTTGGAATAAGGCATTTCTTAGAACTCCAGGTTCTGTTTAGTGGGTAGCTGTCTTAGAGACTTAAATATGGTAGTAGCTGTGTTTATTGTTACTAAGAGGATGTGCCTTTAAGAGTATTTTTAGTATATAGATAACAATGTTCCATAATATTTTCAGCTTAATTTTAACATGGTATTTTCACTTACTCCACTTGATTTTATAATTGCATCTCTTTTATACTGAATCTACGTATTCATAACATAATTAACATAATTGTTTTATTCTCCCTTATAAAAACAGTTTGAAAAATACAAATGCTGACACTACTACAGACAACAAAACTACTAAGTGAAGCATAAAATTTCTTTGTTTTTTTTTTTTAATTCCTAGAATTCATTCCGCTCAGTTGAATATCAAGAGCAGTGTGGTGAAAATGGTCGAATCTGACAATAAAGGGTTGCTTTTTCTATAGAGTGTTTTAAATTAATAATAACATTTATTAATGCTTAGTCTAGTTTTTATTATCATTAGGTACCAGCAATTTTAATATTACCAGCAAGAAATTAATTATCTGCAAATCTTGTCTTTGTCTAATTTGTAAATAATTACTGTACTGTTGAGTTTTAATTATACAAACAAATATGCTTCATATTAGCATATATATTACTTATATTTAATAAATATTCCTTTGTACTTGGAAGTTACTTTGGAGAACTCCGCTGTACAACTAGCCTGAAAACAGGCAGACTCAGCTACACATGACCCTTTCAAGAATAAAGTTGTAATGGTTCAAAATCTTTTGAGATCTCTTCAGATTCACTTTGTGTTTCTAATCCTGGTAGTACCACATATCCTTGTCTATAAACAACAAATTCAGACAACCAATGAGTGGAGCAATTTCAAGGCCAAAAATGCAGAACTTACAGTACTCCAGGTCTGTTCTGCACTGTGGCCCTGTGGCAACATATTGATGTAAAAGTAAAATGACCTTCCCACAAAAGCTGGAGTGTTGCTCACTATCAAGCTGTGAGCACAGCAAAAGAGAAATTTGAGGAAATTAATCTCAACTTTTGAAGCATTGTGCTATCCAAAAAAAAAAATGTGAATACAAATGAATCTGCTCAGATTTTGTTATTTGCTTTATGTGGTTTTGTGTTTCTGAGTTCTTTATTTTTTTTCCTGGGCTAATGTTTTATAACAATTGTAAGCAGCCAACTGAGTCTTTTACAGTGAATTATCAAGCTTTAAACTGCTTCTTCAAGACTGAAAGCAGACATTGTGTAGAACATAATTAAATTTGTGATGACAAAAGCAACAACACAGAAGAAAGTGGAATTTATATACACAAAATAAGAATCAAGTTTCAAATAAGGATGCCCCCCAAAGAAAAATGAAAGACATTTGTCTTAAGTTTCCAGAACTAGATATTGATTCTAAAGCAACAAACCAAGTGTTCTCAATGTTTTCTATCAATTAGCCATTTCTCTGGCTTTTTTCTTTTTTTTCAGAATAAGAACAGTTTCAAATTTTTTTTTAATTGCCAAGTTGTTAATGATAGAATATGTTAAGCTGTGGAGATGTAAAAATGCCATGGAAATCAATCCAGAAGAAGCAAAGACATAGACAGAGACAAAGACTTTGCTCTACTAACTATTTCTAGAATTTGTTATGAAATGGAAATTTAAGGAATCTCTGCCAAACTCATTTTTACAATATTTTCCTATTCATTTGCATATCTGTTGCTTTAATGTTAAAACAATTCAATATTAAAAATTATTTCAAGATATCCCTTGATCAACTATGAGTAAAGATAGAATAAAATGTAAACTACATTTTCTAATAAACATAAATACATGAAGATCATTGAACAATTTACAGAAGTTAGGCTTGAAAGCAGGAATTATACCATCACATTACTAGGATAGATGAACATGTAGATGTTCGCTTTTTACACTTTATCAAAACAAAGTTATTGATGTGCTTTAGAGCTATGAATCCATTACTTTTATATTTAATATTCATTTTATATATATTTTTATACTGGCATGATTATATATGAAAACTTCAAAATACAGAAAATTCTCAATGTCTAAATTTCTGTACTGATCATTAGTAGTTATCTTATTGTATTATTATTAACTGCAAATACCTTTGTCACATAAACAAAGGGAGTGTTATAGAATGAGCATTCTAGGTGTCTGGCAATTTCTTCTGACTTATTTAGTTTCTTGATATTATTTTATAATGCCAATGGTGTGTTAGAACTATTGAAATTGAAGTTACGGTATGTTGCTATTTTCTTCTGCTTCACTTTAGCCTTTTTTTGGTGATTTTTTTCTTTTTGCTGAAAAAAATCTGAATTTAGTTTTAATTTTTAAAAAATGTCTGTACATGGTCACGAGTGTTTTTAAAATTAGTACTTATATTTACATAATTCATATTTATATGTTTTGGATTTTCCTGGATCCCTTCGAGGAGGAGAAATTTAAACAGCTCAAAAACTTTTTTTATGGCTCCCATGATGTGCTTTTCCTTTAACATAAGCAACTCTCACATCATTTTGTCTGCACCTTATTGTGTCTTTTCCCCTTAGCCACTCTTAGCATTCCTTGGCTACCATACTGGTTGCAGAATTGATTAAATCAGTTTCTCCTGGGTGTGAGGATAAGATGTTCTCAGTTTGGGAGAAAGGGGGTGTTAGTCCTAGCTGTGGTGTTCTCTAACTGCGGCTTTCTCTGTCTCCTGAGTTCCTCAATTTTCCCTATGTACGCACATACTATTGCAGCTATTTGCCGTAATTCTGCTAGGCTTGGAAATACCCCTCCTTCCTGCTCACAAAATCCTACTAGGACTTTTCTGGAATTCCTTGCCTCCATCTCTCTCCTGGTGTAAATTGTGGGACTTGTTTTCATTCCCATTGTTGTTATCTATTGCTTTTAGGTGAAGAAGAAGGGAATCAATTCAAGGCCACTTTCCTGCTCCTATGGAAAATGGAAACACTAAGAATATTGTTTAAATAAAACTTATAGTCAAAAGAATGAGTCAGAAAATAACTACTAGAATCTTGAAGGAAGATAAATGGCTGAGGGATAAGGTAGTAAAATTTAACTCATTCTTTAACTGGGGGAAAAATATTAATGTCTAAAATTTTAAATTATTTAGCTACCTGATGGTAAGCATCAGAAGAGCTAAAATCCAAACTGATAAAAATAAATTGCCTGAGGGAAGCAGGCACGGTGGAGGGGAGTGTGGATGGTGGGAAAGGGGCTTTATTTTCTTCATAAGCTATTCTTTATTGTGTATGTTAGACTATGTTCATGTGTTGCTATAGTCTCTCTCTCTCTCTCTCTCTCTCTCTCTCTCTCTCTCTCTCTCTCCCTCTCTGTTTCTCTGTCCCTCTCTCTTTTTCAGATCATCTATCTCAGAAGTGCTTTTGAAATAAGAAAATAGAATGGTCTCATATGTAATTGATTAGGAGATTTTATGGCTGCCATGACACCCTCCTGGACACCATGAGAGCCAAGGCCGTGGACAATTATTCAGCTGAATTTAAATGTCATATTTTACTTCAAAGACATTATGAATTATTTAAAAATACCTTAAAAGACCTTTCTTGTGATGTCTAATAATTCAAGTTACTGTTGAATATTTTCAATTTAGATAATGTGATTAGCTCTGAGAATTTTCTCTGAACACATTAAATTACCACTTGTGTATACCAAAATCAAGGTATATTATATTCATGGTCATGTGTTTTAAACATTTAGTTGTTGACTAAATTTATTGGTCTCATTATTAGTCAATCACTCTAAAGCCAGGATCATATAATTCAATGTAGCTTTGTCATTACTATGCCTGGCAGACTTAACTTTTCTTCGATGATTATTGGACTTTGGTCATTTAGGGTTTGTTTGTTTTTGTTAGTAAGTGAAAAGTGGCTTTGAATCTTAATTCTTCACTCATATTAAAACAATGCATCCCAAGTTTATAAGACTTGGTAAGTCCTGTAGAATATAATTTGCCAATATTTGGAACATTCAAAATCTATGATATTTTTGTCTGGTAAGTCTGAGTAGTAAGTCCAGTTTAAGACATGGTATGTTGGCATTTATAAGATATACAGTCAAATCATTTACATTGAATGTTAAACTATATTGAATGATTGAAGGGACATTTCTCTTTCTTACACTAAGAAAAGTAAGACAGCTCTGACTACTATAATAAAGTTCTGCTTTAGTCAGAGGCTGGTTGTGGAGACGATATTGGGATTTCTCTATTTGCAGGAACATAGGAACAATGTGGTTCACTGCATTTGCAATAATACTTAAAATTTGGTAAGAAAATATTGAATTTTCAACAGATGTTTAAGACACTGAGGCATATTTGACACAGTTTTTGGCACTGTCAGTCCTTGGTTTTATTTTCCTCATTGTCAACTTTAGTCTTAGGAGGACATGTAAATGACATGTCTTCCTCAACCCTCCAATTTCTCTCATGACTTCCTTCTTATAGTGATTCCTAGCCTGTTATATATTGCAGATCCCTTGTCTTCCTGAATTCTACTATAGATGCCAAACTGTTCTCTGTGTCTTCCTTTGGTTTGTATAGTTGATTTGTTAGAGTTATGCTCTTCCCCACATTTTCAGGATTCTCTTTTTCTCTCTTTTTTTTGTTTTGTAGTATTTTTAGAATATAAGAACTCAACCTTATTTGTATTTTCTAAGAGATGAATAACTAAATGCCTTTGGTTTTATCTAAAATTTTATTGAGTGATAGTTGGGTTTAAATATCTAAGCTATCGTCAGACGCATTAATAAACATGGTTTTGGACCCAAAATATTTCATTCCCAGAATCTGATCCCTTTCTTTATTCTCAAATGCATTTATATAAGCCCATCAACACATTGAATCTGTCCATCCTCATAATCCTATGGAAACTAAGGCCTTGTTTTCCTACAGCAAACTGTGTCTCATTGAGCCTGTTCTTCATACAGCAACATATAATCTGAGGCTACCTATGTCCCCAAATTCATGCTACTTTTACTTTGTATCTTTTATTTTGTATGTTATACCTCTTTTCAGTTCTTCATAGACACCATGCAGTGTTATTCCTCTTGGCTGAATGTTTTCCTTTGGTTTGTACTCTTTTTTTTCTCTCCTTCTTACCACATACATATTGCCTTAGCAACTCATATCCACCTTTGATAAAATCATTGTATCAGAGTTCCATGCTTTTCTTGCCTCACTATAATAAGTTAGAGTATAGATGGAGAGAAAGATAGATATTTATATCTCTTAAATCTATTAAATCTCTTCTTGTTTAAAGTCTGTTTTCTCCATTTAATTTTATACAAGTTATTACATATAGTTTATCCATGATAGTCAAGAAAATAACCACAGTTTCAAATTAAATGTATTTCAATGTAAGCTTTTTTAAGAGTAAATACCTTTCCTCTTATTACTATATACAGATATTCTAGACATTATCTAGATGTAACACTAACAATATATACTTATTTGATAAGGAAATATCTTTTATAAATCTCCTACTAAAATCCAAGCATTTGCAATTAGAAGAGCTCAAATATGCCTGCTATAGTTTTAAGAAATGTTCCTGACCCAGATCTTAAAGCTACTTTTACACTGGTATATTTTTTGAAATATACATTAATTTTTAATATTTCTGTCCATTATCTGGTGATTAAAAATATGTTAGTAACAACTTTTCTCTCACCAGTGTAAGTTTCATAAAAACATGTAAACCTAGCATTTATTGATTGCAGACCTCCACAAAGTTGTTCATCTACTCATCTGTAGTAAAATGATGGTTAATATTCATAATGTTAATTCAAAACTCTACAAGATTCTGCAGTAACGCCTAGGAATTCAAGACAGGTTTAAATTGTGCTGATCAGTTCTAATGGCAATAATAATAATAGAGGCTATATGTGGCTCACATGACAGATATACCATTTTATCCAATCTTCACCATGACCCTGTCATATAAGTGTTATTATCCACCCCCATTTACAAACTAAGCTGCCTCCAACATCACACAGTTGGGAAGTGGCTGGATCAAAAGTCAAACCCAGGTTTGTCTGATTACAAAGTCCAATCTCTTAAGAACTATTTAGAGTTTACAAGGGTCAGAATTAGATGGACTGAGGTTATAAGACTGAATCTCTCAGAGAATCTATGCTTTACTGGATTCGAGGATCTGGATGTCAGCTTTTTAGGATTAAGGAAACAGGTCTATCAGGTAAGCTCCCTCAGGGATGGTTTGATCAAATAAAACTCACAAGAGACTCGTTTATAGACCAGAATAACAATTACTTATTTTACTCTGAGAAATTTTCCTATCAAGCTGGCTCCAATACTCAAGTTTTGTTGTATAATTTTTTATGACAAATTCTATGTGAGACTATAAAGTCTGAATCCTTTGAGAATTTATCTGTTAATTTGAGTGACTAGGTGAAACCGGCATATGGAGAGTGGTTTCATAAGTGCTTTTTCTGCATGATGCTGATAAATGATCCCTCCTAAGAAATATTTCTTTCAGTGAGTATTTTCACATGTTTCTCAGCTAATTGTAGAGAATATTGTCTTTCTGTTACTCCTTTCCTTCCAATATTTAAATTGAAAAAGAGATTTACTCTCTATAATAAAATGATTGTCATTGAGCCTTATAGATTTGATAATACAATTTCCTAAGATTCTTGAAAGTAGCTCTACTCTACAGGGCCAGATAACAATTAATCAGATTCATAGAACTGATATATATATATATATATTTGAAATATTATTCTATCCAGTATTTTAAAATGCAAACACAACACCTACAGGAATAGTATATCCTTAGTATGTACCAACTAGTTCATTAAGCTCCTATAGACAGACTAACAAAAACAAATCAAAATCATAAAGCTGCTGGATGAGCATGTGATGAGAATAAATGGCTTTAGTGAGATGTGTTAAATGTCTAGTGGCACCAGAATGAGGTGACCCGATTTGTCCTACACATTTGGAATGACCTTAACAATGGAGCTAAATGTAAAAATATTCTGACATCCAGGGTTTGGTACTGTCATAATTCCATTTATTAAACTCTGTTTTCTTTTCTGCTATATAGACAACACACTCATCCTACTTTTGATTTTTGCATTCTTTCTTTAGATTTTTTCATATAATTTTCCATTTAAAATTAGAACATTGTATCTACTCATTTAAAATTTTCAAAACTCTTTTCCAACTCACATTGTGATGATTTAAAGTTTAACTCACAAACTGTCATGTATGTCTTTTATTTCCAAAGGTCTCTCTGAGTACTTCTAGACAGTCTTCATGTACTGAAATATGGGGGCACTACTGCCTAGAATTTAGGTACAAAAACACTACATCAGATTGTCTGGATTTAAATCCTTATTACATTATTTATAAAATGAACTTGAGTATTGATCTTTCTATGCTTCTGTTTCTTCATCTGTAAAATGTGGGCAATATATTATAATAGAAAGAAAAAGATGATTCAGTTAACAGGAATTAATGAAGGGACTATGCATTGAGGTCTATTTAAGGTCCAAAGGAAAAAAGGCGTGATTATGAGGCACACAAAAATTAACCACAGAGCCAAGCCTATTACCATCACTGTGATTTGAAGGGACAAGAGAGACAATAGTGTAATTGGAAACCAGTAAGAATGGAACTATAAATTTGGGCCACATAGCAGAAGCTGATTTCAAGGAAGGATGAATCTGTGTAAGAAAGAAGATGGCTAAATAGAATCAGAGTTCAAAAAAATATCCTAACTGCTCTCTCTTTTCTGACACCAAGTTCATGCCATTGCCTCCCTTTGGCTGAACAGAGCACAAAAAGAGGTAAAGAATGGATCCGGTGAAGAGAATAGGGAATAATCAGTATAGCCTATATCTGTAGCAACTGAATATATTGGTATGAGGAATATATGGGTTCATGTATGTGAAATTGTCCATAACCTCTTCAACTGAGGAAAGAAAAAACAAAATCAGTGTGGGTGAGGCTAATATAATAGAATTTGTAACACATGAAGGAAACTGGGTAAGGGGAAATACTGATTCATGGCAGGGCCTCAACTATTGGGCCTCTTTTTGATCATATTGCATCCCTCCAATATCAGTCCCTCTACAATCTTCATTTTGTCTCCGGGTGTGATAGACTTTATGAAGGCTGCTGTGAATTTTTCCCTGAATATCATAACATTTCCATGATAATAACATCATGACTTTTATATTAGTAGAGGACAACTGTGCTGCTTGTGCAAGAGATAGGAAGACCTAATGTGTGTGTGATATACGAGGTGTGATAAAAAGATATGGTGAATATTTAAATTAAAAAAAAAAAACTATTACCGTAAAAGACACATTGCCATTAATCTCCCTCAAAATACTCCCCCTCACTTCAAACACACTTGCCTCTTTCTTGTCTCTTGCTTCTTTCTGAAGCAGGTCTGGAACTCCTCTTTCAGGAGTGTCTTTACTTCATCCTCCATCATGACAATACTCCATGTCACACATCGCTTCTGATATACGACAATTTCTGTCAAATAAAAACATTACGGTGTGTCCTCATCCACCTTATTTAACACCGGATCTGGCACTGTGCAAATTCTGGCTCTTCCCCAAAGTCAAAATGACCATGAAATGTAACATTTTGAATCTATTCAGGACATCAAATCAGCCATGACAGCACAACTGAAGACACTCACAAAAGAGGACTTCAAGAACTGGTTCAGGAAGTGGAAAGAAAAATGGGATAAGAGTGTTTGAAGATAGTAGGAATATTTTGAGAGGGATTAATGGCAATATGTCTTTTACTGTAGCAAATTTTAAAAAATTGAACATTCACCATGTTTTTTATCACACCATATATATATAGTAAGACCTAAATGATAGATAGATAAATATGAATACAGATACACACTCTTTCCCCCCCCAAAAAAAATAAAAAATAGTCCAAAGTGAGCATTCCACATCAGTGAACATCTCTGCTACTTCAGGTCATTTAGGCCCTTTTGTTTTGTATGTCATATTCTTTCTCTCTGAAGGTCACCTATATTTGCTTCACTGGAATGATCAGATTCCTGATTAGCTCCCTTGAATCAATTTTCTATCTCAGTTCTCATCACTTATGCCAGAGGCTAGAACCATGTGCTCCACTACTCATTAATTTGTGGTCATGGGAAAATTTACATGAGAAGATGACATACTAGAATTGTCCCATTGACATTCTTCCTATGACAAATCAATGTAAGTTATTATTGTACATGTACTATTGTACATAAATTGTTAACATCTCTAAATGTTAACAATTTATTTAAGTAAAAGGTACTGGTGTGTCTTGTAAGAGTTAAATCAAAGGACCCAAATCAGTGCTGTAAATTTAGAGAACAGAGATACCAGTCTGAGTTTCCATGGGCTTTGATGACTGTTGCAGGAGAATATGCTGGAGTGCACACTTGCAGATGGAGATTTGAACAGCACGAAAAGGAGGAGAAGGTCCTCAAAGGGTAGTGAATAGAACACGTAAAGATACATAGATGAAAAATTTTGAATGCACAGGAAAACCAGATCCTGTTACAGCAAAAAATGTTCATATGCATAAATAGTAAATGAATGATAGAAAATGGTTGGAACACTAAATATATTTACCTTGTAGTATTCTGATGCTTTCACAGATATTTTAAAATGTCATCTTACTTAATTTTTTTAACTGCCTTGGTAGTTGGTTTCATGTTATTCTTCTTTTTCATATACTAAAAAAATACTTCAAAGGTTAAAATAACTACCCAAAGTCAAGCAGTTAATGAATGACAACACCAGAATATGAATTCCATTAGTGTGACTCATTTCAGAGGATCACAACATTTACCTAATTGAAAAACCCTGTTTACCATGTCTGACTTGGATTTATTCAACCAAATATGCCTAAAACTTCTAGGATATATAACTGTGATTTAGAGGGGTGTACTATATTCCAAATGGCTTCTTCATGTTACAGCCTGGTTATGTGAGTGATGCCAAGCCATTTCACTACAGGTACTTGACAAAATATTCAAAGAAGATATCATTATATTCAATACTACATGCATATTTATGGGAATGACTGACCTATAATGAAGCAACTTTCCATTTTTAATTATTATTTATTGTTTGGAATATTCTTTATCTGGTTTGAACTTTCTTTGGTAAGGAATTTTTTAGATAAAGGTGAATCTTCCCTTTTTAAGATTTCACACTTAATTTACATAATTTATAAATTATTATTAATAAGTGAGAATAGTTTATCATTTAATATTAAATGTTATTAATAAATAATAAAATTTATTGTTAAATACTTATTAATAAAGAAAAAATTTTTACTATTATTATTTTTTAAACCTACAAAATTTAAATTTCAGCAGAGTTTAGAAAGAGTGGAAGGAATTATGTAAACAAACTCAGCATTTTTAAAGCAGTACATTTATTTAATGCATCTCTTTCTCTTCCATTTGGGCTGTTTTTCATATTGGAAAGATAGTGATATCTGAAAGTTAAAATGTTTTTAAAAATTAAGAAGAAAATCCATATTTATAAGAACATTAAAATGAACTGTGCCTTGTACCTTGCTTTTAATGGTTTATTAATATATACTTCAGAGAGCAGATACAACAAAGCATGAATTACTCTTCTGTGTTTATTGTTTTTATTCTTTAACACACACTAGGCATACTCAAGTGTGCAGAGTGCTATATAGAATGAATAGCTAGACTGATGATTAGTCTATCTCCTGGTGCTGAATTCACAGTAGGTACTCAGTAAATCAATGTGAGTTGGCCTCTGAGTTTTCTGCTAATGGTTAAAGAGAGGTCAATAATGTTTGAGCAGGATTGTGGAAGAAAACTCAAGCTTTATTGTAGAAAATTTTATATTATTATTCACAGATGATATGACATAAT
This sequence comes from Hipposideros armiger, assembly GCF_001890085.2. Taxonomy (NCBI): domain Eukaryota; kingdom Metazoa; phylum Chordata; class Mammalia; order Chiroptera; family Hipposideridae; genus Hipposideros; species Hipposideros armiger. The sequence continues at coordinate 25,909 of NW_017732706.1, read as the reverse complement.
CCTCCTCTTTCTCAAAGCATTAAAAGCAGTATAAGAGACTCTAAATTCAATACCCAAGTTGTTTCATAAAACTTTTGATTCTAGTTCTTTTCCTCATGTGAACAAGACCCAACTGGCTCACATACAAGATAAAGAGCTTGTTCAGCAGAGCACAATGGAAGCCCACCTTCTTTTGCCACCGTGGATTTCACATGGGCTGAGAAATTGTGGTGTCATGACTGGTTTGCAATTAACCACTTGCCAACTTTTAACTATGTATCTTTGGGCATTTTATTTAATCTCTGAAATCAATTTTTCCATTTGCCTTAAAAAGTAATAATAACTAAACTCTTCCAGACAATGCAAGAATCAAATGATATCATGCGTGGGGTGGTATC
>NW_017732706.1:17284-18697 GCF_001890085.2 Hipposideros armiger | reverse complement strand
TAGTGAGGATTCCATCCATCTGGGTGAGATAGCAGACTGCTGGAAACCCATGCACAGATTCACTTGTTCACAGGCACTCACCCTGGTCTCTGGCCGAGGGACAGTGACTTGTGAAGCACCAGAGACATACAGGGAAAAACTGAGTTGTGTGGCTTCAGTGCAAGGACTGGAAAGATGGTCGCCATTGATCTTGTGTTGAGCCATCCTACTGTTCAGCCTGTGTGAGAGTGCCATCTTTCCTGAGTTGAGACCACCCCTGACATGGCCAAATATGAAGCTGCATTGGCCTGGTGAGCTCCACTCACTCCACTCCAGTGACTCCCTGGGACCCTGTCCCTAACAACTTTCACCCTATAGGAGGCTTTTTAAGCAACAATAGCTGGCATCAACTTGCACATCACTGGAAGCATTTTTGCAGCCAGCAGCCAGCCCTGGCCCATGCCACAGTCTTTCTTGAAAAATTCTCAGGGTCCATGAGCCCCAGTAGATGGCAGCTAGCCTCAGTGTCCTCTGAGCCTTTTGCTGAGTAGCCCCAGTCTCAGCACTGGTGTGAAACCTTAATCTGCATTAACCTAGTGAACACCACTCACCCCACCCTGGTGACTCCCTGAGAACCTTCCTCACTCAAATACTGCACTATGCTTTTTCAACAACTGAGTCTTATGGGGCCAGCAGGTGACATCAGGTCTCTGAGTGCCCTGAGCCTTTTGCTGAGCTGCCTCAGGCCCAGTACTGGGGGCAGCCCAACTCAGTATGCAGTGTGGCTTCTCCCATATGCTTCCAAGTCCAGCACAGGGCATGGATCTTTGTAGCTGCTACCAAGTAGCCCTTGGTTGGTCATAGGCCGTGGCTGACCATGGCCTGCAACAGAGCCCCTCCCAACAGGCCCCAAAACCAACACACCTGCTGGCCGAGTTCACACCACAACAGAACACCACCTGATTAGCCTCACAATTGGCACACCAAAAGGGTGGTCTTAGCAGGCACCAGAGTCTACTGGGGAGAATCCCACTAAGCAAGATGAGCCCACTCCAGAGCAGTTGTGTGCTGTGGTTCTTGCCAATCCTAACAGTAATCAACCTGAGGGTCAGTCCCACCAACTGACAGGCCAACAGCAATTAAGGCTCAACTACAACAGTAGGACACATACAACACACATAAGGGACACTTCTGGAGCACCCAGCACAGGTGAACAGGGAGAATGAGCCACTGGGCTCCACAGATATCTACTACATATAGCCATCCAGCCAAGACTGAGAGACATAGCAGATCTACCTAACACGTAGAAACAAACTAATAGAAACAAACCCAGAGAAGAAGCCAAAATGGGGATACAAATAAATGTCTCACATGAAGGAACAGAAGAAATTTCCAGAAAAAGACCTAAAGGAAATGGACACAAACAACCTACCA
>NW_017732706.1:8439-15266 GCF_001890085.2 Hipposideros armiger | reverse complement strand
ACACAGTGAAAGCAGTCCGAAGAGGGACATTCATCGCACTACAAGCCTACCTCAGGAAAGAAAAAAAAAATTTCAAATAAACAATCTAACCTAACACCTAAAGGAACTAGAAAAAGAAAATCAAACAAAACCCAAAGTGACTAGAAGAAAATAAATAATAAAAATTAGAGCAGAAATAAACAAAATAGAGTCTAAAAAACAATACAAAAAATCAATGTAACAAAGAGCTGGTTCTTTAAAAAAATAAACAAGATTAATAAACCTTTAATCAGACTCATCAAGAAAAAGGGGAGAGGACCCAAATATTCAGAAATGAAAGAGAAGAAGTGACAACTGACACCACAGAAATGCAAAGGATTATAAGAAAGTACTATGAGCAATTATATGTCAACAAATTGGACAATCTGAAATAATGGATAAATCCCAAGAAACATACAGTGTTCAAACACTGAATAAAAAACAAAATAAACAGAAAATCTGAACACATTAATTTCTACAAATAAAATCTAATAAAAAAACTCCCAACAAAAAACACGTTCTGTACTGGATGGCTATACAGGTAAATTTTACCAAACATTCAAATAATCCACACCTATCCTTCTCAAACTATTCCAATAAAGTTAAGAGGTGGGAGAGCACACAAGCTCATTTTACAATGCCACCATTACCCTGATTCCAAAGCATGGAAAGACATCGCAAAAAAAGAAAATTATAGGCTGATATCCCTGGTGAACTTTGATGTAGAAAAACTCAACAAAATATTAACAAATGGCATTCAGCAATCCATTAAAAAGATCATACAGCATGATCCAGTGGGATTTATTTCTGGGATGAAAGGTTGGTTCAATATTCCCAAATCAGTTAATGTGATACACCATGTAAATAAAATGAAAAATAGAAACCATATGATCATATCAATAGATGTAGAAAATGGGTTTTCCAAAATCCAGCGTTCACTTCTGATAAAAACACTCAGCAAAGTGGGAATAGAGGATTTACCTCAGCATAAAAAGGTCGTATCTGACAAACCTACTGCTAACATCATACTCAACGTGGAAAAGCTAAAACTGTTTTCCTTAATATGAGGAATAAGACAAGGATGCCCACTTTCACCACTTTTATTCAACATAGTATTGAAAGTGCTAGCCATAGCAATCAGACAAGAAATAAAAGCCATCCAAATTGAAAAGGAAGAAGCAAAACTCATTATTTGCAGATGACATGAGATTACATATAGAGAACCCAAAAGATTCCACCAAAAAACTACTAAAACTGATAAATGAATTTAGTAAAGTAGCAGAATACAAAATTAATATTCAAAATTGGTTACATTTTTATACAGTAACAATGAACTATTGGAAAGAGAAATTAAGAAAAAATATATTTACAGCTGCATCAAAAAAATAAAATACCTAGGAATAAATTTAACCAAAGAGGTATAATTTTCCTGTATTTGGAAAATTATAAGATACTGAAGAAAGATATTGAAAAAAATGCAAATGAATGGAAGAATATGCCATAGTCATAGATACAAAGTATTAATATAGTTAAAATGTCCATACTACCCAAAGTGATCTACAGATTCAATGCAATCCCTATTAAAATACCAATGGCATTTTTTACAGAACTAGAATACATAATCCTAAAATTTATAGGGAACCAGAAAGAAACTTGAATGGAGGTATCGCGCTACCTGATATCAAACTATACTACAAGTCCATAGTAATCAAAACAGCATGCTCTTGATATAAAAATAGACACATAGATCAACAAAACAGAATAGAGAGCCCAGAAATAAAACCATACCTATATTGCCATTTAATCTATGACAAAGGAGACAAGAATATACAATGGGGTAAAGAGAGCCTATTCTATAAATAGTGCTGAGAAAACTGGACAGATACATGCAAAAAAAAATGCAACGGGATCACCTTCTTATTCTATATAGAGGAACAAATTCAAAATGAATTAAAGACTTAAATGTAAGACCTGAAACCATAAAACTCCTAGAAGAAAACATAGGCAGTAGACTCTGGAGTTTAGTAATACTTTTTCTGATACTATTTCCTCAGGCAAGGAAACAAACAAAATAAGCAAATAGGAGTACTAAAACTAAAATATGTTGCACAGCAAAGGAAATCATCTACAAAATGAAAATATTTTTAACAATGATATATCAGATAAGAGGTTACTATTGAAAATACATAAAGAACTCATAAAACTCAATACAAAGAAAAACAATGCAATTTAAAAACAGGCACAGAACTTGAATAGACATTTCTCCAGAGAACATACAGATGGCCAATAGACATATGAAATGATGCTCAATGTCACTAATTATCAGAGAAATGCAAAATAAAACCATAATGAAATATCATCACACTCCAGCCAGAATGGCTATCATCAGTAAAACAACAAACAAATGTTGAAGAGGATGTGGAGAAAAGGGAACATTCGCTCACTGTTGGTGGGATTGCAAATTGGTGCAGCCACTATGGAAAATGGTTTGGAAATACATATAAAATTTNGATTAAGAACAATACTCAGTATAGATTTGTCACAGATGCCCTTTTTCATGTTTACAAAATATTCTATTTCATGTTTGTTGAGAGGTTTTATCATGACTGGTGCTGAACATTGTCAAATAATTTACTGCCTATATCGATGTATATGATTCACACTTATATAATTGATGATTTATATGATGTATTACATTAAATTTAGAATGAATTAAACAAAATCTCACTTGAATATATTCATAGTGAATAATATTGGGTTGTCAGAAAAGTCATGACACATTTTTCCAATGAAAAACATAGAAAAAATATGTCATAACATTTCTGACAACCCAATACTCTTAATATGTTGCTAGATTTGAGTTTCTAATATTTTGTTGATGACTTTTCATCTATATTTATAAGGGATATTGATCTGTAGTTTACCATTTTTGTGATATCTGTAGTTGGCATTGATACAGGGTAATATTGACATCATAGAATAAGTAGGAAATTATTTCTTCCTCCTGTACTTTGTGGAAGATTTTGGCAAGTACTGTTATTCTATCTACTTCAAATGTTTAATAAAATTTACTGGGTAAGCCATCTGGGTCTGGGCTTTTCTTTATGGGAAGGTTTTTGTTACAAATTCAATTTTTTTATTATATTTATTTGCATTAAATCATCAATTTTGTACTAACTTGATATGGCAACCATAGGAAACTAATACAATCACGTGCCACTTAACAGTAGGGTATGTTCTGAGAAATGAGTCATAGGTGATTTTGTAGTTGTGTGAACATTGTAGAGTTTACTTACACAAACTTGGATGGTATAGACTACTACCGTAATTGTATGTGTTACACTTTTATATGAGTGGCAGCACAGTGGGTTTGTTTATACCGACATCAGGACGAACATGTAACACATTGTGCTATGATGTTATGATGGTTACAACACACTAGGGAATTGGAATATTTTAGCTCCATTATAATTTTATGGGATCTATGGTCCATCAATGACTGAAACATCATAATGCTGCACATAACTGTACTCAAGTCGAGAACATACACAGCTTATTTTCAAATCTCTATTCCAATGCTTTTACTATACTTTAACAGGCTTCTACTATTCTACTTTTAGACAAATGTAGAAAAGTAAAGGTATTGGCCTTCTGGTTTACCAAGAACTTTAACCATTGATTTACAAAGTGCTGGCAAAACTATTGTCCCTCACAATCAAAGGAAAGTGGCAGATCACCATGAAAAGGGAATTTGGAAACGGAAAGATCTGTTTGCAAACACAGACTGTCCTATGGAATGACCATACTACCTTGGTTGGCCACTTGACTTATTTGTAAGATGGGAATAATACCTATTTTATCAGGTTATTTTCAGGATTAAGGTATGTCTTATATGTGTAAAATGCTTTGCACCTATTAGACTTTCAATAATCTATAGCAATACATACAGTAAATAGGAAATTTGTTTTTGACAAGCCCATTTAATGATTGGGAAACCTGGAGTCCAGAGACTAATTGTGGTGTGGAGAGTTGATAGCAGAGCTGAGGCTGAAACCCAGGTCTCTTGATGAGAAATTCATAAAAGCATCTGCCACTAATTTATGAAACTAACTTTTAACCAAACTTAAGAAATGTACAGAAAAGAGATTCCTCCTCACAGATAAAACTTTCAAGCAAAAAAAAAGACATAAATTATATGAATTTCTTCTATTCCAAAGAAAGTCTGAAACCATTAACAATTGGAATTCATATTTAAGAGAGGATTTTATTGTTAAGGGAGAGTTCAGATGAAGGAACCACATACTAGATCTCAATTCAAGGTTAAATCCCCAGGCATAGTAGCTCTAGAAATGGCAGCAGGTATTTTGATTCAAGTTGTATGTTTGTTTATTTGTTTGTGGTAGTGCACCTACAGTGCTTAACTGCATAAAACATTAAGATTCTTAAAGGTAAAGTCTAATTGTATAAAGTTATTTCAATTATTCCTTGTTGATTGAAATGTTATATTAGCCAAAAGGTGAGGGATCTATTCGTTTTGGTGGANCATGGAACATCATTTAATAACTATTCAGTGTTGGGAAAAATTTTCTATAATGAAGAATCTAGCTTTCGAAGATAGGTTTATCAAATGAGTGATTTTATGAGACCACTCTCACTTCTGATGAAAGGAACCATTCTTTTTTACTCTCACTTTTCCCCCCTCTATGTTTTTAATTGAGGTATCATTTAACAATACATTCACCTATTTTAAGTGTACATTTTTATGACTTTTGATATAGTATAAACCCATGCAACCATGCTAAGAAGTATATTCATAAATATTGTAATCAATTACCAATAAGCCTGGCCTCATTTACATGTAAGATATGATGTTGGTCACTATAGTTAGTATTTTTCATTTCAATAGTTTCATATAAATGATATAATATGCTATGCATGCCTTGTTTTGGATTCTTGGCTTAGTATAATTTTTAAATATTTATCCATGGTTTTCATGTATCAGTAGTGTCTTTCTTCCTTTTTCTTGCTGAATACTTTCAACATTAAAAATAACCATAATTTATTAATTTACCTGCAGATGATAATTTGGGTAGTTTTCAAAGTGTAGTTCTTGTGAATTAAGTTGGTCTGAATATTTATGTGTAAGTATTTGAGGGAATATATGTTTCCCTTCCTCTTGAGTAAATACCTAAAAGTGGAATTTCTGAGTCCTTGGTATATGTTTACGTTTTTCAGAAGCTGCCAATGTTTTTCTTAAGTGGTCCTGACATTGCAATCAGCAATGCATGAAATTTCCAGTTGCTGTACATCCTCACTAATACTTGGTATGGCTCAACATTTTAAATGTGGTGAAGTGATATCTTGTGGATTAAATTTGACCATTCCTAATGATTAATGATGTTATGCATCTTTCATGTGCTTAATGGTCATTTGAGTATTTTAATTTGAAATTTTGTTCAAACCATTTACCCTATTTCAATGAATTATCTTATTATTATTAAGTTATTAGCATTATTTATATATTCAGGACACAAGTCCTCTGTGGATTGCATTTTCTTTTAGGGAGGAAGAGGTTTCAAAGATATCTACAGATTCAATGCAATTCCTATCAAAATCCTATGGCATTTTTTACATAAATAGAAAAAAACAACAATTCTAAAATTTGTTTTAGAAACCAAATATTGCCAAACAGCTCTGAGCAAAAGCAACAAAGCTGGAGGCATCACAATCCCTGATTCCAAACTATACTTGTATTACAAAACTGTAGTAATCAAACAGTATGATATTGGCATAAAAACAGACACATTGATCAATGGAACAGAAGAGAGCCCAGAAATAAATCCACATGCACATGGTTAATTAATTTTTGACAAAGGAGCCAAGAATATACAATGGGAAAAGGATAATCTCTTCATAAATGGTGTTGGGAAAATGAGACAGCCACATGAAAAAGAAAGAAAGAAAAAAATTGGTCCCCTATCTTACAGCACTCACAAAAATTAACTCCAAAAGGATTAAAGACTCAAATACTAGAAATGAAAATATAAATCTCTTAGAAAAAAGCAGGGAAGAAGCTTCTTGACGTTGATCTTGGCAATGAGTTTTTAGATAAGATACCAAATGCATAAGCAACAAAAGCAAAAATCAACACATGACACCACATCAAATTTAAAAGCTTTTACACAGGAAAAAAAAATAATGAAAAGGCAACCTACAGAATGAGAGAAAATATCTTCCAACCATATATAGAAGATAAGGAGTTAATACTAAAATATATTTTTAAAAACTCATAAAATATATAAAGATACTCATACAACCCAACAAAAAACAATCTGATTAAGAAATGGGCAGAGAATCTGAATAGGTATTCTTTTTAAATAGAAGACATACAAATGACCAAGAGGTACAGGCAAAGATACCCAACATCACTAATAATCAGTGAAATGCAAATTAAAACCACAATGGGATATTGCCACTAACCTGTTAGAATGCCTATCATCAAGAGGACAAGCGATATGGGGAAAATGTAGAGAAAAGGAAATTTGTACACCATTGGTGGGAATATAAATTAGTGTAGGACTATGGAAAACAGTATATTGGTTCTACAAGAATTAAAAACAAAATTACCAAATGATCCAGCTATCTCTTTTTTTTGGTTGATATCCAAAGGAAATTAGGAAATTAAATAATTATTTTGAAGAGATATTTGCACTGCCATGTTTAGTGCAGCATTATTCACAACAGCCAAGATTAGGAGACAACCTCAGTGCCCATAAATGGATGAATGGACACATATATGGTACAGAGAG